>NC_071977.1:7758637-8079166 GCF_026283585.1 Hylaeus volcanicus
TGTGTGTGTGTGTGTGTGTGTGTGTGTGTGTGTGTGTGTGTGTGTGTACACACGCGCCAGAGTCCTGCGTGAACCGTGGACCTATTCCCTGCCAGGTCTCCTGCTCAACGAAGAAACGTCGAACGGTTTTGCACGCTTACCACCCGATTTTCGAATCAACCACCATCTGACGATCCCCGAGCGACCGGTCGAGTGCTCTCGTCCTACCCCATCAAGATTTATGGAACGTGTCAAATCGAACGGGTAACCCTCCGGTCCTTAGTTAAGTCCCTGGGAGTCCTATTCAAATTTTTGTTGCGTAACCCAACGATTTCTTCGATTTCCAGAGAAACGTCGCGCGAAGTTTCCGAGCGGAAATGCGAAACTTTAGTTAGACGTTTATTCGGAGGTAAGATGAATAGCGTAAGGAGCCTTTATAATTGGATGGATACAAGGTAAGTGCATTTAATCTAATACTACATAGAACTGCGTGTTAATATAGGATTGAAACTGGAGTGGAAAAATGATCACCAGAAACCGAAACAAAAGCATATTTTTCACGAAGAAATGAGTAGAGTAACATAGAGTTTAGCAAACAATGGTGGTCAACTAAACAAAAAGAGGCGTTCTAAACAAGGTTCTAGTAACCGAAGATACACGAGGGTTCGCGTTCCTCGTGCATGTAAAGAGGGCACACTATATAACGGGCCCTATAAAATGACTAATGATGTAAGGTGGGTGTAAAGTGAAGCGGCTATTGATTCGTAGACGCGTAAATGACACGTCTATCGGCTACCGAGGCCACCAGTCATGCTGAGGTTTTAACTCTTAGCACGGTGAACCCCCGAACCTCGCTCAACGACCTATAGGGACGATGATAAACGGTCCACGCCACCGGGAGGCTGCGGTTTACAATTACACAGCAATATTTTTCCAACGAACCGCATTAAGAATGGCCGGTGGTCCGTTCATTTCAGTGTCGCGAACAACTTAACCATGATATCCACTACGATGAACTTTAACCTCGGATGCATTAGTACCTTCGAACTTTATCCGCAGACAGTTCAATGATTAATATAAAAAGGAACTTGAAATGCTCAAGGCAGGTTGACAACGAACCACGGCTAAGCACAGGTACCTTAAAAATGTACGAGTTATATCTCGAGTATCTTAACCAAAAGACACGAGTTACACCGGAAAGCCCCAATTATCGAGAATATGATAACACCTTTGAAAAGTTTTCTCTAAAAAATTCATTAATCTTAAAAAGTTAGAAAAAGTAAGCCACACTACTATAGGGTAGAAAACGTGTTTACTTCTGGACTGACGTAGAATCCAATCAACGTCTCCATTGCGACTTGACCTTACGAAAATTGGGTCGAGGATCCACGGGGAAGATTAATGCTCGCGCTGATTAGTCTCGGGCTCTTCGAGACGAACGGATCTTCGACCATTAGCCATCCTATGATCTTTGTCCAGCGGTCGGGTAACATTAGATTGTTCATAAGACAGGCATAAAATCATTTTAGCTCGTACCTTTCCACCGACACCTCCGAATTCACCGAACTGATTGACATTTATTAATTATCCTCGATGGCAATTACATTTTTCTTGGAACGCGGATGTAATCCATATTTGGTATATTTATTCTTTGGTTTTTGCTAACTCTCTGGGTTTTAGAAAAAGATGCGTAACAACGAAATTATATCTTTATACACCGCGATAAATACACCTACGCTACTTTATTCGCGTGCAATCGCTTGTTGCGCGTAGCTTTCGCCGTTTATCAGTTAGGGCGCGGAAGGTTTGTTTATATATGTTAACATGGCGTCGGCCTGTCTCCCCCATGAGCTCGGTTGATTTATAGGCGGAGCATCTGACAGTGGATACCACCCCCAAGCTCGGGACAACAGCTGTTTCGGTTCCATTCCACAGCGCGAGAGTAATCTTCTTTAGCACCATCTACGAACTCAATTTTCACCAGCAACATCCACTCTACGTGTCTTCAAATTTCTGCTTTTAAAACTGCGCTTGTTACTTTACCAACGCCAGGTCAATGACGGATGAATATCATCCGACCTACTGTGGGTAGAAGGATGTCTACTATACCTGCAGCAGGCAACAGAACGACGATGTATAGGAACATAGTACGAAATGTGATCTTTTCATCAGAAACGAGATACAGACACAGAACGGACATTCAATCTCTCGAGTAGCCTGGATTAAAACCCCCTTACCATTCCAGTGTCACAGCCTGCGTTATCGATTGAAAAAGAAACTCGAATGGTACAGAAGATACCCTACATTTTCAGCACTTATTATAATAACTCTGTCAATTGTAGACTGCCAACTGTAGGTAACATCTCTTCTGTTGATAAACGTCCCAATGACTCTAGTTATCAAAAGGTAAAGAGGTTACTAGTTTAACTCTAATAGGTAAAGAGGACTCTCTCCAACAGGTAGTAACCGAGTTGGTCGCCTCAGAAATTGGTTGTTGGTACCAGAAAAGACGATGGTTAGTATCATACGAAGTGGGTTTGTTCGCATGCTAAGGACTCTCGCTCCGAAGTAATTCTCAAAGTCTGCTTCTACTATTTCCACATCGTTCCTTACATGCACGTTCACATAAACGTGTACCAATCACAAAAGCAATAAAACGCCAATGCCTAACAAACGATGTCAGTGATTTCATCATTGAAAAAGAGACACTTGATACTAACAGTAAATTAAACCTGTGAGCTGATACATCTAATCACTTTCGATCGAAACGCCTAGTATAAAAGTTTCCCTTAAATTCGCGTCTCGTCGATGCCAAGCTCCAAATCAAGGTGTCATTGTGTCCGTTTCCTTCGCGAGTGGCGCGCCAACAGGAGCACGGGAGCGTTTTCATTAAATGGAATTTCTTAATAGAAACTTTAGTCAGGATTGGCAGCATCTGCAGAAGAGTGACGGCAGACCCGACCTTAGTGGGGTTGAACAGGGGAACCAGCGATCCTGTGTGTTGACGCCCGAAACGCTGTCCGATCGATCTTCGTCAGACTTGATTTCGCAGCGGTACAATCATCCAACAAATAGAATTGTACGTTACCCTACTACCCGTGCCCACGTTCCCCGAAAAACTTCACAACTGCCGTTCGTTGTCAACAGCCCCTTCTCCCGAGTTACGCCTAAATCCTTCGACTTCTTCGCCACCCTTAACCTCTCCCTTTCCATCGATCTTCGACAGTACTTTCCAAAATTTCTCTTTGATAGATATTTCCGAAAATGGGGAGGATCTTAGAGGATGCAACGCAATAGCGAAGCTGTACTACAAATTTGTACTTGGACGACACGGAAGATATTCAGGACATTTGTCACCGCACTTACTACAAACAAGCGCTTATAAAAGAGACAAACTCCGACTACTTGAATTCTCAATGAAAGATCGTGTTTTCATGAATGATCGAAGGCTCGAGCAACGGTCGTCCAATGCTCGAGAACGTTTTACAACGTGCAAACGATAAGATACAAGGGAGACGCATGTATAAATCATAACGCAAGCAGCGAAATCTACACTGCTGAATCGTAATGACCGAATGAGATACCAGCGGCACGTAAGCGAGCGTTTTCGTTCCAAGCGCGACGCGTTGCTCCTAGCCACGCGTTGTTTTATCGCTTGGCAATCGGCCGACACGCGTAAGTGGCATGATTGATTCTCATTGTCGGACAGCGGTCGTTACCATATTTACTAACGGCCGCGTTTGTCCTAATTAAAACATTACCGTTCGCCCCCTCCAACAAGGAAACGCGACCGCTGCGCCGGCGACTCGCGAGCTTCCGCATTTTTTAATCGCTTGCTTCTTTTTTGTTTCAGCTGTGCCAGAATGAAGACAGTGACATGAGGAGATCGAAGAATGGCACCCCTTCATCGTAAATTTGTACATTCAATTTAAAATAATAATCTAACAATATTGTAATCTGGCAACGGCTATTCCATTATTGTAAATTGGATGCACACCCCGCAAGCAATCGTCTTCGAGGATTTGGATGAAATATTCCAAGTTTTGGTCGACGTCGACCATTCTCGACTTTTCCCAGAGGCGGGAAAAGCTGCGAGGAAGGATATCGAACGGAAAAAACGAACGGATAGACGGACGTACAGAATGGTAAAGGCAAAAGGAAGCAGTGGCAGCGCGAAGAATGTCATAGCTAGTTGTTTCTGGCCGAGGAGGGAGGTTGACACCTTCGTGATGGATGATCGCCGACCGTCCGCTAAAGCTGCCGTTGCTGCTGCTCCGGCTGCCGTCGGAATGGCTGTTGCTGCTATTGCTTCTGTTGCTGGAAATACGGAACAAACCGACGCCAACACTCCATTGGCCGATGCTACTCCATTTCGCCTTTAATTCTCGCTCCGCCAAAATGGATTAGTAAAGTCTAATCTATGATTCGAGTGTCATTGCTAGATATTAAAATAAATAATTTTTTTAGAGCAGATTTGAGCTTGAAAATACCAAATAAATCTGAGATATTCTAAAATCAGGATTAAACCTATTTAGACTTATGAAATCCAACCCTGGCAAACAACCAGCAACGAAATCCTTCAAAGGCTTCAGTCCAAAACCTTTGGACGTATCTGGAACGCCGCGTAGTATGTATCAAACAATATCATCCATCAAGACCTAAGAATCAAAAAGTTTAGCAAACAATGCCACGTCTATCAAACCACCTAAACCAGCTTGCAATGAACCTATTAAACTCCAGTGGCCACACCTACCCACTAAAGAGACACAATCCACTCAACCTACTCAACCAATTTTCAAATGTTTGGACACCACTCATTTGTAAGACAAGCATGAATTATCACTGGAACGCTGCCATTTAGTACTATCTAAACCTCCTGAACTAACAATCGTACGAAAAATTTCAAAGATTCACCGGTCGAGGGGTTGAAATTTCCGCCTCCGCAACCGACGTTCCGCATCCGCCTGGTGAACGTGAAACAATGACGAAAGACGGTTGAGCAGCCAAGAAAATCGGCCAGACAACCTCCCGCGGAGAAGCAAATTTTTGCTGCTCGCAAAAGTAGGTGCAAGGTACGCGTCGGATGCCGCTAAGCCCGGGAGCATTCAGTGGATCCAGGGTGTACATGTATAGGCGGCGGCACTCGATGCTGCGCTGCTGGGAGCGTGCTAATGGCTACTGACACACAGTTTTGATGGATCGAGCACCGCTCTTCCTCCTCTGTACCGCGCCGCGGCAGTGGAATATGCGAGTGTAGCGATAACCGCGCGAACCCAGAGAGGAAATGCCACGAACGAACAGGAAGACGGGGAGGAAACGTTATTACGTTTCGCTAATGATTAGCAGAAGTAAGGATTTTTTAGGTTTTCACGTGGACTTGAGCATTAAGCTGCGTTCCTACATGCCAAGTACTCCAAGCAGGACACTCGTCAATGCTCGGTAAGGTATTCATACGAAGTGAAAAATAAGATCGATAACGAGCGATGCTCTCAGAAATCATCCACTTGACACCTATTTGGGTTTCATACCACGACCGGTCAAATGACCGTTTTCCAAATTTTGAGTACAGTTTTTATATATTAGGTCATCCCATAAGTTCGTGCTGGAGACTGTGACAATATTTAATAAAAAAACTACAGAAATTTTATAGTGACGATATAATGACTATGTCAGAAAGCTGAAAAAATATTGTAAAATGAGAAAGATTACTTTTTTCATTAACACATGAGAGTATCTTTCGCATATTAATTTGAGCAGCAGAAGTATAAGTGGTGTGAACTTTTAGGACAACCTAATGTAATATATAAATTATATACAATTATATACACGTGAAATATTTTTGCATGCAATTGAAAAAAAGTGTCTTTTAAGACCATTCATTTAACCGAACACGGTAGAAATAGATACAAATAAATGTCGATATGTTTGGTGTTAATGACACAGGCCAGAGTAACGATGACGTATAAAAGTCATAAAAGGAGCAGCTGGTTTCGATGGGAGCGGAGAACAAAAATGAGGAGCAGGAACAAGAATCGGAGACCCGTGATACGTAGATACGCGAGGAAACGGATAGATACTAATTGGGCAAAGGAAAAGAAACGACGAGTCGGGCGAAGAAGAGGAGAAGGACACGGGTGCAGGATCGGCGGCAGACGCGACGGCGACACCAACATCCGCTCGCGTTGTTCGCGGTGACGCATCTGTCCCCAAGGATACACCCCTGATCCCGAGGCCTACAGGATCAGACGTCCGCGCAGGACCGTCCAGAAATTCCCATTGACAACCTGTTCACCTCCGCTCGCTCGACGTGTTCTTCGCCACAAAGTATTCGACGCGACACCGATACCCTAACCCGAGAACTTCCTAGGACAATCCGCGAGCGTTGCACAATGATCAGAAATCTCGAAAACCACGCAAAAATTTTGTTTTCCCCATTTTGATAACTTGGATGGCAAAATTATATTTAGCGGAGTACAAAGCTGCAGAACCTCCTGCACTTTAATATTTTATTCTGTAATACCTTGGTTGCCACGTCACCCTAACAAGGATCATACAGCTTTCTATTAAGGAATTAAAAAAATTGATTCTGAAGTCATGAAGAATCTGAATAGAATTTGCGAAGATGGTGAGGTTTGAAAAATAAGTACCATGACAAATGCTAGGTTACGTACTTTCCAATTGTCTCGAAACATAATTTTAACCACGCAGGTTAAACCAACCAACGTGTTAATTTTTCGAAAATTCTTTGTGGTATATATTCACAGTAAACTTTGGCCCTACCACGGTACAAAGGACTGCCAGTCGGTTGCATGTTTCGAGAGATTAAACGCGTGACTAGGAATACGAATCCTTGGAGACCTGCCAAGAGGTCGCACAAAGTGTAGGATCATGTAGGTACCTCCGGTTGGAAGTCTCTTGAGAGTTCCCGCGTACCTGGCCTAACATGCCCACAGAACTGAAGAATTTCGGACAAGGCTACAGCATTAAGAATCCATATTTCAAACGCAGAGTCGGCGCTCCTTCGGCCAAGGAACAGCAACTTTTATCTCGAATCGAGAGAACAGCATTCTGTTTTCAATTTCACCTTCGGAGAACTTCAGACATGTGCAAATTATAGATCTCTAATTATTCGCCTAGTTGTTTGGAAAGAAGATACGACGAGATTCGGAAAACAATATTGTTTTGCGACATTATGCGACATTGTTCTGCAATGTCTCCACTATTTCAAACTATTGGTTTGAATCTGTGGGCTCGAAAATGGTAACTTCAAAGTTCACATTGCACAGTGTTGAAAGAAACAAGGCTTATTATTAGAACAAAATATCTGATCGAATTTGGACGTTGATAGGATTCGAAGAACGTCGAGCACGCTGGTAGAGCTCTCGCGACGATGACTCTCGAAAATAATGAACTTGCAGGTCCAAAACCGGATCGTTGTCTCTTCGGTGGCATGCACAGTTTCTCGTGTATCTTCAAGTGGGATTAATTAACTTCCTAGATAACGATCTCGAAACGAAACCGAGGTCAGTTCGTCGATCGGCGCCTGCCTTTGCGTTCTCTAAGTATCCCTTTCTCTGTCTTCGCAGTCGCCGTCTCGCATTTTTGTT
Source organism: Hylaeus volcanicus (assembly GCF_026283585.1). NCBI lineage: Eukaryota > Metazoa > Arthropoda > Insecta > Hymenoptera > Colletidae > Hylaeus > Hylaeus volcanicus. The sequence continues at coordinate 7,766,224 of NC_071977.1, forward strand.
TGCACGTGACAAGGATATAAATATCGCTTTCCGCATACGTGATCGCGTACATTGCGAAAACAATAAATATTCGTTGGGATATCGTGGAGCGATTATCGCGCGATCGGCCACGCCGGTATTCAAAATTGTTCGAGATAAACAACGTTATAGACGTCTTAATAACGCACGCTATCCGAATTGATCGAAATTCGACGACGATTATCCTTTGTGCTCGATGTACCCCCTTATCTGCTATCATTCAGACTGATTTCGAGAGCTTATTTTCACGTCACAGAGATTTCTGCTACGTCACTGTAAAGATCGTCATTGTTCTGGTGTTACGAAATATCGTTAATTCTTCTTAAGAAGGATCGAAGACTCTGTACTTGTATTTAAAAAAGCACGAGCTGAATATTCGATCTGGGCTCCCGAATTTCTATTTTAAGTTGCAATAAAATAAAAAGTTGAAAAAAACTCTTTCATTTTTCTTACATACAGTCAATCCCTTAAATATTCGTAACTTCCATGTTTATTGAAGCAGTTAGACTAAATTAAAGAATAGTTTTGATATTACAGAATGAATTTTCCATTATAAAGATGTTGATGTATGTATAAATATATACGTGTATAAGCTTATTCATATACATATTTATAATGGAAAATTCATTTTGTAATATCAAAACTATTCTTTAATTTAGTCAAACTTCTTCAATAAACATGGAGAGTACGAATATTTATGAGGCTGACTGTATATCTACGCCAATAGTTACTATACTATTGCTCTCTCAGTTTATCTCGATACGTCGTTTACCGTCTTCGTTACGCGGTAGCTTTGGAGATGCAACGGATTCAGCCAATAACGAAGACGCGTGCGAGTAAAGGTGTCGCCGTTACGCGACAGCCAATCGAACTGCCTCGCCAACTCCTGAGCAACGAACTGTACCAGGCATCGAGGAATCAAGTATCGAGACGGTGAAAAAAGTCTCCTGACCGAAAACGTTCCCGCGGTCTATTTTCTTCTTTAATTTGTGTGCCCGTGCCGCGGGAACGGGGATCATTGGCATACACACGTATAACGCATATGTAGATCGAGTTCAGGTATCCCAGTGTTATCTCGGACGCGGGTCTAGCCGTATCGGGTCGGCCGGATGCATCCCGTATCGGGGCGATCCCGTTGCCGGCAACGATGGCTAGTTAGAAGAAAGGGATCCGTGAAAGGGAAGAAGGGGCTGAATGACACGGTCACCGAAAATGACAGGTACACGGCTTCGAAGAGCCGTGGACGTGGGGCCGGTATCGCAACCGCATCTGACACAAACCATGGTCGGCCAGCCCCGTCGTCTCGTCTCGTACCCGAGCTCTCTCTTACCTCTCTCCTCCGGCTCTCTCGTGTCTGCCTGCCAATATGCCTACCTGTCAACACACGCTGCATTCAATTAACTCGGGGACCAGCGCCACGCCTGTGTAATGACGCGGAAATCTAACTTTACTCACCCCCAACCCTCCTCGCGCGATCCTCCGCGACAGATCAGCGGCCACGAACGACGACCTCTTCCTCCTCCTCCTCGTCGTTTTGACAAGCGTCCAGATATATCCTTCTCGACTCGATTCTCGTGCGAACGAGGATTCGAAGCTCGCGACCCTGGCCTTGTTTGCTCCTCGGGAAATTACGGTAGTGATTCCCGTAAACCGTCGATTATCGATCTGCGTACCTAGATAAGAATTCTGTCTGACTACGTTCTCGCAGTATCGCCGATCGCGATCGGTACAAGTTTGGAAAAGGGATGCAAACAACACGCGGTACACACCGTGAACCATAATCCTGCAATCTATGCGGTAAGCAGTAGGAACACGAAATCAGCAGATCGGCGAAGATTACGAGAGAACGGAGATAGCCTTATCTTTTATCCGCAAACGTTCCCGGGATCTCGGTACTTGCTATCGATCGGAGGAATTAAGAAAGCTCAGCCGACGTAGATTAATTTAAAATCGGCCTTTATCGGGGCCACTGCGCATTTCTCGTTATCTCGACGCTGACCCGATAATGCGAGCGTATTCTTCGAAGAAACTGGTAGGTGGTTCTTTCCAGCGAAAATTTAAATTCGAAAAGGAATTTTATCGTGTTCCTTTACCGTTCGAAAGTATCGGTAAGTGCTGGGTCTATTGTAAGCAGACCGAGTAATAGCTATGAAATCGACGAATATCGTATATTCGAGGCTTGTTTACGAAGGAACGAAAATTACATCGCGGTACCAGCCACCCCTTGGTTCGACGCGTCCATTCATTAACACTTCATATCCCGTTGCGACGTGCTGGTAACGAGCCTGTCATAATTACCGCGCTAACTTTATTACTGCGGATACACGCTCTCCTTGCCCGGGCTATGATACTTCGTGCGTCATAGGGCAAATCGAGCGCGCACCCCTCCGTACCTTGGGAAACATACTAACCCTTCGATGTTGAATTTAAAAAGCCCACCAAGTCCTTTCAGACTGGATTATTTTATTTCTTTGTACTGATGTAATTTAATTTTTAGAGTTAACTTCGACTAAAATTAGTATGAAAAAAGTAAAAAAAAACCATAATTGTGTACTTTTCTAAGAAAACTGGTCTTTCTTCATGCGCGCAAACAAGAACATTCGCCCTAAACGAGAGTTCGTCTCAGTATTAAATTTTGTATCCTCAATTGCGGACGCCAGGTCTGAAAGTGTTAATAAATGAAAAACTCAAAAGTAGAACACGCAACCGTCCCGATATTTTTTTCCTAAATTAAAAACACCTAGAGCAATCCATGCCAATTGAATAACTTCGATTAGAATGGCTACTTAGGCTCTATCTTTGATCTGAGAAAAGGGCAATTTACAATCCCGAAGCGTTCGCATCGCTGTACAGCCGCACGAACAAAGAAATTCTAATCCGATTGGAATCGTGTGAGTCGAACATTGGCTACCGTTTGCACGCACTCTTCCACCCCCGATGGCTAATTACATTTATTCAATATTTACGATGATACGATCAACGCGTAGACCGAGCCAGCCGTGAGTCAGGTTGAATGAAACGGCATATCGAGCATTGCAAAGTCATTCTGAACCGATCGAACTGTTTCGTTGCCGCTGCTTCTTTTCTCGCCTCGCGACACCGTTGTATTAAGCTTTTTTCACGCGATATTCAATCGCGAGGAAGTAAAACTAACTTTCTACTACTCTTGGCTATTAATCGAAGATCTAACATTAATAAAACAATCCGTAATAACTATAAAGCATAGACATGTACTCGTATGCACTCAATAACACGCTATTGAAATCTATTGGCAGTATCTCCGATCTAGGCGTAACCTACGGATATTGTTCACTGCTCAGGTCACTAGGCTTTCATCAAGCATCGTTGCTCTGGTTCCGAAAGCTCTTCGGTTTTGTAACTCTTCGTAATACGTTGGTTTGTCCTAATCTAGAATATACAAGTGCAATTTGATTTTGAATTAAAGTCATTATAATCTTGACATTCCGATCCAATATTGCTCTTGATCATATAATAAACACAGATAAGGTGCGCTTTAAACGAGGACAGGATTAGTAACAAATAGAAAGAGATACGAAACGCGTGCATTCGCAACGAGATCGCCGCCGTATACGTAAATATACTCAATTACGGTGGCGTCGGTGCTCACTGGGCGGTAAGAGCCCGCACAGTTAGAGCAGCAATCGAGCAACTCTCGTGCTGAATGATCGATGACTCCATTGTGCGGGGTTTCCCATGTCCCCGGTACGATTTCGTGCGAGCCCCGTACAAAAAGCAGGGCGCCATTTCGAAAATGGGCGGAATTATGGAAAAATTCGGGGTGGAAGATCGATCGACTCGATGTCCGTCCTCACCGAGATTTTATCTCGTGCAATCCGATAGCTGTTGAATTTAGATCTCCGTGGCGCGGAAAAGCGACCGTCTCGATTCGATGACATTTGCGAAGACGCGTTTCAGAGGAGACATTTGGATGGTATCATCCAAACGATATCCAGAAACCAGAACGATATCTAGTCGAAGAAAAACATACGAAAAGTGTAAATTACATTTAATCGAGGCTCGCGGTGCTTCAGTACTGAGAAGACAGATATCGGATCTTCAGGATAACGTTAAGCATAGTCGACGATTGCAACGAGTCGCCAGGGACAAACGAAGCTAGAAATCCGTCGTTCACTTTCAAGAGACACGTCGGGAAGATTCGCGCGAATAAATACAAGCTAAACAACGGTTGCGTTCCTCCGAAATTCGGGCGGAGCAGGTTTGACACGGGAAGAAGCGTGAGGTCTCTGTTCATCGAGGGAACACCTCTACCCTCTTCGTCAAAATTCCTCCCATCGATGCCAGCCTTTCCTCTCTTTATTTCACGCGGCTTCCCGACTTCTACGTTTTCCTCGCAGAATAAAGACGATCTTTCAATGGCAGGGCACTATCTTTCCTTTATAAAGACGAGCGTCTCGCCCTGAAGCGAGCATTCTCCTGCTGAATAGACAGCCGTCTGTCCGTCAGCAACCACCCGCTGAATTGTTGTGACTGGATGTTTGACTGACAAGAAGTCAGACACTAAAGGCGACGTTTAAAACGTGACACTCCCGGTTGACCCGTCGTAATTATTGTCGTTCATTCTTTAAATGAAAACATCTCGTTGACCGACACGACAGACGCGTCGAACTCGAAAGATCCCCAACCAGTGTCGACTACTATGCTCCGAGCTTCGATAGCACGAATTTGAAAATATAAGATGAAAAAGAAAAAAATTTGTTGCAAGGCACAATTTGTATTTAGCGCCCTTGAAACGATGATATTTGCGTATGCTGCGAAAGAAAACAGCAAAGTTTTATTTTTCTTCGGCTGAAAGACGCCCGTCCAGCGTGCTCGTCTCTCCGTGAAAATTAAACAAGTAGCGGATGACGTTTAGCAGAATCCATCTTCCGTACGGAGGGGAGAGATTCGACAGTAACGGAGGATCGACTCGGATCTCCTGCGGATCTTGTCTCTGGTCGTGAAAGTGGCGGTGGCTCTTGGCTCTCGAGATTATGGTTTCGAGCCGGTCGCGCGATTGTCGCCCGATGAGCCGTGTGATTCCCCGTCCAAACACTCCAAAGTGAGTTTTAATGGAATTTTCTGGGATCAGAGGAGTAAATTCGAGTTTAGCCGAGTCTAATGTCGGGATAAATATCAGCGGTCGGCTTTCTTTCCTCGTGCCACCCCCCTGGTACACGCGTAAACTTTACTCCGGCTAATCCTCTTAAACAATTACAAAACCAGTCGATCGGTCTGGTGCCTATCTTGTCGTGGCGCCACGCTGGGTTTTGACGTGGGATGAGGCACCTGCATTGTCATGCTAAGCCGCGCGGTCGCCTTGCTGCAGTTCCCTTTTATCTGCGACCAACAACATCCCGTCGTCTTACTCCCAAAGTGCCCCGTCCTTGTCCGAGAAGTTCTCGACGTCAACTCCAACTTGGTACTCTTCGAGCGGTAAACTTCCCTGCGTGAGAATTCCTTTTAATCCCGAGCAACTATGGACGTACGAATCTCGAACATCTTCGTACAAGTCGATCGCTTGCGTTTCACGCGGAATCGATACTCCTTCCGGTTTTATGGTCATCGTGCAGGCAGGTCGCAAGTTTGTCATTTTTCATCAATTTTTTTATCAACAGACCCCAAGAAAAGGAGGAACGACGCGCTCTTGACGAATGAAACAGCGAAGGATGTAGATCGACGCGGATAAAGCATATAAGAGCGCGTTCAGGTGAAAAAGATCGGCCGACAGTGAGAATCAGAACTATGAAACGTCAGGGAAGTTCGATCAAGATGAAGATTTCCTGATCTGCTGTTCGGGACAGAACGGATGTCGCGGGTGGCCGCAGGTGGCGCCCTCGATATAAGCTCTTCTGACTGAACCGCTGATACGGGGCCGCTCTCCTAAAACTTTCACGGCGGAATGTGTCATCCTGTCACTGAACCCACATGGGGTACCAGACGTCCCATGGGCCCGTCACGCGTCCTTCGACCGAACTCTTCTCTGTCGGTTCCCCGAGATCCAGCCCTCGAAGATGATCGTTTCTTCGTGCTCCGCCATTACGTAATATTAAAAAGTTTTGTCGCGGGCAACTGAGGGGCGACCGAGGCGGTCCATTTTCGAGGTGTTGTGCAAAGGACGTATTTAACGTTGGGATTTTTTTTTTTTACCAAAATCATCGTCCCAATTCGATTCGAAACTTCTGTCAAAAACAGACTTCGGTGAATATCGATGAACGCCTCACTCGATGGACCATTTTATTAACAGGATACTCGACGATCAACCCTTTGGACTCGAAGCCATTTTGTTGCAGAATGTACTAAGAGGAATCATGCTGTATTAAATATTGCAGCATAAGCAGCAGATTTATTTGTGCTACTTGAATGGAAACCTATAAGGAAGTACGACTTTGAAAATGTGCTCCAAAGAATTTATTATCTGATCTCTACCAAAGTTCTCTGAACTTCCAACGTCCCCTCGGAGGGGACATACGAGTGCAGAGAGTTAATAAGGAACTTAATAAAGACACCGAACGAGAAGACATTCCAAATAAATAACAAATGATTAATAATAAATCTGACACATGAATATTACGTGAGTCGAACGTAATTTCACGCTACATTAGTAACGTGACTGGTTCACGCCATCGCTGACGAAAGTTTAATTAACTCCTATCGGGATTCTATTAGCTACTTGGTTGTGAATCTCCTGGATTTAAACGCGATCGAAAAGTTTCAGTTACGACAGGCCTAATGTCCTACCAAGTCAATATCCGGCATCACTGGCTACGCGGGACTACGAGTTACGTTTCTAATCCTGTCACAATCGGAGCAGGTTCGGCAGGATTCCGACTCGAGTGACACGGACCACGCGACTAACTTTCACGGCGTAGATCTCGCGGTTCGTAATTAACCCATCAGCCGTCAAGGCTTAATGAAAGTGCAGGACGTCGGTGTCCGGAGACAGGTGGGACACGCGTGTACACGAAAAGAGAGAGAGAGAGAGAGAGAGAGAGAAATCGACCGGTTGCAAGAAAAAAAAAAAGAGGACTCTGAGAAAAGAGCGCTGGCAGGCAGGCAGGGAACGACGTACCCACGTCGGAGAAACGGAGGCGAGGCCCAGGGTATCCAGGAAGGTGGGTACCGAGATATAATACTCGACTACCTACCCGCTACGATAAGTGTCAACTGCAGCGTGCCAGATAAAAAAGAAGGAACGAAAAATAAAATTTAGCTCGGGTGATCCATCATGAGGCTACGGGCTACGGACGCGCAGGCTCGGTTTGGATTGGCTGACTCCGCCCACGAACGTTCACGTGACTGTTATCGAGAACCCGCCCAGTTTGGAGAAGGCAGCACCTTCTCCGGCTAGGCGTACGTAGAGCATTGCTTTTGCCACAAACACGAAGGGGCGAGCGAGATCTCGGCCTGGAGGAACGGAGAAGGGAAGACCTGGACGCACCAGACCCCTGCGGCTCGATCTCACCTGCGTGTGCAGGCTTCGACCGTGCCGCCTTCTGCCAGTCGAGTCCACCTAGCCAGTCCACTCCAGCGACCCTCGTCGACCGGATCGACGATTACGCGTCCGCTCTTTCTATTATTTTCGCGAATAACGGTCTGTTCCTGCGTCCACTGCCGCTTCGCGGAAATGCCTCGGGATCGCTGGCGCCCGCGTCTGCAGTACTTACATCGCCAACCAGGATTCATCGTTCGCGAACGCTGGTGATGTCAGCTCCTCGTGACAGAAGCGAGAGTTCCTGATAATTGGTCGGACTGAAAGTACTCGCAACTCTCGGTTGGAGTGCCATAGTTTGATCCTCTGAACATTGCTCACTGTTCGTCAGGATAACTCGATAGAGAAGTGCGTCTGTCTGTGATATCAGTGTTACTCATCCAGATCGATTTCGACAGCCAGGTTCGTAACGTCGCATTTGAAATCCTCGAGAAGTGTACGGGCAACTGGTGGCAAGTTACCGCGATGTAAACCGTATCCTCGACCTGTCCTTGTCGTAGCGAAATACTCCCTCCTCTTCCTCCCAATCTGTTCCCGATAAAACAGCGAGCAGCGAAGGACACCAGTGGCGGCTTTCAGCAGCAGGTGGCCAATTGATGTATTCGTCTCACCGCTACGAGGATGATGATGATGGACATGGGCATGTACGGAACTTACAGCAAGCCTGACTCATATCCCAACTACGTGTGCACGGGTCAAGGGAATCATCATCATCATCATCATCAACCGGTATCCGTCGGTGGCCACGTGCCGGTGCCTCCCTCGCCGGAGCTCGCTCCGGCTCATTATTTCCCTCAGACAGCCGTGTCTCCTTACTCGTCTTCCTCCTCGGAGAGCTTCCTCGCCGCGGAGTCCGCCACGTCCTCCGGCACTCCTCCTCAAGGATTCTACTCCCCGACGGCCAGCGTTCTGCACGAGGACGGATCCACGACCGCGATCATCTCCTCGGAGAATGGTCTGAGCTACACGAACCTGGACTACGCGTCCTCCTCTTCGTCCTCGTACACCAGCCAGCCGCAGCAGCACCATGCAAACGGATCCCACGGGTCGGTCGATCCTCACCAGAGTTACCACGTTCAGCAGGCGACGTACAGAGACGATCATCACCACCATCACCAACCATCTACGGTCAGTGGTCTTCACCAGAGTTCGATAGTCCCTGCCGGACACTCCAGAACGGACCACGAGCAACAGTTGCATCATCAGTCTTCTAGTCATCACCTCCATCATCATCACCATCACCACGAGCCCGACTATCAGATCCCAGTCGCCGGAACGACCAACTATCTTCATCAACTACCATCCACGGAAGATTCCTCCCTCCATTATCACGCCCAGATCCGACAGAACGACTATTCCACCGGTCACTACAAGGAGGAAAACGCTGACCAGAACGCGTACCACGTGCTCCAACAACCCGGGCATCCCCAGCATCCTCATCAGCACGGCCACGGCCACCACCATCAGCAGCATCCTCACGGCCATCATCCTCCGCCGCAGCAGCAGCAACAGCCACACGTACCCACTTACAAGTGGATGCAGGTCAAGAGGAACGTGCCCAAACCCGTGGGTATGTAGATCTCTAAGATGATTTATTCAGAGGTGTTCCGGGGCCCGTTGCGCGATCGTGCGCGGTCCAACTACCGTGAAATTAGCATTTCAAGGGGTGGGGGCGATCCGGTAGCCGGTCGTTAAGTTCTGTTTATCATTCGGTTATATTAGAGTGCATAGACGCGCGCCTGTCCGCTCTTTCGATCGCTATCTTCCGGTAAATTAATGGTCGATCGGGACACGCCGTCGAAAAGAGATCCTTTTGTGCGAAGCGATCGGTACGTTCACGTCGACGAGTTAATCCTGTCTCCTTTACCTCCGTGTTCGGAACCCCGAGTGTTAAGCATGGCCTGCTCGATTTTTCCAGCTTTTCTATCGATTCAAATTCAAGCCTCTGCACTCGAGGCCTTTCTTTCTGTTGCCACGAATGCTAAGCTTAATCGGGTCAACTTTATCTCGTCGACAATCATTTTATCGACATTTCGAGTTCCAAAGAAATTAAACCTAAACAAACATTATTGTTGGTCGATTTATTGGGTGAAACCTAGTGGCGACTGAGAGTCACATCTCGTGTGCAAATGGTCAATCTGCTTGACGCTTGAAGGGGACCTAGCAGGATTTAGGTCGGGTTTCGGCTGTTTGTTTCCGTTTATCTTTTTTTCATAAATTCTGGAGTCGATTGCTATTAGTCAACGGGAATTCTTGGAAGCACAATTTGTAACGTTTAAGCCGTGGCACGACCCAATTGTGGCTCGTTGAGGACACTTTACGCGAGATCATCCATTGAACACGGGCCCCAATCGAAGTTCAGTGGTTTTCGCTTGGGTGGTGAATTCAATTAAGATTGACGGACAACTGAAATGTGACGTACGTGTTGGCCGACGACCTGGTGCCTTTGAAACGCACACTATACCTAACGAGATTAATAAAACGTGACACGTAATTCCGGTTCGTCGGAGTCATTAATCCTGCACGTGCTTTTCAATCGTGACCCGCTACATGAATCCTTTTTTATTCATTGCTTTGTGTTTTATGTATCGTTGCCAATCGAGAGCCGAAGATAGGCTCCCAGTATTTGTAAACATTTCAACAGGAATTCGCGTACCTTCGACTCCCAGGGATCGATCGATCTGTATTGGTGAACGCTAACGATCGAAGAACGATCGATAAGCGAATAATTGTCGAGGCTGAAATCAAAACTGGCGGCGATAAAACGCGATGATTTGCAAGATTGTGGTAGCACCTCAGATAAATCATTTTACGTTCAACGACGAAAGGAAAATTGGAAATAGTTGGAAACGACGAGGAAATTGGGTGCGATGAATACAAATGGGATCGAACAATGTCTAAGTACAAAAGATACACTTGGTTCAACACTCTTGCACCCAGTACAAGATTCTTGCACCAATCGAGATTCGATACACTCGGTGATAAGAGGCTCTTCCAGAGATACAACGAAAATTTATCGGTATTTATACTGTCCCCCACCTTCGCCGCCTGTTGTTTAGCTCCTATTTACGCCTATGCGACAATCGTAAACGCCACTGATAAGATTATGCGCACGAAACCAGTGTAACGGAAGATACTTGGGGTTTTACGAGAGTATCGTATCGTAGCGACCATAAATCAACCGCTTGCAAACTGCTCGTCGCCTATCTTTTGCCTACAAGCGACTCGATTACTCTAGCAGGATTCCGGAGATGTTTCAATTTTGGCCATCGGATTTGAAGGTTACGATGGAATCTTGATCGAACGAACATTCTGTGATAGAGTACGTTAAATGACTTTATCCTTATCAGGGAACTCGAGTCAGAGTTCTGGCTGAATGACGACATGATTAATTGTCAAGAAGCATGTTGTGGAGTCAAATTCTCATACAAATATCGAGTAGCGGTGTAACTAAAAACTAACGATTATAGACGAATGGTGGAATCCAGGAAAAATCCAGGTAGACTCCAAAATGGAGTAATTTTGCTTAATAAAACAAAAGCAATAATCGATGGTATGTTACGAAAACGTGAAAGCAGAGATTTTGAGAGTTTTCTCGTCGATAAAAAGAATTGAGTTTTCTACATCGCAACCAATGTGATTACGTTAGATTTCAGATTGTTTACAAACACAAACATCGTTTCGCAGAAATATATCCGTTCTTGTAAACACAATTTATCGCGTACATCGGATTCAATGTTGGTTACGGAGATATTGGTAAAACCTGATAAGATTCGCGCTTACGAACGAAATACTTGCACTCGAATTATCAGATTATTTCGGGAGACGTGAGACGATAAGTGATAGCGCACCTTTCCGTTTTAATTAAACGACGATACATCTCCGAGACTTTCGCAATCGTTGGTGAGCTTAAAAAAATACTTGAGCGAACGAAACCTTTGCTGTCAGAAATATTTTTAGAAAACTTGTAGTTCCAACTAACAAAAGTAAAACCAAGAAATGGTTCGATGTTAGTCGATCCAAACCTTCGCGTTTAACGGACAAGGATATCGAATTGTATTTTTTTTATTGACATATCCTTGCGTCGATGAGGAGAAATGTATGCTTGGACTGAAATCGTTGCTTATAAAAAATGAATATGATAGGTGAAAAATATTTATCCCGAATGCATCATATTACCATCGCAATCCTGGAGTCGTAAATCGCCCATGATTTGCGTAAGTATATCTAATTATAAGAGTCAAAGAGGTATGAAAAAATTTGATCGTGTGAGAGACGTGATTCCAGCTACCGAACCTTAAAAAAAACTTCATGAATAAATAAGCCCTTCACTGCGACGTTGGAATCAATTGAATTTCAGCGATTCAGATGCGGTTTCTTCGCTCTGGTCGAGCTGGTCGACAAGACGTAAAAGCATTTTTCGCGCGAATATTTAACGACATAAACGTCACGATACCGCACGAGTGTTTACATAAAACCAGAATACGGAGCGCGAGACTTAAACGTTACCAAGGCAGAATTTTAATGATTAATTAATATCCAGTAAATTCACTATGTTAATCGAACACAGGTGACGGTGTCTTGGATCTTGAACCTTGTACAGATTTATTTTAAAATGAACAGTAAAATTAAACGTCTTTACAAGATTTCGTAACGTTTTAAATGTTTATTTATCGATTTATCGCAATGGAAATTGCGAGACACAGTTATTGACACTAAACCAACCACGACCGGTCAAATAACAGTTTTCAAATTTTTTTATACAATTCTTATATCAAATATATGAATTATATACAATTGTTTCATGCATCATTCAATATAGTTCAACGTAAAATATTTTTGCATTTAATTGAAAAATGTGTCTCTAAAACTAGTCGTTTGTCCCATCTCGATAGAAATAGTTACAAATGAACGTCGGTAGGTTTAGCGTAAGGTCTTGTCCCCAAAATTCTTCGAGCGGAAAAGTATTACGAAATTACAAAACAAAAGTGTCGTATCGCGAATCACTGAAAAGCGGGAAGACAGGCGGGGTTCCTTCCCCTAACTCGGCGCTAATTTGCTTAACAGCCACGGGGCTCGAGGCAATCGCCGGGTTCCGAGAGCGACTGTAAAGCCTAGCCCGTTGAATGAAGCTTGTCAGGATTACCAGCGTTTCACTTAATAGCTCATTATAATCAAATTAATAATACCAGTCGTGAAGTAACAGAGGGTGACGCTTATTACGGCAGAACATGCGAACGAAAGTGTACCGCCCTCGGTCCTAACCTCTTTTCCATCCTGGCCGCGACTTTCCATCTGTATTTCTTATCCCTATGCATAAATGGAATACCACCGACACTTTCGTCGTAGTCGTTGTAAAGCTGTAATTCGAGTTCTCGTCAGTTCTTCATCATTGTCGCTAGCTATTAACCTGCTGGACCGGTTAATTTACTCAACGTGTCGCGTAATAAGACCTGCTATTAATTATTTGAATTTAGGTGGGTTAAGAACTTTCCCACCTTTTGCTTGGCTTTACTATTTCATTTAAAGTTTTTCACTCATGTAGCACTAACTAACGCTAAAAGTACAATAAGTGGAATGAGAAATGTATACAAAATGCATTAGGAAGTGACGCTGTTCTTCTGGGCAGCTTGAATTTTCTTTTTCTTTTGCAATCGTGTTCCTCAAAGAGTTGACCGAGCAACGTGAAAGGATACCGTGATTATATCGTTTGAGTTTAAGGTTATAATATAGAAGTGACGTAATTATGATATCCTAATTTCTTCGAACAATGCACGTTTCCTTTCTCGTTTTGAGATATCTCACTTCGAAACTTATCTTTTACGTTCTGAATTATTCACGAGAACCTAACGACGTCAAATATCGTAAATGGCGGCGTTATCCCCACACGATAACAACAAACCTCGGATTGCAAAGCCCAGATCGAGCCATAAAAGTGAAAAGCGAGAATATCTGAGCTCCGAAACGTGATGAAACAGGGTTAACGGCGAACTTTACGTAATGTATGTGAAATGTTAGCATCAAATTCAATGAGTGCGAGAAAATGAACAACTCAGGATTGATTCAATCGAAATAACGAGATGGGCGGAGCAGAGGAGTGGGGAGATTTCGGTAGATTTTGGTTGGTTAAGTTTTTTGGTTGGCCAGGATCTCACAATAGGTCCGCTTTTTCCCTTCGTGCCTCCATAATGTGTTCAAGGGGGTCCAGAATAGAGGGTCTCTATGGGGACGCCCGGTGCGGACCACCCTTCGCGGGTCAGGGAAACTGGGAGAAAAAGGGGAGGAGTGCAGAACGAGCCAGAAAAGGAGCCAGAGGAGAGACGAACGTCGCGACGCTGTCAGCCTTCCCGATTTATCATACCAGACTCGATTTCTTCTCTCTATAATCAATAGCGGGATTGGGCGATACAGCAAGGAGGAAAAAGGGCGGAACAAACAACCGACCCTTCGTATAAAGCAATCGTAATTCCACGCATTCATGACGGCTAGGCTCCCTGAAAAAAAACGTCCTCTTCTCGCTTCATAATGTATGCACATTTGTTTGTATCGATATCAATGAATTGTTATTATCCATTTCATTTAAAGAAATTTCTTCGATAGACATAGAGGGTACGAGTATTTATGGGGCTGACTGTATATCACGGGATTCGTATCAATGTCTAAAAGTCAAAGCTCGCTTCAAACATCGTTGAACGCCCGTCAAGTTGAATAATAACGTCTTTATGCATTTGTTCGTATTTAAATGTATCATAGTCGCTGGCGTTTAGCGTAAATCACCACTCACAAACAACCGACCCTTCGTATGAAGCAATCGTAATTCCACGCATTCGAGACGATTAGGCTCCCTGAAAAAAAACGTCCTCTTCTCGTTTCATAATGTATGCACATTTTCATGATCGATATCGACGAATTGTCATTATCACCTTACAAAGGAACATCGAGAACTGTCAGGCGGCGATTTTGATGAAACTTCGAATATACGTTCAGTGGAGATTACGTTAACGGGATTCGTATCGATGCCTAAGTCAAAGCTCGGTTCAAACATCGTTCAACGCCCGTCAAGTTGAGTAATAACGTCTTTATGCATTTGTTCATATTTAAACGTATCGTAACCACTGCCGTTTAGCGTAAATCACGACTCACGCGAAGGCATGCGATCCAAGTTATGGCCATTGTCGACCTCACGGCCATGTTTGGCCGTTTCATCGGTTTTACGGCATATTTTACGTTACTTATGAATAGAACAAGTAACCGCCTTGATTGCACGCTTTTCCTTCGCCTACGTTGGTCGTTTCACGTTCGACCGTGTACACCTGCTTGAATTTTGCTTTACGACGTCGCGTCACGTATCGCGTATATGATATAGGTGCGCACTTATAAGGGCACAATCCTCGGTTACGTACAGACTACCGGCTGTTCTTCTTAATCAAGTTAAAACGTTTTATTTCCAATCATTTTTTCGTCTCTTTATACACGATGCTTCAACGATGATTTCTCGTTCGTACCTGTGTTCGCAATGGTCCTTTTATTTTCCTTATTGCTCCATGCATACTTACTCTCCTAGTATTTATACGCCGTTTCTATTTTCTCTCACACTTCAACTGCTCTTTTTTTGTTGATGCTCGTGGTGTTCGCAATTTCCGTTCAACGGACTCTTCCCGTTCATTTTATTTGTAAGATTGTTTAGAGACGTTTCACTTGCGTCCTGCCCTTGCCGGTCTCCGTTTTGTGCGAATTATACAATATAACACACGTGACTTTTCTCTTTATTTCAAACAACTCGAGTAAAATCTTCTGCAACGGACAAACTTGGAAACACCCGTTACGTATATGCATAACGCAGTCGTAAGCGCCTAATGCAATAACCGTTGCATCATAGATCGATAAGATTACCATCATTTTTGACGACACGATTTTTCTAATTTAACTGAAAAGTTTATAATTCGACGACAACTACTCGATACGCAACCGTGTTGTTTGCTTTCCTGATCCAGATAAGGGTTAATTTTGATCTGATCGAGATACGTTCGAGAACTGTACTGAGATTTGGCTGACGATTGACGCGACGCGAGTACTTATACGGCAATCTTCGAATTTAGTGAATTCGATTCACAGATCGAGATGTTAAGTCATCCTACAAGTTCGTGCTGCAGACTGAGCCAATATTCAATAAAAAAGCTACAGAAATGTTATAGTGACGGTATAATGACTATGTCAGAAAGGTGGGAAAATATTGTAGAACGTGAGAGATTACCTTTTCTTATAACACTTAAGGGTATATTTCGTGTATTAATTTGAGTAGCAAGAAAATAAGTGGCATGAACTTATGGGACGACCTGAGAAGACTCTGTTGTTATTCATGGTAGGTGGTGGAACGAAGAAACGAAACGGGTTGGTAGAAAGTTTACGACTATCATGCCAGTAAAATGCCTTCAACGAACCTGGACTAGCTAGAACTCGAAAGTATCGTTTGTTTCTTTTGCTCTCCGATAGTATGCAAGATAGATTGAAAATGAAGCGTCGAGAAACAATCGCGGAAGAATTCTCCGTTTCGGTGACCATCTAGGCGTCCGATGATCCGGCATTGGAAAAACCTATGCAGATAGGTCTCCGCAGACACCGTCTCGAATCGTACTCGAGCGACGACTAAAAAACGAATGCTTGGACTCGACGAGGAGTCGCGCAAAGAGCGTCCAAGGAACGGAAAGAAGTGGGAGCAAGACCAAGCAAGAAGCGAAGTGAAAATGAGCGTGAGGTAAAGAGCTCGGGCGAAAAAGAAGAGTAAAGGAAGGAAAATAAAGAGAACGAAGAGCAGGTAGGTCGGTCGGTTTGCGAGGTAGAGCGGAGCAACTGACCAGGCGGGCGAAGCCAAGCAAGCCAGGCAAGCAAGCCGAGCAGGCAGCGTGTTGCGGCGCAGCTAGGGCCGTCGGCGGACGCGTGAGTGAGTGGCCGATATCTCGCGAGGGGATCAGAGGATCGTTCGCGTGTTTCCACCCGGGCTGCCACCCGCCGAACCTGGCAACCCCGGATCCCGCAACTCCCGCAACAACCCTGTCGCCTGCCTAAGTAACTGACTCTCCCTTGCTACGGCCCTACCTCGAGCCCCCGACGCTCTGCGGACTCGACGCCAGCTACCCACCAGGCCATGCCGAGCAACCCCCGTTCCAGCCGCAGCTCTGACAATCACCAACCCTGTCCACGTGTCTCGCTCACGGTGATTTTCATTTCCGCGGCACTTCACCGACGATATATCGCGCCCCGAGAGCCACACGGCTCCTAGGCGAAAAAAGCTCGCGCCTGCGAGCTCGCTGATACGCGTCGTCACCCAACCGACGCCTGACCTATCGAGCTTCAAAAACCTCCGGCCAGCCGAACTTGAAAAGGAGACCGTGTATGCCCCTTTCATCGTACCTAACCTGGAACGTCAGTCTAGATCTGGAATCTAGCTATGTTTCGCGATGGTCACGTTCAAGAATAGAAATGGAAACTTTCGTAAATGTAGGTTTACTGTCCTCATACATGTCCATAATACGTGCAATTTACACATACATTCGGAATACTCGAAAAATATTGTTTGAGATACACGACTTGCGTTCGTAACGATTGAATAATTCTTGGTAACTAAATTTAAATTAGAGTTAGAAAAAATCGGAGTCTAGTGGTTAACGGGTCCGTTAGCTCGAACAAGCAGACCATGCAGGTGAACGTAGCCGAGCAAATACGACAGATCGAGCGAGGCCAATAAAAATGAAATTCTTAATACGCCAAATCGACTGGCCTCGAGGCCATAAATAAAGTTGACTGCACGCAAGCGTTCGGCACGTAGATCACGGCGAGAAATTCAAATTTCAGCCTTAACAAAGGTCAAATACTTATTGCGCGAAATAAAGAAAATCGGATTCTCGATACTAATATGTTTTTTTCATGATAATTCGTATCGCGAAAAAAAAACATATATTTATTCCGCTGCACGTATATACAGTTCGCTGGATTGACTAGCGAAAACGAATGATATTGCAATCGACAAGAAAAAGTTGTTCGGCAAATTCGCAAGTAGAAAGGTCGCTGAAGTTATCGACGAACCGAATGTAAATCGTGCTACGCCTAATTTTCAGCGGGAAACGCTTCGAGTGTCGGCACGACACGCACGCTGCCGTTTACACGTTTGCAAACACGGCCAATCTGGATCGTTATGTTCGACATGCAGCCTAACTTCGCTGCAGACAATGTTGCCATTTCGCTAATCCTATGCAATTTCAACATTTTCAGCGTCTCGAGCGTTCGAGCTTTAAGAAACATACATTATGAGATTAAAAGTTCAGAGGGTACCGAGATTTAAAAGGTACTGTAACACGTCGAATTGAATTCTAAATGAAGACACTTTTACGGAAAGGTGTCGCAAAAATGATTAAATCCTCAGCGATCCGTTGGTACTCATCGACGTGAAATCTTGATAGCAAGTTTGATGAAGTATTCGAGCGGACCTAAGGTATAAGCAAGACGGTGTGTACTCGCGACGGAGAACAGGTTCGATTCGAGTTCGTTAAGGTGCAACGGAATTTACTGCGTGCTAAGAAACGAGCATGCGTTTTCAGGAACGTCGCCGAGGACGTCAACGAACGGCTGAGGAACTTTATTACGAGGAACGCGCGTAACAGTAAAACACGATAGCGCTATTGATGCCGTTCGAGTAACAATAACGGTTTTACGAGGCTCGTTAAGTCTCCCGATATTCCGTATTACCGTTCAACGCAGCCTTGTTAGTCCACAAATAAACGAGCCTCGCGTTTCAGGAAAGGCTTCCGCGCACTCGCGGATTTAATATCGCGCGTGGAACTGAGAACGAAACCGCGCCAAGGCTGCGTCGCGAATTCCTGGGATCGTGAATCGCACTTGCACGAGGACAAAAAAGGAACAAAGATGTTTTACGATATCGTTATCGACCACGGTACACCTAGGATTGTCCCGAGACTAAGTCCATTCAAGAAAGGACCATGAGTTGGAATAAGTTTTTTCGCATCGTCTAATTGGTACGAATTGTTTTCGGAGGATGCGAATAGCGTTTCAAAGATTGCTCACTTCAGGTTTTACGTTCGTCATGGACGATTATGCCATCGACATTTACGACTCAAATATTTGTTCGAAAGAAAGAGCTAGATCGGCTGGCGTTGTAGCGTGTAATCGGATGTGGAAATCGGATAGGTTCAAATACAGCTGGGTCCTGATGAGCTGACGTTTTTTTGCGTCGAAAGGTGTCCTGCTGAGGTACCAGTAATGGAATTTGGTACGTCAAAGATAAAATTGATTTCGCAAACACGAGACTAGACCACTGCCAAATCTTTCTAATGATACGTTAACGCGTTGACTGCCAGACTAATACTCTTGAAAATTTCTACTGTGATTAAGTTTCGTTTCCAGACTATTGGAAGCTACGTAATCAAACATTTATTGTGGTATTTATTTTTATAACTTCAGTGAAGGTTAAGAATTTCATTCGAATTTATTTTCGTTGATACTTAACATTCAGAATTAACTTTGTTCGTTCTTCGGTGGAAAGCACTGTTACCCGTATATGGGTGACGTGGCGATCAACGTGTTAATTGAACACTCGTTGTCGATAGGCATAAAATCCTTTCATTTTGCGAAAATAATGAATCGATAGTTTACACGTTAATCGTGGAAATTTATACCATTGATCAAGAAAGTGCACAAATGATTATTTGGAAATATTTGCAAATTAGAAAGGTTAGAGAAGGAAGATGCTCCCCTATCGAGGAGGATCTTTCCGGTAACATAATACCGAAGGACCTCGTGGTTGGTCGCGCACACAATCATCCCCCTCCCGTTTCCTTACGTCATCTGCACCGTGCCCCCTGGCTTTTAGCCTTTGAATAATATTTGAATTGCGTAATGCTCCTCTAAAAGGGGGTTCGTTACCGCATAAGGGGCAGATGATCCCGTGTGATCAACGGATTAGTGTCTTTCGAGCGTGCGATTTTATCGAGAGGATTAAGGAAGCTGCAATCCAGCGATTAGTGTTAATTAATGCGATATACTACGCGTAAATAGCTAATCAAAATGAAAACTGTTAAATTCCATTTATATGTTGGTGCCTACACGTCCAAAAACGAAAATTTACACCTTCGTAAACGAGCCAATGTTTAAACAAATCTAGAGGACGGCGAACAGCTTATAATTTTAAGTAAGATATTATAATATTATCCGAACGACGCGATGGTATGTAAACAAATTAATTCGAATTCTTCGTTTACCAAGCGCATCCTCGCAAGAACCGGATCGAGAACAGGAACTCTAACTCGCGCTCAGGCTATCCTTAATATTTTCATACGCCTCGATCTCGATTCTTTCCTCTTCTGTTTCCAACCCTTCTTCGATTCGATCTCTACTTTTCCTTTTATTTCCAGCGAGATTCTCGCGGCTTGACGCGATCGTCGAAGCGGCGCAAAAGGAATGCGCAAAACAGAATCCGTTGAACGTTCCCGTAGCCAGAGATGAGCAAAATTCTTATCCAGATAAAAATCTCAAATAACGAAGACGGGACAGACGACTGCTTATTCGTTACTGATTGACGAACACCAACGATTCGCGTTATAGAATCGTGCGAATAATATTTGATTCGAATGTTACCGATTATTTTCTATCATTAGTTTGCAGTGGTACTTCATTTATCATAATTAACGTCATCGTCGAATGACAAATTATGTTCGCATTGTGCGCTCGATTAATAAATCAAAATATCTAAAACACGAATTGTATGATGCGTTCCACTATGAAGAAGTAAATTGCTGTTGTCGCGCGGAAGATATTTTGAAACTCGGTCGCGAACAAAGTCTTGGTCGTTTGGTCGATATTCGTCTCACAAAATGTGGACATCGATGTTTATTTTAGTGATCGGCAATATTCGCAAAAACAACATCGAAACTTGAGATAGCCGGCTTTTTGGCTCGGGACGGCAGTGTATCGGAACGGAAACTCTTTGAAATCGTGGTCGGCTTTCAGAGTGAGTTGTAAAAATTGAAAATTGTTCACGCGGTACAATTTAACGATGGCCGTCAACGTAATCTACCAGCTTTTCCCCTCCGTCGCCCCTCTCCCTCCACCGTTTCAGCCGTTTTCACTCGCAGGCGCCGCGTAAAATAATAATATTAAGCCAGGTGAGATTTAATCAGGGGCCTTTGAACGCAGCCAGACTGGCATGCATGCTTCGAAATCGCGGCTAGGTGTTACCTGTGTTAACCCGCGCGTGCATTCGCCCACAGCCAACGATTGCTCGTGTCGGTACAAGTGTGCGAGAACTACATTCATGTTTGACGACGAACTTAGAAGGGGATTCCCATTAGGAAGGCAACTATTTATGTAATTATTAGATATTCTCAACGATAGGAGTAAGGAATACAAACGTACGTTTTTCAAGTCGGCAAAACTACTTATTATAACCAATGACCACAGCAGCGAGAAAAGAGCACACGCCCCTTGAAAAATAATTAACATTGTCGAAGACCCCTTTAACTCCGCGCTATCAAGGTCTTTAATCCATCGCAATTTGTCTATTCCTTTATTCTGTCACCTCTCACCCTTTCCCTCGACGCGTCATCCTGTTCTCATTTGCTTCTTATGTCCTTCAAGTTAGATAGGATTGCCATTCGAAGGAATATCTCGCGAATCGTCGGTGACATTTGCTGGGGCAGAATATTATTTAAATGAACGCGACCGTGCGGTATACGGATCGATGAGAGCTGTTAAGAATTTCAATGAATGTTGTCGCGGTAGAAATTAATCGATTGTGATTCGCTCATTCCGCTCGAGTAAGCGTTTCCACGATCAACCGACGTCAAGATTTGTCTTGCGAAAATGATATCGACCGTACAAGCTAATTACATTGTAAAAGAACAGTTAACGACGTGTATCGCACGATTTTTATCGATTACTCAGTGGCGAAACAGTTACGAGATACGCGTTACGAGACTTCTGTTTCTGTTTCGAAAAATTACAGTGTAAAATTACCCTGTCTGCACCACAAACACGTCGCAAGCAACCAATATATCGATATATTGTTTCCTCTCATCCGAATATTCGTTTATTCGTTTAAAAATAAGACTTCACGGAGCCAATGAAGTCTTATCGAATTTTACTTCGTTGCGTTTATTCTCAAACAAAGCAATATCTGAAAAAACGCTATCCTCGAAGTCCCAAGGAAAGTTCCACCAACCAACGCTAATGACTCTCGAATACGGAGAGGTTACGTTGGCTGGTGAGTTCCAACAGCGTCGTATAGAAAATCAACGGTAGCGCGTTCTGTTCTTCCGTTAAGGTGCTAAATTGATGAATGAGTCGTGAAAACGGAAAACATTTCATTGTATCGCGGCAGCCGTGGGCTAATAGAACTTGTCCAACTTGATTATTCGGGCTTGAAGATGCGTGAGCTTAATGGCAAAGGGCAAAGTTCGGGACGCGTTGTTTAAGTGACTGATGTTTCCGGATAATTCGAAAAAAATCCGTGAGATACGTAACGAAAGAACGACTCCGCGCCTGCGTTTGTTGGGTTGTGCGAGAAAACTTCGCGAATTAAAATGTAAAAAAAATAATTCTAGAAGGAGCAAGCGCACGAAACGATACGGGACAACATCGTGTAAAAAAGATGTGGCTCTAAGGCGGTGCCTTGACAGTTTCGTCCACCCTCTGCCATTAAGTAAATTGACTTCCACATACCGCCGGACTAAATAACAATCTAATTTCCATAATGCGTAAACGACGCCACCTTGTTTCATCGGAACGCATCGCTCTTTCTACCCTGGCTAACTGCATCGTCTTCTCATGAAGTTCTACGATAACGAAGACGCGTAAACAAGTCTTCAGAAATATCATACGCTCGGATGTATCTAATCCCTCCTTATTAATCCTCTATATGAATTTTTCAAACGTAAGTAGTGTTCTTTGAATAAGATACTCCGACGTTTCGCCAACATTGCAAGTGGACTCTTCAAGTGACACACTTATATTTCTCAGCTCTTCATACACGGTCTGTCTAAAAAGAAACCGAACTTTTGCTATTAAAAGAAAAAAGTACAAGTAAAGTTTTTACACGCACGTTTATTTACTCAAAATAATCTTTCTCTGCGTCAATACACCGTGTAGACCGCGTAATTAACATTTCGAAGGACCTTTGCAGCTCCTGTTTTGATAGCCCGTTTAGTATGGCGGTTACAGCGGCCTGAATCTCCGAAATGTTGCTATAATGTGTCCCTTTCATTAGAATTTTCAATTTTAGCAAAAGAAAATAATCGCAGGGAGACAGATCAGGCGAGTAGGGTGAATGAGCCAAGGTAACAATGCCAATTTCGATGAAAGGGACACATTATAGCAATATTTCGGAGATTCAGACCACTGTAACCGCCGTACTAAACGGGCTACCAAAACAGGAGCTGCAAAGGTCCTTCGAAATGTTAATTACGCGGTCTACACGGTGTATTGACGCAGAGAAAGATTATTTTGAGTAAATAAACGTGTGTGTAAAAACTTTACTTGTACTTCTTTCTTTTAATAGCAAAAGTTCGGTTTCTTTTTAGACAGACCGTGTATATTTATGAATTAATCAATGCTCTGTGTTACTTTACACGAAACAACGAGGAGGATGATTCACTCGTTTGACGAGATCCGCCATGATAGTTGGCCACTGTACGACGTACAGTTGCCAACACGTACGGAATTCGTAAAACGCGCAATCAGGTACCGATTAAAAAATATCTTTGGAACTAACAACCTCGAAATGTCTGCACGCTCTTGTGACTACAGATTGGAAAACGGCAATGCGAAAGTTTCGATTACACAATGTCTTCGGAGTGACCAATACAGTCGGTCGATAAATATGGGCAAAGTAAAACGACGTAACAATGTTCCCTTGACATTCGGCAACAGCTGACGCAATTTGATCCAGATTTAGGGCTTAACCCTATCGGCTATCGGTCCACCACAGTTGGACAGGTTCGCTCCTCAGGATAGTGGCCAGCTGTATTGAACAACAAACGGCTGCCCGTCGAAGGACTAGAGTTAAGCTTAATTCAGCGTATATTGCCTTTAACCTCTACGATGGACACGTTGGGCACGTACGTCGGGAATTAACGTTTAGAACCAAACTGCGAAGGGACATAAGCCAAATGTATCCCCTTACGTGTCGCGAGTATTAGTGATGACCGAATTGTTAACCTTCCAAAGCTTTAAAT
This sequence comes from Hylaeus volcanicus, assembly GCF_026283585.1. NCBI lineage: Eukaryota > Metazoa > Arthropoda > Insecta > Hymenoptera > Colletidae > Hylaeus > Hylaeus volcanicus. The sequence goes on from NC_071977.1 coordinate 7,789,993, forward strand.
AGTTCTATACTGTGTCAGAACATCCTTGCATTTATCGTTCGCTAAACATTCGTTCGGACGTAGCCTTTGCACGACCATTTTGTAATTTCCATTTTGTCGGTAAGGAGCACGGAATACAGACCGCGAAGTAGGAAATGTCATGCGAATAATATTAACCGCGATGTTGTTATTAAGATAGTAATAAATATTAAAACGTAGATTATTCACCAGTAAAGGAAGACATGAAATCTGTTGCAGCAGGAAAGACGAATCCAAGCGTGGGCGAGTTCGGCGGCAGCACGATCAGGGGAGCCAGCGTATCCACGTACTCCAGTTCCACGAACGGTCCTGTAAACTGCCTGACCGGCGGTCCATTGGCCGGTATCGCAGGTGGCTTCAACAACACTGGTCGTACGAACTTCACGAACAAGCAGCTCACGGAACTCGAGAAAGAGTTCCACTTTAACAAGTACCTGACCAGAGCAAGACGCATCGAGATCGCCTCGGCGCTGCAATTAAATGAGACGCAAGTAAAGATTTGGTTCCAGAACAGAAGAATGAAGCAGAAGAAAAGGATGAAGGAGGGTCTGATACCGACCGAGAACGCAACCGTAGCACCGATTGGTGGCGCTAGGAGTAGCAGTAATTCCCCGACCAGTTCCTCGAGCCACGAAACCGGTGGTCTCGGTTTATCTAATTTTACAAGCGACAATAGCCGAGAATCGCCACCCTCGTCTTCGAAAGATTGACGCGATCTTTGCTGCAGCAACGAACGAATTTATGGTCTACGTCTTAGCGACGAGTGGTGAAAACCGAGAGAAAACCGAGAACTTCTTTGAAATTTCCCGCGACTCGAATGGTAATTTAAAGAAATTCCTCTGCTGCAGCAAGAAACGATGATCGTTATCCAGATATAACACGTGAAAAATCAATTGCAACAAAACGAAATAAAGTATGGGTAAATTGTCCTTGTAATAATATATTACACCACTTCCCGATGAAATTGCAAATTAACTATCAAAATTAATCGAATATAGAATAGAAATTGAACGACATATACATATACCAATTGTACGAACTATTTATTTCGTTTTTAATTTGTATATGCCTTGAAGGCAATATTAGTAGAACCGATCTGCGAAATTAATTCTTGAAATGATCCCTAAAGGTTACCATATACCTCAGTTTGTGTAAATGGTATAACAATATTTATATATATAATTATAAATTTCCAATGATCGAATGCAGTATATGTATCCTGTAAAAAACACTGTGAAAATACTACTTTAGATGCATATCAGTTGCATCTAAAGGCTTATCTTCTTTTTGGTGAGGACAATTATTGTTTCATGTTATCATCTGTACTTATACTTTATTCTGCAAGTAATTTGTATCCTGTACCTTTAAAATTAAAGTGCATTTAAAGCAAGGTGGGATATAAACAAAATATTGAGATAATTCAAGAACTCTAAATTGCTACTAATATCCTTTGTAAATTTTGTATTTTTAAAGAAGTAATTAGGTACTGACAAAAGTATTTAAAAACTCATGTTACTATAATATAACTTGTATCGTTATGCTAATCTAGTATATAATTATATCCATATCATAATGATGGCATGATAACAATAGTTGTGCTCCCAATTTGAGTATGTTCTGTATGTATGTGTATATAAAATCTAATACAAGTCTTGCGTCAATGACATATACATCATTATACATCAATGCATCAGAAAATTAAAAATAGACAAGCCAGATGGTATGTTGCTTTTATAGTTAATCGTACAAGATGGGAATGCATAAACTGTACTGTATAATGAACTAGTCTTTGAATGGCAAGATTAGTATTGATTCTATTTAACTAAACTTGACCACTCGAAAGTTTATAAATTAATATAGTCATATAGTTGTATGGATTATATTGTGATCCACTAAAAAATTCTGTACCTAAATAAATTCACACATGATGAATTGTGATTAATCTGTAGTGTTACGTAGAATTCTATAGGAAGAATAAAGTATTATTATATTACTCTATGAGAAAAACCTATGAAATTCTCTAAAACTACCCTGAGTAAAATACTTTTATTCAACCTATGCTCGTATCGCATCTATACAAAACAATTAATTTCCAAAATCATTTAAATTGTAAGCCGCCCCTACCTCCTATCTTGGAAAGCGTTAGAATAAACGTGACCTACTTAATTTTCGATAGTTAAATCTCAGATAAAATTTGCCTGAGTCACGTCACGCTACAAATAAATCCTAAACAATATCAAAAAACGTAGGTACCTTTAATTATTTCTGAAATACTTTGGAATATCTATTCTATTTGTCTCAAACACATTCGTTACTTGGCACTTCTGAACTTCTGACGAAGAATTTAAAATCTATCAGGCTGACCAATCTTCTAAACACATACCTCGAATCAGAATAGCCACTACACTCTGCACCGAAGCTAATGAAGTTGGTGACACTGCATCTTCATACTATAAACACAACTTTCAGGTTATGTGCAGAGTGTTGTGCGAAATGAATTGTCACAATTGTCACAAACCATTTGATTCCGACATGTGACGGCGAATCAAGTTGTTATTATTTACTGTAATTTATACGTCTGCTACTCGTTAAAAAAACTGACGAATCAAGCAGTTCTTTGAGTGAAAAAATAAAAATATAGTTCACGAAAAACACTTGTTTACTTCTACATCGTTGAAAACGTAATTAGCACTTTATGAAATCCGTAAACAAATCATCGAAGAATGGACGACCAAGCTAGCTTAAAAATTACTGCCAATGAATTTCTTGCTTTTCAAAGAGAATTGAAACACGAAAAGGAACTTCTACTAAAAATACTATCAAAGATAGACAATCAAGTACACAGGCTGCAGGTAAATATTCTTTTTATATGTCACTCTTTTCAAAGGAAAGTAGTACTTATTGTTACAAAACTTCTCAGGTAGAACAGCTTCACTTACTGGGATTAATGAACAAGTCATTGAAAGATTCTGAGGAAAGATCACCATCTCACGAATCTGTAGAAGATATGCAAGAACAAGATCCCACGAATAAATCCTTGGACTTGTCTATAGCTTCAGCTTTCAAATATTTTCAAGAAGAAGACGAGGAAGAAGATGTTTAAAAAAAATTCAATGAATCATACATTTGTACATATTATCAGTGATAACCTACTTAATTCTATTTTGTTCAAGCTTATCACTTCACACAAGAATGAAACCTAAACTTAATACACTGTTGATTTATTTTACCAATATATATTATATTAATATATCATTATTATATTTATTCTAGCTGTCATAGTTGTCTTTTAACAGTTCAATAAAAATACGAAAAGAAACAGTGTTGAATAAAAAACAAACTATTATTATTTCTTAAATCAAAGGATTCAATTGTCTGTACAAATTTGACGTATTAGGAATAACATAGCTTCAACTACGATCGTTTCAAAGAAACTGAAACGTTTGTACTTAATTAGTCGGGTGTCATTTGAAATGGGTCTAAAATATTTATACATGCTCTACGACGGATAGCCTTGCGATGACGACCCAAGATGTGATGGATCATCCGTGAAAGACGGAGGTTTGAATTGTTCTGCAGACATACGTGTGAAAAATATTCCTACACCCTCTATTAAGGCCAATAATACTCCGCCGATAACCGCGCTACCAGCCATTGCTGGTAAACCGTTTCTTGCAGACAGTATGCCACCAGTTGCTGCTCCACTGATAATAGAATTCCAAGGATCTTCCTTTTTCCTAAGATGAACCAATGTGCAATCTATCGTGGAAAACATACCACCCCACACTGCAAAATTTCCGGCGATAATCGGTGACCGTTGTTTAATGGCCATTAGACTTCCAAGAAATCGTTTACTCATTCCACTAGGTGCATTGCGAAAGCCTTTAATACTTTGAAACAGGGTACCACCTATAGCACCCATCATGAATGCACCACCACAGTCATCTACTATACGCCATGGGCATGGTTCTCTCGAGTATTCTTCCATTCCTCAATTGATTTCCTATGCAAAAAAACATTTGAATTTAATAGAATAAATAAACTTAACAAAACAGATTCTCAAATTTATTAGAGAATGATTGAATTTTGTTGTTTGGGACCTGTCCCAATTACCCGATGCCCTAAATAACCGAAATCTACTGTATTTAAAAGTAACCTTTAACATTAACACTTTTAAAGTTTGAGATAAAAGTATTGTCATTTTATCTTTACTATCGCGTTTAATTTTATTCCACGTGTGTATTATATAAAACGAATTCGTTGATAAATATTTGAAGAGATCGTAAGAAGTATGATACGTAAAAAATAATATATAACATAAGTGAGGTTATGTGCTCAATCCTCGTGCATAATTCGTCAACCTGTGTCTAACAATTCTAAATATCGTCAAATATTCGTTACAATAACTACTCTGAACGCGTTTATATAAACATTTTTACGTACTTACCATAAAATTATTCCAAATACTTCCAAACCCAAAATACGAAATGCCGTCCACCGTCGATTACGGCACTGCGACGAGCGTAACTATGATAATGAATTTTTTTTCACTCAAACGAAATTATACACCATTACAATAAACGAAAGCGACACAAAGCAATTTAACGTGACGAATAATTTTTCATGTTTAATTTTAGCAATTTTAATGAGTGTTATAAAAAATTCATTTTCTCTTAACACTTCTGTTGATTAGAATCAAATCGATGTATATGAATAATGCTACGATTGCCAACCCGCGTTATATGATAATTTTAAGTAAAATTATAGTACATGTACGACTCGATACGATTATGTTCTATTGCATAGCAAATGTATCGACAATATTTTTAACGCCCGAGCGAATGGTTAACAAAAATTAACTTTATTAAACACTCGCTTCAAATGCGTTACGATTTTCAGTTTGTTGGCCGTTCGACTGGCGCACATCTACGATAGTTTAAAATAGAATGAGCCGTAGAACGTCCAAAAATACATCAGACTTTTGGTTAGTCCTGGATATCCAGTCGTTTTGCGTGAAAGCAAATTTCGTGTACAAAGGAAGCATCGTGTTCCGAGGAGCGATTCAATTGCTTCCTCTAACCATTCGGTAATTTTAAATTTAATACTTGGTTTTGTGCTTATTGTGGGTCGTGCAAATCGAGGTACTATTAAGTTTCGAAAAAATCGTCGATCACTGATTTTCTCAAATTTACTGTCGTTTGTAAGAGTGTTCAAACAGCGAAACGTGTTTTTTGTTCAGAAATATTACTCCGTTTAGCAGTGAAAATACCTAAGAAACAAATTCGATTTTCGTCTGTTTTAGTACGCGTGTCTCGCATAACAGTGACATTTCTCGCAGATGAAAATGTCAGACACGGAGGCGCTTAAATTGGAAGCTGATCGAGAATCGTGTGTACCTGAAGCAACGAACCCTAATCAAGCGGATAATGCGGGAAACGCACCTTCGCCCGATACCGAAAATGCAGCTGTCCCCGCAACCGAGAATCAAAATGCACCTGCACCAGCCACGGAATGTGTTGTTGCGCATAACTCGGAAAATCAAGTCGTAGATGCACCTCTGAAGGAGGTGACTGCAACTGAAAGTGAAACTGTAGTCGAATCGACAAAGGGAATAGTAGACAACGTTGGTACGATTTCTGAGAGCAAATCAAACGAACAATCGGTAATTTCAACAACTACCAGATAATGTCAGACCGATATGTCGATCTACAATTGGAAGAAAAGCAACTGATCGTGATTCATGTTGAGAATAACTCTTACAAAATATATACTGTAACATTTTCGCAACACATACAGCCATGAAATCTAATATTTGGTTGATTATTCTTGTCTCTGTTTTCGAATCTCAGTTTATGTATTTGGAGATCCCATTCGAAACAACTTAACAGCCACATTTTTTACAGCTACAAGTTCCTGAAATTCAGCAACCGCCGTCCATAGGCGCGGGAGATACTTGCTTGGTCCTAAAGCACGACGAAATCGCTGATAATAATAAAGAGATTGATGGAACATCGATATCGATAGAAAAATCGCTCGTGGACGATGATAAAAAAGTAAGCGACAATGAACTTATGATATCGAAACTGAAACAGGAAGTCCAGGTAAGAATTAAGGATAAGGTGGGTCGAGTAACCGTAGTCAGACCTGGGAAGAAATTATTTTTATTAAATACGAGGTTTTGGAAACCTGCTCTATTGCTTCACTGCATTTCACATTAAAGTCATCCCTTTTTGAAGAGCACCTTGCGTTTTATTCAAATAATGACCAGGTCTGATGACGATATATTCAACAAGTTTAACGATTTCCATTTCGTCCGTAGAAAAGGATCGAGGAACGAGATTCATACCAAAAGAAACTGCAATGCACCGAGAAGAAGCTGGCAGCGTTACAGACGTCGTACGACGCCCTGATGAAAGGCGAGGGCAACGAAGTCCTTCTTCGTCGCATGGTGGACCAACTGAAGGGTAAACTGATACAGACCTCGTTGCAATTAGAGGATCGCATCCGCACCGTCACCACTCAGGAAAAGCAAATCAGCGCGTTGAACAGCCAAGTGGCTTCTCTGAAGGAAGTAGAGTCTCTTACCAGGAGTCTGTTACAAATTCGTAACATGGAAGTCAAGCATCTACAGGTAAACTGAGCTAGAAATCTTGGAAACACAGTTTATTTGTCTACTTATTTCTGGTTCATTTGTCAGTCTTTACAAGCAACTAAATTAATATCTCCAAACCTTAGTCTGATTCCTCTAGAACGACGTTTAGATTACAATTTACTAACCCATCGATAATATAGGCCGAAGTCGACGACATGGAAGTTCGAATCACCGAAGAACGGGATCGATACACCACGATGATAAATAAAATGGACGCCGCGGTGAAATTGAATGCGGATCTGAAGAAGGAATACGAAACCCAGCTTTGTCTCTTCCGAGATCTTCGAGAGAAGTACGAAGAGAAGGTCACGTTGTTGTCAGAAGAGAAGCGAGCTCTTGAAAATAACGCGCAAACCGTTCCTCAATAAGTTCCATTAAACACCCTAAGTTGTGTTACTTTATAATTACATTAATTTGTATAAAATAAAAAATGTTGCTAGTGACGTGTGACTGCGCGATTTTATTTTTTTGTACCATGTATTCTATTGAAAACTAAAATTAATAACTCAAAGAATATCGTACAATGAATGACATTCTATCAGAACTATCTCTGCCGCAAATATCGTACTAATGAAAATTCTTTGCAACAGAAACCTTTTAACAAACGAAGTACACTTTGGTTGCAACATTCTTTGACGTTTTCGTTACGTGTATTTAGTACAGTAATTTATTACAAAATATTAATTTTATGGTTCTTTATTAATGTATTTAAAAAACATTATACCATTCGTTTCCGTGGTGTAGTGGTTATCACATCCGCCTAACACGCGGAAGGTCCCCGGTTCGATCCCGGGCGGAAACATATTTTTTTTTTATTTATTAAAAATAGAAAATGGAACAGTATCATTTCGTTTTTTATAAACTATGTTTGACGATTACTATGGTGTTCTCTTTACCTGAAAAAGGGATTCTATAAGTTCATAATTGAGAAGTCTGGAACGTATGAACGGATCAAAGTACAAATAATTGTATGGATAAGAATAATAACGAATTACTTGTATGTGTGAATCAACTGACACGTTCTTTAAACAGTGTCGGGGAATCCGTTAACGGAAAACGCGTGGTTATCTTTTGTTGTTTTCGTTTCGCGGTACTTCCCGCTGGACAGAAGAACTTTCACCTTAAATAAGATTTGTTCTTGCAGTGACTCTCGATAAATCAGTGTTTCTCAATCTTGTTTCGTCTGTAAACTATGTACAATTTATACTTGTACCTATCTCCTTCCCTTTTATGCTCTCTGTTAATTAATAAAGATTATAGTATATTTACTGTTTGCTTATAATATGTAATATTATACAATAAAATATACTAGATTAAAATATACATGAAATGTCTAGTTTTTGTTCTAAATAAAAGCAAATCTGTATACTCCCAGAATAGTAGAAATCCAGCAGAAATTAAATTTAACGTGCTTTCTATAAAATATTGCGTATATCAATATAGTATAATAAAATTAATATAACGTAATATCTACAGTTGAAAGTTACAGTAAAGTAACGGAAAAGATGTAACGAAAAGTATGCGTCGCTCAGAATAAGCGATGGGGAAAATCATTAGAAAAACATTCTGATCGCACATGTGTACCGCGTAGACGGTGATTCCCGGGTACGTATCGAAAGTCCTTGAACTGCCGCGCACAACGTGTTCCACAAATCGTATAAATACGTGGCAACCAAATGTATCAGACATCAGTTTCTCCTTAACTGCAGAACCATCGACATCTACCGGATAGCAATCGCTGGTGAGACAATAACAGTCACTGTATAACAATTATTTTATCTGTGAAAGTAACATTTATAAACATTACGCATAATTATTTAATCTTAGCGCGCTAAACACACATCGATCATGAAGAAGTTTACGGTCTTGTCAGTTATGGCTGTCGTTCTTGCAACGATGGCCTTTGGGCAATCCATCGCGGGGCCACCGAAACCACTAACTTTACCTCGAGAAACAGTATGTATATGTTTATTATTAATATGTTGCGTTGAAAGAATGGTATTAAATATGAAGGATTAAAATTGTGAATTACCCTCCTAGCGTGACGCTGAACCGGAACCTGCCGCTGTTTACGTACCAGTACATTATCCTGGTGGTCCTCCACGTCCACCTCCACCGGTAAATATTTATTATAAATTATATTAAGTATTCACGTTACATTAAATAACTTCAATTACTTTCTTAGAAGGTTCGTCGGGAAGCAGACCCAGAGGCTGAACCTTCCCGGCCAGTATATGTTCCTCCCCCACGCCCACCTCACCCAGTGAGTATATATATAATACATACATGAAATTTATTTTAATAAATAATAACAAAATATTTAATATTAACTTTATTACTTTTCGTAGCGTCTACGTCGTGAGGCAGACCCAGAGGCTGAACCTTCCCGGCCCGTATATGTTCCTCCCCCACGACCACCTCACCCAGTAAGTATACATACATGACACATACATGAAATTTATTTTAATAAATAATAATAAAATATTTAATTTTAACTTCATTCCTTTTCGTAGCGTCTTCGTCGTGAAGCAGACCCAGAGGCTGAACCTTCCCGACCCGTATATGTTCCTCCCCCACGCCCACCTCACCCAGTAAGTATATACTTAATATATACATGAAATTTGTTTTAAGAAATAATAACAAAATAGTTAATATTAATTTTATTGCTTTTCGTAGCGTCTACGTCGTGAGGCAGACCCAGAGGCTGAACCTTCCCGGCCCGTATATGTTCCTCCCCCACGACCACCTCACCCAGTAAGTATACATACATGACACACACATGAAATTTATTTTAATAAATAATAACAAAATATTTAATTTTAACTTCATTCCTTTTCGTAGCGTCTTCGTCGTGAAGCAGACCCAGAGGCTGAACCTTCCCGGCCAGTATATGTTCCTCCCCCACGCCCACCTCATCCAGTAAATATTTATTCTCATTAATATTTATTTAATCTATAACGCATTGAATGTTATGTAATATATTGAATTTTCTTTTTCAGCGTGTCTAATGCGTTCCAAAGGTGCTAACATACCTACGACTCTGCCAACCAATGCAATTATAGTTAATGAATACCTGCCAACAAACCATACCAATAGAATAAGGATTAAACATAATTTATATGAGATTTAAACTTGATACTGCTGTAATTGTTTTACTATCATATTTCATATTTTATTAAGAAATGAAAGTACGCATTGTAACTACTCCTGTGCCATCTACTTACAGATCCTAAATATTAATAAAACACATTTTATTGACGCTTCTAAATATTTCATACTTATTATTTACCAATCATCATTGAACATTATTCATAAGTACCTACATAGCATTTCATGAACCAAGAAAAAAGTATCGAAAACCTGTGGCTTAAATATAAAGAAATAATTAAAAGAATTAAGATTGCAAAAAACAAAGATGTTATGTAAAAGAAAAGGTACACGATATAAAATAAATCAGCTTGGATCAGAACCTTCGAAGTTTGACACCAGTGGCGCCATCGGTGGTAAAACACCCAAGTTTGTAGAAAAAATAGTTACCACTATTGCTGCTAAATGGCGCCACTGAATAAAGAAAATTCATAAAAACGATAAATTTGACTTATTAAAACAGTATATGATAGTATTAATAAGTAAAGAATCGTATTAATTAAGCATTTATGAAAAATAATGATTAATATTGACAAACTTGGACGTTTTCTCATCGATGACGGTAATCGAGGGTTCCTAAATTAGTTCATTCTTTTTATTGGTCCGTGAAACGCAAAGGTACCTATTTACTTCCCCTGATTACGAAATGCATAATCATTATGTGTTTTTTTTCATTATTGTGCCTGAAAAACGGGAAAAGCTATCTAGTAATTCACCTACTTCCCTTTGGTGGCGCCAGTTTACCTCCTATCGGGACCTAAAAAATGTTGGAGTATCGTCTTTGTAAAAGTATTCTATGACTTCGTAGCGTGTTCGTGACGTAATTTATTAAATTGCTATGGCGGAGAATTAGTGGAGTTGTCGAATTTATTTACGATTCTGCTCTGTCATTGCGTTAAGAAAAACCATAGTTCATTTTTCGATAAAATACCATGGACAGCAATAAGGATGAGGCAGAGCGGTGCATGGAACTCGCTGAACGATATCTTCGGGAAAAGAAGTACGATGAGGCCGAAAAATTTATACGTAAAGCACAGAAACTTTATCCAACGAAGAAGGCTGAAGGTAAGCTAATAGAAAATCCACGTCAGTGTTTTGTAGGTAACACATTAATCGATTCTTTCCACCCTCCAGTCTATGTATACCTTTTATATCACCGATCCTTTGGGGTTGTCATATTATATGACATTTCTGTCGTATATGCGATTATATAGCTTCAGGATAAGGTACACTGTCGTTAATTTGTTAAGAAACCATTTTAAGGTTTATTATGAAATTTTTGTAACAATATACTTCATATAATTACACAAAAATGAAATTTTTTTACTTGGACACTATTTTTTTATTTATATTTTATTTATATTGTATTTAAGTGTATTTCTGAACTTGATTCAAAAAGAAATTAGAAGAAAGAAAAGGAAGAAAATTGCGTAGTTTCGATAAATTAAAAATACCTTGATGTTACTGACTTATATTCACAGATGTATTAGCAAAAGTGGCAATGTTTTCAAAACAAAATCAAAAGACCGAGTCTGAACCTACCGTTAGAAAACGTCAAACAGCACCTAAAGAAACTCCACAAGTTCAAGCTTCTGCTGATTATACAAAGGAACAACTTGAGCATGTTATAAGGTACATGTGTGACATAAATTTCTATATGTTTACTGCTGATTCTGCATATGATAAAGCAGACAAGGTATCTTTTAAGGTGCCATATCCTTGTGTGCTATAGATGTTCTATTTTCAAATATTTCAATACCTATTTAAATCCTACATTTATTATGTCAAAGCATCTTTAATTTTTCATCGCAATGGTCATAAGTGTGTTGATAGTGTTGCAATGCGATAGTTCTTGTGACAGAGGAGTTCTTAAATTTACAATACTATTATGTACTTTTTAATGAAATTAAGTTAATATTCACAATATAAATAAATGTACATGTAATACCATTTGTTATGATTAATCACAAAAAGTTACTTGTGCTTGTCATCTCCAGATATATCAACTGTTTATAATTTGAAATAAATAAAACATATTCCTTTGTCTTTTATAATGGAATTGTTAACATAAACGTAATTGCTTTAATTATAGAATTAAGAAGAGCAAAGATTATTATGAAATTTTGAGTGTAACTAAAGAAGCAACCGATAGTGATATCAAAAAGGCATATAAAAAGCTAGCACTTCAATTACATCCTGATAAAAATAAAGCTCCAGGTTCAGCTGAGGCCTTTAAAGGTAAATGAACTGTGTTAAAGTATAATTTTGATATATATATAGTTTCATAATGAATATCACTGTACATAATATACTTTGCACATAGCTATCGGAAATGCTGTTGCTATTCTCACTGATGCAGAGAAGAGGAAACAATACGACATGTATGGGTCTGAGGAAGAAAGAGTGCAGAATGCTCATAGTCGCCAAAATCATTCGCATTATAATTATACAAGAGGGTTTGAAAGTAATGTCAAAATAGACCTAGTTGTTACAAATATTTGTAATATATTATTAAATATAATAAATTTTTTACAGCTGATATTACAGCAGAAGAATTGTTTAATATATTCTTTGGCGGTGGATTCCCGCAACAGGAATTTTATATGAGACGTCCTGGTGGAAGATGGATGAGACAGCAAGATGTACAAGCTCAGCATGCACATTCTCAGGTATAAAAATAGAACGAAATGTTTATTTATACATTCTTCTTACCGACTATCAGTGATATGAATGACATCAAATCATAATTTTTAGCAAGCAAATGGATACACCACATTCCTTCAAATGTTGCCTGTCCTGTTATTAATATTATTAACTATGATGAGCAGTTTTTTCATATCAGATCCTGTATACAGCTTGCATTCTAACGCGTAAGTATGTTAATAATTTATTTCAAATGCTTATAACAAATTGGTGATAGTAATTATACTTACGTTTTATTTCCTCTGTAGAAAATATTCCGTACCGAGAACAACTCAAGGATTAAAGGTACCATACTATGTTAAAGAAAACTTTCACACTGAATATCAAGGCAGCTTACGGAGGCTGGAAATTTCTGTGGAAGAAGAATACCTGAATAATTTAAGACATGCCTGTTATAGAGAGAAAAGCTATAGTAAGTATTTCATTATTGTTTATTTGTTCTAGTATTCAAATGTTGTATATATTTAGACTTTAAACACGAATTGTTGTACTGTTTAGGGGAAACAATGATGTGGAAGGCAAGGAATTTTGGAGATCAAGAATTATTTTTCAAAGCTAAAAATATTGAGATGCCCTCGTGTAAGAGGGTGCAAGAAATGCAGGGAGCATAGCGGCACTATGTAGTTTAATAGATTTCTGTTGTAGATAGGTGTATATTATATTTACACGTGTGTAGTTACTGTTGGATGAAATGAAGAATATCAAATGTAATATAGCGATTACTATATTACGTTTCTTCGCATCCAAATTTGTAAATGATACTCGTCTTGGTCCGCGATGAACATTTACACGGATCATTTGAGCTGTTTGTTCCATACTCAAGTTGTAAATTGTTTGATACAGAATCGATTACAGTAGCGTGCATGGCTAACCTGAGCATGAATTACAAATTATTAATACATATGTAATTTAACTAAACTAACCTATAATCTCTATAATCACGTGGCATAATTAGAGGTAAGCGTGATTTAGAAGTGTTTCTTATGAGTTACGAATGTCGGTGGAGTTTGGATATTAAAATAGACATCAAACCTTGCCGTATTGCTTATGCCACTGAATTACACTATTGTTGCGACATTGAACTTGCTTATGCGTAATGACACTATTAATTCCGAGAAAGATTAGATAGCCCATTCACTTTAATCTTTAACTTCTTAATCGCGTAATACGAAACTATATAAATTATATGCTAAGACTATTAATATTAGGAGGAAAAAAACGAAATTATTGCAAACATAATTTTAGACAAAAAAAAAGATAAAAATTGTTTCGAAGTTGTAAGATCAAATTAATTTTTTTAAGGCCTAATTTGATCGCAATTATTACTCATATTAAGTCACAAATGTTTGTTTTTTTTTTATGCCAAAGGTAAGCGAACATGTTCGCGTTGTTAGTATTCAAGACATAATACAGAAATTAAAAATTTCACTCGTGATGTTACGATAAGTGACCTTCGTTGAGCTGCTAACGACAAATTTTACATACCACATCGTGTACGGAACATTTTTATATAGACATAATGTTGAACAAAAAAAAAAAAAAAACTTTTGAATACAATCAGCCGGCCATGTGTCTGTTGTTATTTATAAATTACGATGTTATACAAGTATAATACCAGGTAGATAACTTATTCGCTTTTAGAAGTCATTTTGCGTGTGACGGAGTTTTTTCAGTATCAATTGTTATCTTTTTAATCGATCCAGCGATTGCCCCCCGCCCGAAATTAAAAATTTTTAAATATTTATGCATAACTATCTTCGAACCGCACATATCAAATGTGTTTCACGATTCGATCAGCCACCCATATGTTTAACAGCACTTATTTATCTGAATCACTACATCTATATTGTATATGTCAAAGTATTTTAACTAGCTTCTAAATAAAGAAACTAAGAACAGACAAGTCCTTACCACTTAATTCCTTATACCGCAAATAAACGTTGCTAAAATATACAGGGTGTTCAAAAAAAAAGCATTCAATATTTATATGGTATATAGGGTACACTGTACTGAGTAAAAAAGCTTTAGTAAACATAGGTCAAAAGGTCAACCGTTTCTGAGATATAAACATTTTTGTTTGCTAGTATCATGATTTACTTATTACTGGGTTTTCGATATTTATAGAAGATTTTCCACGTGTCCACCGCTCATTTCTTTATACGAAATTGAAAAAATGAAATTGACGAAATGGTCGGCACTTGAATGGAAACATTCAGAACGCAATGTATAAACACTGACATAAACATCGCATGCAATGGAAGCAAGTAAGTCAATCATGATACTAGCAAACAAAGATCTTTTTTTCTCTCAGAAACGGTTGACCTTTGGACCTATGCTTACTAATGCTTTTTTTTTTAACATCCTGTATACATGAATGAAGCGGTCTTTGATTTTTATTATCAAAGATTTGCACACACTGACCTCAATGATAACTCATGTTGCATGATAAAGTGTTTGATGACGAGTTCCATAAATTAGTATTTATTGATCAGAACCGCGTGTCTGATGTTCACATGAAAATTCGTACGTCTCACAATGTCGACAGTAACATCCATACTTATCATTCAGTTAATACTCGCGTTGAGTTTTTCAATAGTTTCAACGCAACAAAGAGTAAATAATAGGCCTATAATAGGTGAGTAATACATAGATCTAGATATTTTCAAATCGACAGGCGTCTACGAAGATAGTAAAAGATATTTCTCATTGATTATTTATTTCATTTATCTTTATATATCATGTGCATTTGCATGCGTATATATATTACATATACTTTTTTTTATCACATCTTTAACCAATTGTTATTTTTCGCTCACCTTATTTTCAAAAGGTGTCCTCACACAAGAAGTAAGTGAATATGTTAATATGTTGTATCCCGGGCATCGTAGTTATATAGCTGCATCGTATGTAAAATTTATCGAAGGAGCGGGTGCAAGAGTTGTACCCATTTGGTAAGTGGGTTTTGTTAAGAACTTTTTAGAAATTAATTTTAAAATTATATACCAACATCCGATGACACATCTTACACAGGATTGGCAAAGATCGATCGTATTACGAAGATATTATGAGTAAAATAAATGGGTGAGTTGAAACTAAAGAAAATTTTAGAGTATATAAATAATGTTGATCGAATTACAGTTATTTTACAATATTTTCAACAGAGTCCTATGGCCTGGTGGAAGCGCATCCATCAATAATGCGAACGGATACGCTGATGCGGCATACAACATTTATAAGTAATCGTGTAGAAATATCTTTAGTTGACTGATTTATTCGATAAAAATTTTGAAAATTAATTCATTTGATTTTGTATGTTTTCATGTACAGAATTGCAAAACGAAAGAACAACGAGGGTGTTCACTTTCCAATTTTCGCGATATGTTTAGGATTCGAAGTGTTAGCTTATGTCACTGCAAATCGTCGGAAAACTAGACGTAGTTGTAATGCTGAAGGAATAGCGATGAAACTTGAATTTGAGCGAGGTAAAATTGTAAACAATTTTCATCTTTTCTGTTAAAATTTTTGTTACGTTTCAGATTATGAATTTAGTAAATTGTTCGGAAACGCTCCGGCTCATATTAAAGACATATTGGCCACTAAAAGTGTAACCTTAAATACGCACAAATATTGCGTTACGAAACAGGTCAATTTTATTTCTTAAGTTCCATGTTACTTTATAAAAGCATGTTTTCAATTCTTTAATGTTCATAGCATAAAATTGCAGGATTTAGAAGATGCTGGTATAAAAGATAAATTCGGAGTGTTGTCTTTGAATCATGACAAGAACAGTAGAGTAAAGTTCATTTCTTCCTTGGAATCCGTTGAGTATCCTTTTTACGGCTTACAATTTCACCCAGAAAAGAATCTGTACGAGTGGGTCATTGGAAAAAGGATTCCTCACTCGGAAAACGCTATTCAAATTTCGCAATATTTTGCCAATTTTTTCATTAACGAAGGTACATGAGTGTTTTTTAAAGATTTCGACATTTTTATTACATACAAGAATTAATATTTTTACATTAAAACAATTTAACGAAATACTTTATGTGCAGCACGTAAAAATTTGCAAGAATACCCACACGTGTCGGAAAAATTAATTTACAACTACCAACCGGTTTACACAGGCTTGGACGGTCTAGCCTATGAACAGACTTATTTCTTTGATAAAAATATGTAATATTCTCGTAAAATTCTATACGCACTAGTAAGTACGAAAATAGTTCGAGATGGTTAAGTTACCATTCTAAACATAGTTTCTAGTGCCTTATTATTGTAACACATTAACCAATAATAAATGGTTAAATAAAAGATATCATAACGATGATGTGACTCTTTTAGAACAAGGCAAACGCGTACGTCGCACTCCCGCATTATGATTTGATAAGCATAGCTTCTTGGAAGGTCATCCGAGGCTCGGCATACCACATATGGCTGATTGGATCCATTTGTCAGCTGTGATACTAGGTCGATGGAAACGTGCCACTTGAGAAAATCTCGATGACTTCGAACTTTCTTTATATACATACATATAGAATAAGCTTACTTTAACACGGTGTATCATTTTACAAATATTGCAGGGAAAAATAAATAAATATTATATAAGCATATACGTCATTGACAATTTACATATTCATTGTCCATCGGGTGTATTTATAGATTTAAAAACAGGACGCGGCGATAATTTATTCAAATCACAAATATGCAAGGTGCCCGACAGGTTTCTAGGCAAACTTTCCTACCATTATTCTACGGTTAAAAATAAATCACAAATACAATTAGCTATCTATCTAAAAGTGACAAATCAATTTCTAGATGGACAAACAGATATTGATTCGTAATGCAGACAGTAACGCTGTTATCTCTAAGTACGCTTCAACTATACAACGATATTGTAGGAAATAAGAACCGAAATGTTATTTCAGATAATTGTTTTTTACTTTCATTTAAAATTTGTTAACAACGTTTATAACACGAAAATCCACGTTGAATGCATCGATCGTGAACGATCCTTACTGCGCCTCAAGGTTGTCAAAAAGAAAGTCGCGTCGAGCGGGATCAAGCGTGCGCGCATAGTCAGCGACCAGGTAAAATCTCACCTGTTGAATGCCAGGTGAAATGTCAGTCGATGCACCCACGTGATTCGCGGCGATTCAGCTAGCCGCGCGAACATCGAGAAACTGTCGTGCCACTTTAGCGCCGCGAATCCGTAACGTAATATCTGATCCGATACAATAAAATCGATCTGCGAAACGTTTTGTCTCGCTGGACGAGCAATCATCAGCGTACCGTTAGCTGTGCGCAAGATTATAGTCATTCAAGTGTCGTCGGGATTCGAGAACGCATCAGGTACGATTTCCCGAGGATCCACTTGCTCGTTTTTCGTGTCGTTGCAACGGGAAGCTGTAACGAGAAGTATCTCTTCACATTTCTTTCTCTAATTTCACGAAGTTTTTCAATGAATACAGTGGTCTTCTTCTGAAAAGACCTCGGTAAACAAAATTTCCTATTAACAAACGTACAGAATTACATTCTGTACGGCGAGATTTTTCGTGACGGCGCGACGAGTATAGTATTTCTTCTTAATCGACCACTTAACGGAACAGTTATACAAAGTAATTTGGATTTTGAGCGTTCTACTTTCTCCGGCCGTTGCACTCCAGCAGGTGTAAAGATTCTACTTAAATTAAGGATGCGTGTTAAGTACCCCGCCGTCACTTCTCGCGCGACTTTCGGACGACTCTGACGCGAATCGCTTCTCTGCTCGCAGACACGGTGACGATGGACGAGTTGGGCTGCGATCTCGAGAGCCTGAAGTTCGACGAAGCTTGTTTGCGTCTGCGAATCGACGACGAATCCCCGAACGCGTGGCTTTATTTGCTTTCGTCCGACTGCGCTGCGGTAATTTGTCGAATATCGAATATACTGAAATTCGTTTAGACATTTTGCGAATTAACTCATTCGTTGCAGTGCCCTTATACTCGGACCAGGCGAATCGCAGCTAATTCAAGTTCCAGTGTAACGATCGACACGGTCAGATCCACGAGTTTGAGGGTCCTAGACGCTGAGGATCCCAGCGAATACGTATCCGTAAAAAACACTAGGTAAAATTTTATAAATCTGTGCTTTTTAACGTTTTCTATTCCTATTGGTATCGTTCACGCTTACCTCGATAATACGATTTCGCGTTCCAGTAAGGTGATTTGCGAGCTGACGCCGAATTTTGGGCAGTTTGGCGTGTACGAGTTGTCGGTCCAAAACGGAGGCTGCGACGTAACAGTCGTCCATGGACCGACTTACCCTTACACAGGTAAGATTACATTACTTTAAAAGTTATTAACCCCTTGACCTACACGTTATCTACCGATTGCTCGGGCCATAGTAAACGGAAAGGTAGGAAATCCGAACGAAGTAACACGAGTCAAACTCGTACTTATTATTTATGGCTCAAATTCCTTATCGCGAGTCTAAGCGTGCAAAAGGTCATCTGAAACGTAACTTCTTTCAGAGCTCATCGTCATTCTCGGAGTATTGGTGCTGGTCCTGTTTGGTCTGTCCAGTCTGAAATCCCTATGGCACGTGTGCAGCAAGAAATGCATGAAACGTCAGGTAGACGAAGCGACGAGGCAACTCGCGAAGCGTCGAGTGAAAGCAATCGATACAGTTCGAGGGTAGGTCCTTTAAAGTATACAAACCGTTGTTCGTTTAGCACAGCGTTTATCAAAGTGATTCTCCCTAGCTTCGAGCAGCGACATATCTAATATTTAAGGGATCTTTGTTGTCGCAGGGCGAGCACTCTGATGATGATATTCGTCAATGGCGGATCCGGCGGTTACAAGACTTTGGGCCACGCGACTTGGAACGGTTTGCTACTGGGAGATTTGTTGTTCCCTTGTTTCATATGGATCATGGGCGTGTGCATCCCTATAGCTTTGACTAGTCAGTTGAAACGTACGATACCAAAGCGCACCATACTGTACGGGATCGCCAAGGTGAGTAAGTGAAAATTTACTTTGCCCGCGTACTAAATTTTGCATTGTCTACAGAGGAGCATCCTCTTGTTCTTGATCGGAGTATCGTTGAACACGGTGAGAGCTGGTCCACGTCTCGAGATCATCCGCGTATTCGGTGTTCTCCAACGTTTCGGTATAACGTACTTCATCGTCGCAGCGTGTTACCTCTGCTTCTCGCCTAAGAGACCAAAGAAGGTACAGGTGAACGTACGTACATTCAAAGCCGAGAAGACAGGCACATTCTGCTTGTATGAAATACTGTAGGGTGTGCTATCTCCGTCTCCTCGATCGTTTATATTTTCGCTATCGATGACAGTCCTGATCAACATTTATCGTACATAGTCTCCGATGTTGCGCGGGGTGCAAGATTTCCTTGTGCTGATCCCTCAATGGTGCGCGATGGCCGTCATCGTAGCAGTTCATTGTGCCATAACCTTCTGTTTGAATGTTCCCGGATGCCCCACGTATGTACGTATAATCACATGAATAACATTCGTCACCTTGCGATACCATTTAACGAATTATTGTTAGCGGATACCTCGGGCCCGGTGGTCTCCACGACGATGGGAAGCATTTTGACTGCGTCGGCGGAGCGGCTGGGTACATCGACAGAACGATATTGAAAGAAGATCATTTGTACCGTCCGTCTAGTGTCTACAACTCTGGCCCGTTCGATCCGGAAGGAATTTTGGGTATACAGTATTTTCTAACGTCGGAACATTCGAGTTCTCGTCGTTCCAAAAATGTTAGATTATATCATTTCTAATTGTATAGAAAGAAAATTTTAGCTTAGCAGGAATTTTGACGATTATTGGTATGACAGTGAACGTGTAAAGCGAAATTTGTAATCGAACGTGCTTCGTTTGCCAAGGTACTCTTACGACAACGTTTCAAGTATTCCTTGGTTTACACGCTGGCATAATTATGACGTCGTACAAGGATTGGAAAGAGCGCGTCGTCAGGTGGCTGGCGTGGGCAGCGTTTTTCGGATGCATAGGTTGCGTCCTCCACTTCGCCAACGTGATTCCAGTCAACAAAAACTTGTGGTACGCGTCCAAAAAAGGTGTCGGCATGCGCGAATCGTAACGTTCGTTGTATTTTTCACAGGTCTCTGTCCTTTGTGCTGGTGACGACGTCTTTCTCTCTCGCTTTCCTGACCGCGTGTTATTTACTCGTGGACGTCGTTAAAGTCTGGAACGGTGGGCCTTTCCGAATCCCTGGTACGCAGTACTTTCTCAACATTGCGTAATACAATTTCTTAACAGCTTAGCAACTTTTAAGAACTTTTTGTGCAGCCAGAGATCGAGTCACGTTTACGCTCTATTTATATCGGTCGTTCGGGAATGGTTTGGTCGTAAATCATTTAAATTATTTTGTTTCGGTTAACCGGTTGTGGTTGAGTAGTAGTTTTACGACTTTCCTTTTAATCTTTTCTTATGAAAATCAATCACGCATCGACAAACGTTTGTCGCGAATCTTCGTAGTCCAATGGCTATTGTTTTCAACCAAGTAGTAAACTAATAACGCGGGCTCGATTTCCAGGTATGAATGCGTTATTGCTGTACGTCGGGCACATAGTGTGCTACAAAATGTTCCCTTTCCACTGGCACATCGGAAACATGGACAGCCGCGGTCTTCAATTGCTGGAAGCGATTTGGTGCGTCGCGTTATGGACGATCATCGCGTATATCATGCACAAGAAGCGAACGTACATCACTCTGTAAATTCTGGTGAGAATATCGAAAACGCATATATCGCTCGTTATCTCGGTCATTATTGCACGAGCGATAATTGAACGGAGGTTATCGTACCGTAAAGAATAAAGTGCCACTGTACTTTCCTTCTGTAATGTCTTGCCAGTGTGTCGCGAGTGTTTACCAACAGAATGGATTATTATTTTATATAGCTTTTAAAACTGTTACTACAATTTAATAAAGGAATTGTCGAGGATAGATCGATGTTCTGTCATCGAGAACACCGCAGATTGACTCAAAGTGAAAATTGAGGCGATCTTTACAAATAATTTATTTTACACAACTTACATAAATAGCACAATGACGGATCGAGGTAACGACAGTATCGATACAAACATACTTTCAGCCGGTTACTTCGCGTCGATCTCTTTTCTCTCTAAACGAAAAAATTGATACACGAATGTCACAACGAGGCATTGAATTCTACGTAAACAAACCGCTCGCATGATTCGGGTTCGGATTGTTCAGCCGCCGATCGACACTGACGCTGTTAATCGTTTCGCGAAAAAATGTTCATCCCTTAGCAATGCGCACACACCGTGGGATTAGAAAAAAGTGAGAAGAAAATAAAAGAATGGACGGGGAGGTGGGGGATTGACGAGTCCTGTCGGGCAACGATCACGATGGACGACGAGAGACACCAGGGACATCGATAGCCGTCGTTTAAACAATTGCTACGGATCATCGTTGTAAACAAAATAAAAAATAATAAAAGAAAAGAGAAAACACACTAGCAATGCCATGTTTCCTAAGGAGGTACCCGCCTTTGCTCAGTAATCAGTTGCATCGGGACCTGAAAAGCGAGAGAGACAATTATTAACATTTATCACGGAATCATCGACGAGCTTCGTACAGGATTGCGCTGCTAAGAAATACTGGCGAGCATGTTAACACGCTTAATACAATTCCCCCTGTTATCTTTTTCTTCGAACGAAAAGTGGTTCCAGGCGAAAAACCATTCCGCGAGTCGATTCTTTCTTCGGCACGACAGTAGTTGCGGCTCCGATAACGATGACGGTAGTGTCCATTTTCTGTGACAACCGCGTTAACGATTCCGTTTGTAAGAACGAAGCCGATCGAGGCAGCGAATTACATTAATGTGCAATTTATTTGAAGCGTGAATTATTTCAGCGAGCATCTACCGAGCGGTTGCTATCGATATAATATCGATCAACGATCAATTCGTTAACCCTCCATAAACTCTTCGTGAAATACAATCATTGATAGAAAGTATATAATTCGAGTTACAGAGGGTTGAATTCAAGCTAACGATTCGATTTGACCGTTCTGTTATCGCGCGGATCTTTGATCGAACAAACGATACGTACGTTAGTACAGTGAATAATGCATGCATATTCACGGCTGCTGTTATCACTCAAATGCACAACCAAACATGCACGACCATTTAATGCGATCACCTTTTTTATCCATAGTATGCCAGATTACTAAACCGTCACGATAGTATTAATCGAAACTATCCAGGTTTGTCGCGTTAAAACCAGCTTTTATCCGAGGGATAAACTACACCACGACAAAGTTTTTAAAAAATTTGAACATGATGTAGTTCGCACATCAAAATGAGATGTTAATTATAAATTACAGTTGTCGTATGAAATTTGTTATAGGTGAAAGAACGTTATATGCGCCATTGCAAGTAAATATGTTCTCTGCTCATCTTTTATAAATAACTATCGCATCACCGTAATTTTTCTGCGAACAGTACGCTATCGTTGACCCCATTTCTTATCAATCGATGATATCAACGTTCGAGTCTTTGAATCGCATTTTCAATAAAAATAGAAAAAAGAAAACGTTAATCATTAAACTTCCAAAGCTATTTCAAAGTTCGCATAAAAAAAAAACCAAACAATAAAAGAGAAGAGTTAATCGATCCAAAACAAATCCAGTCGCGTCGAACGATGGTTAGTGACAGATTTGAGCAAAATGTAAGAAGAAAGGTAGGAGAAATACTAACAGGGCGGAGGGTACATTCGCGAAGTGATACTGAAAACAACAGAGACAAAAAGAAAACTAAAACAAAACGATCACCCGTGGACGGGACACGTTCGCGCCCATCGAGGGCAACGCAAACGAAAGATGCGAGTACAGAAGAAGGAGGTGAAAGAAGATGAGACAGAGTGAAGAAAAAATAGTAGATTGAGTGCTCGCCATTGGTTTTAAACGGAAACATTTATAGTCGTGTCGAGCGTAACGAATACAGTTAACGTTCTTACATCCTTGAAATATAGGTTAAAAAAAATGCTGCAGAGAAAACAAGATTGGTTGGAACAACCAGGACTCCGTTCGAGGAGTACCGAAGATATACAGAGTGGAAGACAACAGGTGTCGATAATTTAAGGGATGATTTTGCCCGTTAAATTAAAATGAAAATCAAGAATTGACGAAAGCGCGTTGGAGGCTTCGGGTCTGAGTAATTAATTACTGAACTTGCACGGAAGGAGTGTCTGAATCGTAGGGACTTATACTACTCCCGGACGCGCGGACGTCAGCTGCCTCGCAGCGAGAGCAGTAGAATAAGTCCCTACACTCCAGACACTACGCGTACCTTCAAGAATAAGAATTTCGACAACTTTTGTCCGACACCCGCCTAACAATCTACTTCTAATTCATCGTATTTCGATAACCTAGACTCCAAAGACGATGCTGAAACATTAAGTATACAGGGTGCTCGGTAATTGGCGGTACACGCGATAAGGGGGTGATTCAACATGAAAAAATAATTCGAAATATTTTCGACTTATTTTTTAATACTGAATCACTCCCTTATCGCTCGTACCACCAGTTACCGAACACCCTGTATAATAGCTATGCTCGAGACGACTGTACTCGTTTCTGTTCCAGAGTGAACAAAAATCCAAGATTGGAAAAAAAAATGAAATAAAGTAAAGATAGAGCGATAGATGAATATTATGGAAACGATATGTACCGATAGAAAAAAAAACCACGTAGCCTGCGTAGCCCCCCCGGGCCTAGTCAGCCCAGTCTTGCGAATCTAGAGAAAAGTTGCGCGAGGCTCGTTCCGTGGACCGGTTGCTCGCGGCCAAACACGGCCTCATTCTGGCCCGGGCCATCAGCAATGGTCGGTTCTCAGGTTCACGTAGGACGTGGGATTGGATGGTATCGGGGAATCGGTGGTTTTTCGCGTTCGCAACGCTTGCGGCACGCTCTTGGTGCTCTTGATCCGCGGACAGAGTACGTTCACCTTATAGGCCCACGGTGGTCTCCTGCACTCGAGGACCTTGAAGGCCAGGGATGGCACGACGTCGTGATCGGAACACGTCGGAGATTTGCTCGTCTTCCACGCCTGATAATACGCGTCTTCTTTGCAGACGGCGCGCTCCTGCCTCGTCAGAGGATGCGCGTGACGGAACACGTCTCCGTTCTGGTCTGGCACCCTCTGGCTGGCGTTTTCCGCCTCGTGAAGCCTCCGCCAGGACTGCTCGCAGACGGGCGAGTAATCCGGCGAGGTTAGGCCGCTGGAATAATTGGAACAGTAGCTCTCGTCGTAGTTGAACCCGTTGCTCCTCAGAGGCAGGCTGAGGTACTCCCTGCTGGTAGTCGAGTCGTTTACCTTCTCCGCGTCCTCTTGCAGGACCGAGTCGTCGTTCAGAAGCTTGAACAGCCTCGAATGCGTCTGGGTTCTTTGATACTTTCTGATGTTCTTGGACGAAGTGCACTCCGAGTCGGTGTCCACTTCGGAGATCATCCTGCTCATGTCCGACGTCACGCCGCTGTCCTCGTCGTCGGTCTCTTCGCGCGAGTTCTGCACGCTTAATAAGTGCTTCGGTTCCTTGTTCGTTTTCTCTTCTTCCTCGTTCCCCGCTTTTTTCATTTCGTGCTGCTCTACTTGCAAGTTCGCGCTCTGAAAATTCTTCGAGCTGTCCCTGCTGGATTCGGCCGTCCGCTTGCACTCGGACACTACGACTTCCGGCTTCGGAATGTTCTTGCCGCAGTCGCGCGTCTCGAGGCTGTTTTCGGCAATTTTCGCCACGTTCGACGATTCGACGGACTCGCTCTGTTTGCTCACCGTCGCATTCTCGCCGTTGCACGCGGACGTATTCGCGTTCACCGTGCGTCCCTCCTGCTCCTTATCGGATCCACCGTGCGTCCCTCCTGCTCCCTCCTTCCTCGCGGATGTTTTCCTCGATTTGATCGTGAATTCCGTTTCGACGGTCTCCTCGCAGTTGATTCTGCCCAGCCTAGTCGGGATCTTCCTCAAAGTGAAGTTCACATGGGGCACCACAAGGTCTTCGTTCTTCTCCGTCTTGGTCTCCGCAGTTTCCTCTTTCTGCCTCTCGTTCGCGTGATTCTTCGTTCTGCGTTTGCCATCGGACGTGTCCCTCTTGACGGTAAAGTCTACGGTGGTGTCGTTGTTCACGAGAAAATTCGCGGACACGTCGTTGGTTTTCTCGTGAGTCCTGTGTTCCTGATACCTCGAACATTTCCCGTCGTCTTTGATCCTCTCGGGCTTGATGGTGCTGTCGCCAACGATCACCGTGGTGACGTCCTCGTTGTTCTCCGATACGGAGAACTTGAACCTCAACGGCAAACTGACGCTGACGGTCGTAGTGTCCGTATCATCGGGAGGATCGTCCGTGGCCTCGATGGGCGTTTCCTTCTGTAGTCGAGGACTCTCCGACTCCCCGTGTTCCACATCCTCGTAGATCACGCTCAACTGATGGGGGAACGCGGTGTTGTCCGTCTTCCCCGAATCGCGGTCGATCTGCTCCTCTGCGTCGGAATCGCAGTCGGTGTTGTTTCTCTCGGACGAGGACGAGGTGGGATCGTGTCTGTCGTCGCAGGATTCCTTGCTCGATCTGGTTCTGGTCGCGTTCCTCTCGGCGTCCTTGTCGAACCTGTGAGGATTCAATCCCGTGGAGTACGCCAAGTACGAGTCGGAGTCGTCGCTGTCCGAGGAGGATGTGTCGTCGACGTTGTTGTCGCTGCTGCTCTTGCACGACTCGGCGACGGACTCGTTGTCAGTTTGGGACTCGGAGTCCGTCGAATCGCTGGAATCGCTGGTGTCTATGTACGTGTAATTCGGCACGGCGACGTTGAGGCTGTTGCCGTTGGGACACGTATTGGTCTCCAAACGATTAGGCTTCTTAACGTCTCCGTTGATCGGTGGTGCCATCATGGTCTCGGGAATCTCCTCCTCGTCGGTTATGTTCATCGCGGTAGTGCAATCGCTATCCTTGCTGTTGGTGCTCGCGGTCCTGGACATACTGTTCGCTCTGCCCCATCGAGGCAGGGCGTTCAGAGTTTCTGGATCCTTCGAAGGTTTGTCTTCGTTGCTTTTGTCGTCTGGAATACTCGCTGCTGGGTCGATCTTAGGTAACGCGACGTTATCGATGCCTTGTCCGCAAGCGTGGCTGTAATTGTTATCACTCTGCGGCGGCACTGAGACGACGCATGGCGGATAAACTCCGGCATACGTGTCAGTTCGGCTGTTCGTTGCATCGTATTGAGGATAACCTGTGTAATTCTGATTGTATATAGGGAAGTAAATGTAGGCTGTGTTTTCGGGTTGACAAGGATAGGAGTCGTTCGTGACACCAGGATACGGGAGAGGGTAGTAGCCCCACCAGCCACCCTCGGGACTCCAAAATGGAGGCGGACAGGGAGGGAGGAAGACACCCTGCTGATTGCCCGGCATGTTATTCTCTGTTTGGCAGGTGTAATCTGCTTGACGATTTTCTTGCGTGGCTACAACAAACAGCACAATGCATTCAGACAACAAGTTCAACTGTTCCCATTTGGGGGTGTGGTGTGGTCTTGCGTTCTTCCCTTTCATATTGTATATTTTTTTTCATCGTTCCTTTTTTTCCTCCCAATTTTCCGTTCGTTTCGCTGTTTCTCCTCGCGCGTCTTAGACGTACGGTAGACATTTACTTCGCGATAGGTAGACTCTAGGAACGAGTGCGTTCTGAAGTCCATTTAAAGTAACTCCTCTGTCGGTGACAACTCGTTGGTATCCGGTTCGGAGAATAAAGGGTCAAACATTGGAAATGTATTTTATTACAGCACAGAATGTGCTTTCTTTTCAAGTATTAAAAAATAATCGTCCGTACCAATTCGATGGTTCGGTGTAGACCCAGACGACATAGCAACAATACAAATACATTTGGTAATATTGGCCCTTCATTTCAGGGACACCCTGTGCAATTGTAGTTGCTTTTCGTTGAAAGGGTGATCTCGTGGCAAGGGGTTTGCGAAACTCGCGATGGGAGTGCGAGGTAAATGTCTAACGCGAACAAACTTCCGGCAAACTAGAAACCGAATAGACAAGCGAGGTGACACGAAACTGGAGCATCTGACGGCAAGGATAAGCGACGTGTAATCGGACGGTTACGAGAAAGAAAAAAACGTGTGATCCTGTGTTCAAAGGAAAACTATCGAAAATTTCGTCAACGCAAAACCAGCTCGCCGATGACTTCCGACGGGAGGATACTCGAATCGAACGGCATTTCCCCGTGTAAAGCGACGGTTACGTTCGAGAAGGAAAACATGCTCGTAATATTTTGGACGGAGTTGTGTCGAGGGACTTTTCATTTTTCATTTACACTAAAGAGCGTAGATTTACTCGAAGCTCGATAGATTCGAAGCTCGATAGATTCGAAGCTCTTTGTCACGGCCTCGACGTTCTCCCCTGTATCATAGTCCAAAATATTCGTATCCAGATACATGCAAGTGATCACTTGTAATTACAGTAAGTCCCAGCGATAGTGAACACGTGAAATCATTAATATAACATGCAACATTCCCGTTAAGTACCCAGTCCATTCGTAGCTTGGCATACTTCCGTATTAATATCTAAAGACTATTCGTGTACGACGTGGCTATATCGAGACAATCGTACGACGACAAACGGACAGATCAAGGATGAGTACTACGGTACTATCGAGTCGATTATAATAGATCGACGATTCACCTACTAAACAGTGTTTACGTTACGTTTCGAATAACTCGCGTTCACAGTCAGCTCCGATAACAATCGCGGCTCAATTTCGTCCACGGAAACAAAATTGCTCCGTGGTCCGATACTCGTTAACACCGAGGATGTTGTTCATAATTAACATATCGAAAATTGCACATCGCTGTGATTTCGCCTTCGTTCGACTCGCGAACGTTCCCCACGCTCTCTGCCCGGAAATCGACCCAAAACGCCCAAGGAATTTTCGTTATTCCTGTGAACACAGGATTCGGGAATGTTCCAGCGACGGCACGCAATGATTATTTTTTCAGTTTAATCATTAATTATTCATTAGAATGGTGAGACGCTTGTCACTGAACATTAATGTACAAAAGGGTCAATAGAAGCTTTTTGCGATTAATCTCATGGACGAGTAGCGTGTTTGGTTTCCTGCGTGAATTATGACGTGTGTATACGCCGAAACAGATTACGTATCGAGGTGATTACGATGGTTAAAGTTTCGTCTGTCGATACTCACCGACACTCTCCGGCGCCGTCATCGCTTGCAATATCCTGAACGATCGCGAGGGAATCGCGCTGCCCATGTATTTCTTTGGTTCCGGAACCTGTTGCTCGCTCGGCGGTAGGTTCGCTTGTGACTCCTCTGCAAAGTTCACCGATCGAATGAGTAAACAGTTGGTGTGACGATTTTTCTTCGACTAAAGGTTACTTACCAAAAGTCTTCGAGTTTCTATTCTGCCTCTTATTTACGGCGGACGGTGGTCGTGGCGCTGTAACACACGCGTGTTCATTCTTACTTAGTACATTCTATCCATTTCCATTTCTTCAATTATTCTTCTATCCGTGATAAAACCACAACTAAATTTAAAAACGTACTTGTGGGTGGAACAAGGACTTCTCCCGAGTCCGTCATAGTCTGCAAAAAGCGGAAAGCACGAGACGGTATCGCCGCACCGCGGTATCGGGGGTCCTCTTCTTGATGGAGGGAAGAGTCGGTGTCAACTGTAAAAAAAAAAAAAGGAAAGCGTGACGTTTGCTAATAGATCAGAAGTCTAGAAAATCTGAAAAGCCTACCCTGTTCTTTGAACTTGTTCATCAGAACCCTGTCGTCGTCCGACAGCTGTAGTTTACGAATCAGCTCTGAATCGACGTCGTTCGGCGCGTCCGTGTCGGTGATTTTTTGCAGAACACGGAACGATCGAGACTGAACTGGTCCCGTATCAGACTGCATGGCTGGCGGTGGTCCGCGTTGCTGTACCCTGTTAACGATCGATCGATGATCTCCGTTGATGTCAACGCCGACGAAGACTGACGCGGTTAGAGGTGAAATGATATACTGGTGACTTACACTTTCACGGTTTGATTCTCAATGCTCGGTGCGTTATTCCTGACCGTCGGTTGTGAGTACGAGACGTTGGAGGCTGGTCCTCCGACTTTTTTATCGCTGCCTTCGATCATAATAGGTATGACGTAGCCACCTCCCGGGGATTGCACGGGTTGCGGAGGCGTCACCGGTTGCTGTTGCACCTGATTCTGGCCTTGGCATTGAACAGGCGGCTGTCCCCATCGCTGTTTATGGTGAGGACTCGGTTGCTTGAACTGGTGGTGACCTGGTTCGGGCTTCACGTCGAACACGGAAGGTCTGTCCTCGATCTGGAAACGAATTGTCGCGTGTCAATCGCAGAGGTCCAACTCTAACTCTAACTCTGAGACTCTGAGACTCTGACAATGGCTATCGATAAAGAAACTCACGCGAATCGGTATCACGCGTTCCTGCGGTTGCGTTTGCGGACCGGCCTGCTGCGTTCCCGGAGGACTGGAGAACGGACGTTTCTGTTGCTGCTGTTGGTTGAACTGAGGAGGTTGCTGCTGCTGCTGCTGTTGGTATTGGTATTGTTGAGACTGCTGAGACAGGGGTCTCTGCTGAATCGACTGCTGCTTCTGCTGAGTTTGTTGCCATTGTTGCGGCGACGGTGGCTGCTGTTGCATTTGCTGAACCGACGTGTAAACCGGCGGTGACGTCGGGCTATCCGGTGACGAGCTCTGCTTACCCACGTTCGAGCGTTTCGCCCACTCAGGCAATTCCTCCTGCGGCTTATTCTTGTTCTGTAGCCAGGGCGTTGGCGCTTTGGCCAAGGTCACTTGAGTCGGCGTGCCTGGACTTTCGGGGCTGCTCGGTTGAACCGGAATCGTCACCATCACAGGAGTCACTTTGGCCTCTGCTTTGGTCACGGGTTTCGCTGGCTCCGACTGCTTCTCCGGTGCTGGAACTTTCGAGGGAAGTATAACCTTCTTTTATAAAGAATCTACTAGGTTTGCCGCTAATATTTTGTAAAGTGTTATTCGTAAAATGCTTTCCCCGTGCTTGGATGACACAGTTCCCTGTGGATTATACGTGTCACCCGAAGATTCTCGTCATTTATCAAGGGCGATCTATTCGTGCGAAGCTGAGGAATCGTCTACTTGGGTTTTTCATCATAGCGAACCGAAATCCACTTACCAATCGATGGGATCCTGTTGGCAGGCGGTGTCGGGGGTGTCCTAGCGGAGGGTGAAGGTGGAATATTGGTTGGGAAGACTGGAATTGCTACTTGAGGTTGAACGAACAGATTCACCCCAGCGTTTGGCGCTGGTGTCGGTTTCGGTTCGAGTGCCGATTTCGGTGGGCCTTCGATGCCCTCGTCGTTGGCGTTTTTCGCCACTCTGCGTGCCATTCGCGGGCTTCGTATCTGAGAGAGGTCCAGCTTGCCGCCCATTCCTGGCGTGTAGGTGAACGGCTTCTTGTCTTTCGTAAGCATCGCGTTCTGAATGGCCGCTGGTGGCTCGTAGGCATCATTGTTAGCGATCTGCGGCCTCCTTATTGCTGGCGCCTGCGGATAAAGACGAAGGAAATAACATCTGCGAATGCCTTTTACATTCGACGACGGTTCATCAACAAAAATTCATTCTTTCTTGTTTACGATGCTTCAATTATCCTCGAAACTAGTAACCTTCGAATTCCTCGATAAAATATTTTTCGTACACAAAGTGAAAATACGAACGTAAATTGTACATCAGGTTACGGTTATCTGTCGAGGCTTCAAAGTAATGCAATTTTTATCTTTCAAGGCTTCAGACTAACGCTATTAACCAACAAACTTGAACGTATAATTCAGAAGTTGTTCGTATTTTGTTCGCTATTAGAAATCTTTATCTAGATAAGAATTCTGTCCATCTCTGGATGTTCCTCACCATGCTGAACTCTCGGTTCAGCAAAAACAAATCCACGAAAAAATCGCACGGTACGTTCAAGCTCCGTCGAAGAAAGCGATAAGACGATGTTTCCTGTTATTTACACTCGACGATACATCATTTCGACGGCGGACTATGACATTCGCTCGCGACGAGCAACGAACGCGGACTGACGTAGCTCGACTTACCTCCACGGTGTTGATCCTCATGGCCGGCACCTGGCCAGGTGCTGGAGGCGGTGGCGGCGGTGGAGGTGGTGCGGGACAAAGTCCTGGAACGATTAGCGATTTAGTGGAATGCTAACGAAGGCCTAAGTATGCGAGCCCTGCGCGTCCTTTCCGTTGCGCCTTCGGACTTTCGACGCCGTTGTGTTTGCCGGAGGCTTACAGCTGTCTCTGGCTCTTTTATCTCGTAAGATTAAAAATCTGTTTGCAACGACGACCAGTTTACTGACAACGGAACCCTGTGAATAGTAACCCGAGAAAAAAAAAACATTCGGAAAACGTGAATGTTTTCGCTTTCGACAGTCGTCGTATACTTAACGATCGATTAGCCTCTTCCGAAATTTGGCATGGCGCAGGTATCCGTGTCATCGCCAAAACGCGACACTGGTCGTACAACGAGTTGTATTACGCGACTTTTACTTAACTCTGGGTTTATAAACATTTTTTTCGCGAAACTCCCGCGTTGCGCAAGGTGTACATTTCGACGATGTGCTCGTTCCTCTGCGATTCAGTCGATAGCTGTTTCATGTACAGAGTAAAGAACGTCCGAGAGAGAACTTCTACGTGTCTGGGTTATTTTTGAAAGCGCGAAAGCCTTGCGAAAGTTCCACGATTCTAAAGCGCACGCTGCAGCGTTAGAAATTATCGCTCGCGGAACTATTCTTTTTCCGAGGTCGATCGAATCTTTCGCCTCGTAAGCGTTTTATGGCAAGCGTTA
This sequence comes from Hylaeus volcanicus, assembly GCF_026283585.1. Lineage (NCBI taxonomy): Eukaryota > Metazoa > Arthropoda > Insecta > Hymenoptera > Colletidae > Hylaeus > Hylaeus volcanicus. The sequence continues at coordinate 7,822,405 of NC_071977.1, forward strand.
GTTATTTGCACGCGTCGCGCTTTGCACGTCTCCGTCGATCGTTTTACAGGCAACGAAGTCTCGCGAATGTAAATAATTACTCGCAGCCGACGCGAATATACGTACCTGTCACTAGACCGTCCGAATTCCTGCAAAGAGAATACGCTGAATCAGTCACGGAAATCAAATGCATAACGTAAAAACATCAAATAAATTCTTAAACTAAAAGGGGCAGCCTCGTATTATATATATTTGATATATTTGAGCAGATACTCCTAGATAAACTCGAGCAATCTTAGACATCTCGACCGTCCATAAGAAATGCGAGATCGATTCGAGAATTCGATGCCAGCTTGGCGTTGAATGCAATTGCAGCACGCAGGATTGCTCGTAGGATCGCCAATTACAGGATAGGAACACACACGTGGAATATGCGCGAAAAGATACCCTGCGAGATTCGCTCTCGCCTTGCGTCCAACCGAAACGCATACCTGCCTTATCTGTGGAACGTAGTTACTCGAACGTTGAGTCACATTGCTCGTATTGGTATTTTAGTGCACCTACGTGAACCACGTGGTATTCGCAAACATACCGATGCACGGGCCGCTGTCAAAACGGACCGTTTCGATGGCTTTACGGCCGTGTAGACGGTCGCGTTCCAATTAACGTTTTCGAGGACGTAACTCCTTTGATGCAGGCCATCGAATGACATAGTTACAATCGAATTTAACTATACAAGTCTTAATCGAGCTGTCTATAAATCAACTTTGTTGTGGGCTTACAGTTGAAATCGTCGAACCAAAAGACGAATCAGCTATTGCGTAATGTTTTGACTCTTTGCAAGCACTCTAAACGTACAAGTGAAATTAAAAGTAAGTCACTCAGATCTGGGTAATGTAGAACACCTAAAAGACTAATCTCTACAAGTTCTTAATCGAAAGCTCGAGTGGTGAGATTCGTTCCAAAGCACCAGCTGACACAATAATAAAGAGACCCAGGTTAAAAATACCTGCACACGAAGCGAACGTCGATGCGCAAGGTGAAATTTTTACACTTCCACGGCTGATGTACTTGAAATTGAGTCACGACGATGCTTTAATCGCAGAGCACACCGTTTGCTACCGTTCGATCGCCGCGTCTAAACTGCTTTTGGAGTTATCAAGGAACGGACGGCGAACGGTAACCTACATTGTCACGACCGCGAGTTATCTTTCGATGACTAGACCGTTCTTCGTTCCCCAATCCTTTTAAGGAAGCTTTCCGTCTGGTGGAAGGTTGCCTCCTTAATTACTTTCCGAATCAGCGGCCACGGTCGAGTTTCGATGAATTCACCTTAACGACTGATAAACTGAACTGTACCGTGGCCTGTAATCAGCTGTGGTATATGGCAGGAATATTTCTTCGGATTCGATTCTACGCGTCAAAACATTGGAAGACGATCGAGACAATGCCTATTTTTATTTTCGAAGCAAGCTTTCGTAGAGTCTATCGAAGTTGGTGGAAAATAACACAGGGCCAATAGACGCGGCGGGTGGTCCAGAAACTATTACCGCCTGGGTATCTCCGAAACTGTGGGGGTCACGGTATTAGTCCAGAATATTAGGCCACACCTTACGGGCAAGACGTATCATTCGATTTATAAAAGTGAGGTACGATTGATACACCCCCCTATGATCAAGAAATTATTTAGGTACTACAAGTTATTTATTCGATGACGTGAGATATGTTCGTGACACGAAAAGTGGCCAGAAGTTATTCCACTGATGAAACAGCGTTTAGTTGCGATTGTGCTGATACGCTATTTAAAGAGGCGATATTTTTACAACGGTTTCAAGGAGGAGTCCACTACTAACTGCTCAATATTGATACAGCTCTATTTTTACTATTCGCACTGTCAGGGTATCATCCTCACCAAGCGTTCGTCTCTTTCGTCTATTGGGTGATTGAACCTTTCAAAATAGTTGCGATAGTTTGAAACTTGAGACCGAGCGAATAACCAAAGATCATTCAAATTTCGTAAACGAGTCGACGAGTTTCAAATCTTATAATATTGCTGTTCTATTTTAGATGGATCAACAAGTATTTTCTAACTGTAAAACAGTGTAATTAAAATTAAAATTAAAATATGTTAACATTTTGAACACCGATAATCTACATAAAAATCCACCTGTTTTAATAATAGAACTTGTGGAGAACAACGCGAATCGATGACGCTCTTACTTTGGCACGTCGATCGTGACATGTGGCGTTCAGTTTTGTACGTGGTGCCGGCTCGCTTGATTTTCATGGAAAATTTGCGAACTTTCCATAGACATAATCGTTGGGAATCGTTTGCACATATTATAGATGGCGTAGACGTGTCGATCACGAGTAACCCACCACTAATTTTAACGTTGAATCACGCAAATGACGTCACCGTTATCGCCGCTGGAACAGTGAATCGTAATTCTCGGTGGGTGTTCGACTTTCTCGAGAAGCCTATCGAATGTTTCCGCACGTTTTCTATTTGAAACTCGAGAATCCAAGAACGAGACGATGACTGCTGGAAAAAATAAACGTTGAATAACCGAATCGACTCATGCTCCTACACGTACGCGACGCGCGAGGTGAAATTTCAATTTTGTGGCGATGGTATCTCGTTCCATCTTCTGTTCTAACATATTCAAAGATAAAAACAAAGATTGTAAAAATCCAAATATAATTTTCTTCCATTGCGATTAAAGGTAGAAGGCCTTTACGTTATCGAATAGACTTGCCCGTAACATAAAATATAAAAAAGGAAAATGATTCGTTAAATAACATCATCGATTTTCGTTAGGATCAAGGCGATCATCGAGATCTGCTGGTTATCACGCGTACCGCACGGAAGCGAAGTCGTGCGTGAGATCACGGCTCGAAGATCTCGATGGATCGAGACGAATCGACCGCGATCCCCGGCAAAAGCCGAACTTTCTCGGAAAAGCTCGGTCACGGCGAATCGAAGGCGCGATGTCGCGATGCTCGGAACCCAGCCAACACAGGCCGTGGCGCGTACAAGTGTATTTAGGTAGATACGCGAGGCGGAGTTAAATTTAGCGAGGGTCGACCTGCGCGTTACCGCGCCGCACAAAATGCTTCCGATTATTTTATTTTTAAGATTTCGACGCCGCGGTTTTTCCGCGGAAGACACCTGACGGTTCCCGCTAAAAATGAGCCACGAATTCGCAAAATAATGAATTCCCTCGCAGGCATGCGAGTTCACTAAACAATTGGTTCTAGGGGTGCGGGTATCTCACGTTTGACCCATGGTCTACTTCTACCCGCAGAGACAGACTCTTCGGTGCAATAACTATACTAAAATAGTTAGTTACTTTAATTAAATACAAGAGAGAGACTCTATAATTCAAAAGTTTACTCCAGTAAAAGTCGAGAAAGCAAGAATGAGGTTTCACCAGGTGGACCCGGTGGACGAAAAACGATTCTACACGCGTTCTCGACGCGAAAGCAGTCAGTTTCGTGAAAAGAGGCGCGGAAGACGTTTGGCGCCGCGTCGAAAGAGAAAGCGGGGGCCTGCATAAAGGGGCCTTTCGTACGATCGACGGTGAAGGGACTCGGTTGGCAGTCGAACGATTGAAACGGACTGCGAACTCTGCCGAGTGCACGACTGGTCCTTCAGGAGGAAGCTTAACCCTTTCCGCTCCGAATTACTCCGAAATACTCCGTTTTATTTGAAATTTACTTTCAATAAGGCAATGTAAATAAATAAAGAAAGAAAGAAATTCGCTAAAATACCAGTTTTATTCTTGTAATTTTCTAGTGTATGGTATCTCACCAAACAATTTCCTTTCTTATTGATTTTGACATGAAAGAATATCGAGTGGGACTCGACAAAGGAGCTCCTGAGATAAAAACTGATGTCGCGTTAAACTCGACATAGGAGTGCAAAGAGTTAAAGCTTCGAGGACTGGAGCTTCGCGAATCGCTAGTATAAATCGACCTTTAAACAGTCCGGTCGGTGGACCAGCGTCGAAGAGCGTCGCGCGCGATACACGACGCACCGTTAAAAATACCCCGAGTCGGCCGGTCCACCGCGGCACGTGGCATTGAACAATTTTCTTCTATCTTCTTGACCAAAGGGTCATTCACACCTGCGAATTTTCCTGATGACTAGTTCGTTTCGAGTTCCTCGCGTCGCGTAACTCCACGCGACGACCGGAATCGTATCGAGAATGCTAATGGCGGGGACGCCGAGCAAGGTTCCGAGACGTTCAAAATTGGACGATTCGTAGGCGTGGACCTAGAAACCCGTCGGTGTATTTCCATCGCGTCGAACGTTCGACGATCTTCGCGTCGTCTGAGAAACTCGCCGCGATGGCCCAGTCCCCAGGGACCATCCAAATGTAACGAGTGGAAGAAAGTCGAATAAAGATTAACGTATAGACAATCTATACACAAATTATATACAATTGTTCCATGCGTTATTCAACTCTTCTCTTCTCGTCGGACAAGTGTATATACGTTACTATCTTCAGGTGACCTAACTACGAGTATCGACAGTCAAGTTCTCGATAGTTTCTACTCATGCGCTAGAGTATCCAACCTTATCGAAACCTCGATAACGAACCATCCACAAAGTCTCTGCACCTACGCGAAGGATAAACGCTATCGCGTCGCGTAACAAACGGCGGTACCTGTTCTTAAATTCAAATACGAATATAAATCTAGGGAGAAAGAAAGAACGGAGAAGCTAGAAGGTACTTTTTTAAGCGAAGCAAGAGACTATAGAATTCGATGCATCGAAGGAAGAAAAGCGCGGAGGCATGTTTATAGTCGCCACCCACGATGAGATTCTATATTCAAGCGGATGAGTAATCTCACCGGGCAGCTCGATGAAATAATCGATGCATCCAGACCGTTCGATTACCTCTCCCTGTTCCCGACGCGGCTACTTCAAAATTGAAGGTGCAAGATCATCGACACCGTTCGACCAACCTTCGCGACTATATTTATTTTGCCTTTATCCTACGAATCGTCGAAAGTGTCCTTTGTTTCGAACTCGAAGTCGACCATAATTTTCTCACGGTTGGCTAGGTTCCTCTATATCAGTGGTGCGCAATGTCGAACCCTTCCTTCTAATTTGCCGCAAAGTAAGTATATATGGAAGTTCAAAAACCGGCACGTAATATGGAGTCCGAATGTCATCTCTTTTACTTCGTTTTCAATTAGAGATTAGAATGTATCGCGTTATTTTCATCTTTATTCGAAAGTTGGCCTGCTGAAAATGTTGTTTCATGTTATTTGGCCCGGTATCGAAGAATATTGTGCACCACTGTTCTAGATGGACACCCACGCCCGATCCAGTCTTGGACGTCTCGCTTGGAACGGTATACGAATTTTCGCAGAGCGCATAAAAAAAAGGATATTTTGGATGTTAGTCAGCTACGCTCGAAATTTGCGTCGCGAAATACGGATCGTTTCCAAAGTGTTCGATACTATAGTGGCGTGTAAATGTTTTTGGATCGTTATCTTTGTAGCTCCTGTAGGAACTTTCCTTTTGTTTTCACTCCAAGGAATCTATACTTAGACCTAATTCCACGAAATTCTAGTCTGACGATCGTTTACAGAGATCCTAAATAATTTCCTTGAGTCTTCTGAGACGTTTTGTCTACAGACTTAACAATAATTGAGAGACAAAGTTACAACGACGAAGCTACTCTACACGATGACACGATGCAGAAGATCCAGGGCAACCATGTCATGAAAATATGAATGATCCAAGTGTTCTCAGCGGAGTATCTCTCCGTTGGTCGTTTCGATGAATACATCGCGGCGTTTTCCTCTTCGACAACGAAATATAGGTCGAGGAGCTCTTTCTTGGAACCGTCGCAAGGCCTATCGTCAGAACTGCCATCCTCAAAGAACGAGTTCCGAGCGATTGACCATTTTTGACTTGGTCGCATCACGAAAAAAGATTTTTCTTGCAGTTTCTCAGAGCGCCGATACGTATCAGGAAACGACGCAAAAATCGACGATGAAAGGTAAGCAATGCTTGGACTCGAATATGTTATTCCAAATACGCAGCTAAATATATAAATATGCAACGAAGAGCTACTTTAGGTGAACGCGACGGGAATTACACGTAAAATTGAAGTATATGGCAAGAAGATAATTATACTGCTAGAAATATAACGATATCGTTACGGACCTGGTCCGAGGTGCTTAATTAAGATAGATTATCGCAGATGCGAAGCGTAAATAAGTTTCTACGAATATACCGCATAGGACGTAACAGAGGAAGCTCTGTGCGTGACACCATGCGCGTGAAGCGAGAAGATCCCGACCTTTCTCAATCCCCTAACGTGCTCCAAAAAGCTCCCGCTATTTCCGTACAACCTGGAAACAGAGAAAATCAACTGCGCAGATTACCTCGGTCAGCGAAATCGCGACGACCGCCGTCGCCCCTAGCGCTTGGCTTTCAGCATCTCTTACGAAACGCTGTTTACTCGAGGACTCGCAAACCATCTCTGAAGCAAACCTGTCCGCGAAAGTAGCTACGAAGAGGGCGTCTAATAGAGAACCGTTCGCACCATGTTCGCACCGGTGCGATAGATCGGAGAACCAAAGAACACTCGAAGCCCGAGGAAGCGAAAAAAGTCCTCCTGGTCCGTGCGATTGGACCGCTTTCGAGCGTCGAATCAGGAACCAGTTTCATCTATCCTACCATTTTGGGCAGCCAAGGAACACGACGAATCCTTGAGAGAACCTCCAACGGTCCGATCTTCTCGTCTCACCAGTCACAATTCAACGAAAAGCTCGAGCAAACTTGTTTCTCAAACGTTACGCGGTCTGAACTTTAGGGGACGGAGGAGCTACGGTTAGGGGCAGCAGGGAAAATCAGCTCAAACAGTAGGGGAAAATCCAGTCTTACCCCACGAACGCCGATGTGCTCATGTCGGATAATCTTTGGTATCCGCTGGACGATACGAAATCCGGTGTCCCGGGTGATCTCGCGCCGCCTCGTGCCGCTTTCCACCAGCCGATAGGAACCGGTTCTCTCTCTGGTCGTGGTTGTCCCTCAGAGGTCCGTTGAGCGTACGAGGAGGTGGAAGGTGGCGGATATGGAAAGGGACGAGCAGCACCGATGCCGACACTAGCGCGCGCCCGCTGCTACTGCGGCCCGTCGATCCCTTGGCTCGCGGATCTCTGCTCCCAGCCGACCGCCATTCCTCTCCGTTGTTGCTTGATCTCGCCGATGGCCGATGGCGCGTACGGACGAACCGGTGTTTCGATTCACGCGACGCCTTTGTCGCCTTACGCTTCGAAATCCCAAGAAGATGGCCAGAGGAATCATCTAATTAGAATGCTTCATCGCTCTACGCTTCGAAATCCCAAGAAGATGACCAAAAGAATAATCTAGTTAGAGCGTACCTGTACGCCTGACCCGATAAAACATCCAGTTTGTTTCATAGAGCACGCTACGTTACCGAGTCTTACTGACAGGATGCACCGCGTTCTTAAAAACAGAAATGCACCAACACTCGATGACTTTTGTTTATTGTAAGTAGTTGAAACGGTCTAATAAGAGGTCTCAAGTGTGACAGACCTCGTACTTTGAGTCAAACGACACTGAGCTCGATGTCTCCGTCTATTTACATATCAGAGAATTCGATCTACTCTCTGTACGTACTCTGTACATCGTTTCATAATAACGATAGCATCGCAAGGATACCAAACACCATGCCCTGTGCACCAAACGATGTTTCCTTTCATCTATACGAAAACAAATGATTCCATCGTGGAAAGCTGGATTCGTTCCAGCCGATGGACGATGTGCTCGAAGAAAATAATGGCGCCGATTAACGCGGTAGGTGATTTCTTGCCCAACAAACAAGCTCCGAGTAAAAACGGCGTTTCCTGATCTGGTGGTCGCGATCGCGACGTTTCTTCATTCAGCGTTGGTTAACCGAGACGAAAAACAACGCCGGGTTAACTCTAGAAATTTACGCTAACTCGCATCGTTCTCGTATCGTCGCTTTCTTCTCGCGAAAGAGCGATAAGAACCTCGTCGACTCCGTTTTCCTTGGTTAAAAACCAAAACGCGAAATTGCCTGTCGTCAAAGCTCTGCCGCGAGCGAAATTTCTAAACGGCGCGACGTCGAAACCGCGCTCGATCGACCATGAAACGCTTAGCGCAATCCAATAACCAACGAAACATCAATTTCACTCTCGTTTAAACAAGAAACAGTTTAATCACAAACCGTACAACAATCGAGAACAGCTTAAATACTAAATAACGACAACAGCGTATCGTCGTTTGCTGCTTTACGGAGTGCCCGTCAGGCTATGTAACGATTCGTAACACATTGTTGACCGGTCATGAGTTAACTTATGTTTGCACTTGCATTATCTATTTCAATTTATGAAACCCAGAGCGATATAGAGTACAATCGCAAAAGCCTTGCTCATCGTGTTATGTAAAATATTTGATATTCATTACGCTGGTAAAATATAAATAAACTTTATTGGAGTTTATTTAAATTGTTTTAATTTCGAATTCAATTACGTAATAATAGCCGGCGACAAGTCGATTCTACGTAAAACTGCTGGCCAACAATGTGTTAAGTGTACGCGTCGACTACGAAACCTTACGAATTCGATACAAACACTTTAATTAACAAGTATTTCCTTAACAAAATCAATGAATACCTACGCAACGGAGCAAAAAGATAATCGTTTATTTATGTCTTAATAATGGTCTAATTAACAAGCTTCGAGTCTACGAAATCGAAGAAACCTAAAAGCGATAAAGCACCAAAGCTACCAAGAACGTATGCTCTCTTAATTTCTACCGGACGCCACAGCCCTATCGAATTCCTTTTCGTCCTCGGAAGTGCTCAGCATGAACGCTGGAAGGGTGATCCCGAGGATTTTGTCGAAGACGGGCTTGGTCTCAGCGACGTACTCGTAAGGCTCGACTTCCTTCAGCTCTTCCTCCTCCTGTATCGCGGGTTTCTTCTTCTCGTGAATATTCTCGCTGGCCGAAGCATCCGAGTCGAGGGGAACGTTACCCACGCGTCTCTCGATGATGGTCGACCTAGACATCTTCTTGGTAGGCTCCTGGACATCTTTCGACTCGGTGGACTCCGCCTTGTCTTCGGCAGCTTCGTCAGCGGCAATGAACGCGCATTCCTCCTTCTGGAAGCCTTTCTCGTCCGTGCACTGATAGCAGGTCATTTTGTTGCGCATCAATTTCTTGCAGTTCGAACGATCCTCCTTCTGGAACTCTTGTAAGACCTTTTGTATCTCAGCTTTCTTCTTGAAGGCCTCGTAAAAGTCGGCGTCGATTTTCTTCGCGGCAGCTTTCGTCGTTGACTCCTCCTTCGCCTCGGATTCGGACACGCTAGGGGAAACGAACTCGCGATACTCCCGTTTAGGGTTGCTGTTGGTGCTGTAGGGTTCCTTCTCGGAGGAGAACCCGTAGGTTCGTTGTTTGTAAACTGGTTCAAGGGACTCCTTGTTCTCTGATCCTTCGAAAGATTTGTCGTCAGTCTTGGACGATTTACCAAAGGACTCTTTGTACACTGGTTCGTGGGATTCTTTGCTCTCGGACTTTTCGGAGGACTTGTCGTCTGTCTTGGTTGGGCTACCGAAGGACTTCGATCTGGTGTAGGCGAAGCTCTTGTCGGTTGGCTGAGATTTGTACGAGCACTGCTCGGAGTTGCTTCCCGTCTTAGGGTCCTTGCAGATCGTACAGGTCATGGAGTTCTTCTGTACCTCTTTGCAGTTGCTAGGCTCGATGCTTTTGGCGACCTTCGCCGACTCTGACTTGGACTTTTCGTATCCGGAGAAATCGTCCTCGTCCTCTTCCGAAGTGGACTTGAAGTCCTCGGGAGTGGTTCGACGATAGCTGGAGCTGGGCTCGTGGTCCTTGAAGTACAAACTCGATTCGGGAGAGCGGCGTTTCTCGTAGAAGCTTTCAGGAATCGAGTAGTCACTGCTGTATTCTTCCGGTTCGCTCCTCTGTTTCTCCGAAGACTTGCTCTGATAACTTGGACTCTTAGTGTCCTCTTCGTCCTCCTTGCGCGAATCCTCGAAGCTCTTGGACCTGTCGTATTTGTACCCCTTGTCGTCAGGCTCGCTTCTCACTTTCTCCGAGGATGTACCTTGGTACCTCGAACCCTTGTCGTCGTCTTCGTCCTCTTCGGACGAACCGCGCGGATTCCCAATGCTCTTTGACCTACTGTATTTGTAGACCTTATCGTCGGGCTCGTAAGTGTACGAACACTTCTCGTAATTGGCTCCCGTCTTGGGGTTCTTGCAGACGGTGCAGGTCTTCGAGTCCTTTTCCACTTGCTTGCAGTTTTCGGACGAATCCTTGGATTCCTCGGGAGTTCGTCTATCGGGTTGGTCGTTTTCAGGACTCGAGTGTTCTCTGACTGGCTTGGTGGCGGAGTAGTCTCGATCGGAATGCTCGGATGATTCCTCCGCGTCCTCACGATCGGACCTCTCGATATCTTCCTCCTTCGTTCCTCCTCTTTCAGGGTTCTTCAAGGCGCTGGATTTGGTGTACGCGTACTTCTTCTCGTTAGGTTGTCCGACGTAGGAGCACTGCTCGTACTTCCCGTTGCTCTTTGTGTCCTTGCACACCATGCAGACCATGGAGTTCTTCACGACCTTTTCGCACTTCTCGTCCTTGTTTCTGTACTGCGCCGGAACCTCGTCCGTCGCGTCCGTGAACAGCCTGTCGCTGAATCTATACGGGCTTTCACGTTTCCTGTAACCATCGGAGCCTTTGTATGGATGGGATCGTTTGCTCCTGAAGCTCGATGGCGTCGAGAACACGTCCTCGACGTTGCTGGAGTCGGACAACGGTTGCGACGACATGTAGGAGCATTGCTCGTAGGTGGCGCCGTTTTTAGGGTTCTTGCATTTGTAGCAAACCACTTTGTCCGGCCGTTTCGCCTTTATCTTTTGGCAATACGGGAGACCAGACTTCAGCACGACGTCCCTGTACTTCTGAGAGTCTTTCTCCGTGATGGTATAAAACGGAGATACCATCTTCTTAAAGCTCTTGTCCTCTCTGGGCTCCCTTTTAGTGGCGGATGCTGTGAACCACTCTTTGGGTTCGCGGAAAGGCTCGACGGAGTCGAAGTCCAAGTGTCTCTTCCTCAAGTCTGAAAATCGACTGAAAGACGGCGAGTGCTCGGAGGACGCAAAGTCTAGGGAAATATCGTGGTCGGTCCATGGATAGTCGTGGTCAGATTTGAAGGATTCCTGGTGAAATCTTGCGTTCACCGAGACGCACAAGATTACCACTACGAAACATACCTAGAATAATTGGATACTTTTATCGAAGAAACACAATTTAGGTTGACATTTTTAGAAATATTAGCTAACACTCCTGCGAACAAAAACTTGACCCTTTCAGACCTGAATTATTTCTTTTCTGGTACCAATGTAATTTAATTTTTAATTTAATTTAATTTTTTCATCGAAGAAGTTTGTCTAAATTAAATAAGAGATGTGACGTATACAAATAAATTTGTCATCATAAATAAATACATGTGTAAAGTTCATTCATGTACATATTTGTAATGAAACATTAATTTGGAAGCAACGAATCTATCACTTAATTTATGGGACTGACTGTACACAAAAAAAATCCCAATAGTGTAGTTTCAAATCACAATAGTGTAGTGTGTGTAGAAATAAGGACATTCGCCCTAAACGATAGTGTTCGAAATTTTTAAATTTTGTATCCTGAATTGTGAATGCCAGGTCTGAAAGTGTCAAGGGTGTAAATACTAGGTATACTACTATATACAGAGGTATCTTCTTTCAGCACCGTCGTTTAAAAATCGCGAAGATTGTGTTTCGAGTAGAAATGAAAAGGGTTACCAGGTATCGCTGGCAACGGTAAGGACGATCGACCTTTGACGGAGTCATGCTGCTAATCCACCGATCGTGAGCTTAGTACGTTTCCGGTTCCGGTTCGACGAGCCACATCACTTTCCCATGAAATGATCTCGCCTTCGCTCGGAAAGGCTTTATATTGACTTCGTGATCGAAAAGGACACACCCCACCTTCGATAGCCGCGGACGCAAACGGCGCGGAGTCAGTGAACACCAGGCGCGTTGATCAGAACGATTTGAATCAGCGACCGTAAAACAGTGCCGGACGTTGTCCGGCCGCCTGTGGCGTCTGATAAAATTGCGATTTTTGCCTCGTTAAGAGCAAAAAGGGTCACAGTGGCGACACGGACGTCGATTCCAATCTGGACACAAAGAAAATCATTTCTTGCTAGCAAGGGGCACTCCCCTGTGTTTGAAAGTTATTTTTCTTTCGACTCCTTGTTTTCTATTTTATTTTAATCGACCGGAGATTTTTACAGGGTCTACGGGTTGGCACTCGTAGGAAAGTTACTCGAAGACAGAGGGAAGCGTTCGGTGCGATATTTGTTCTTCGACACTAGTTTAAGAGGATATTTTTTTAAACGCTGCATCGTAGTTGTCTGGACGGAGATAAAAGGCGACGTATCGAGTCCGTCACTGCGACAGAACTTTACGAATCGGAACGACACAGCCCACCGATTGCTAACTGCTCACTTTCATTTATGCAATTCCGTTACCACGATCAGACTAAAAAGTATGGGACAATAACCCGCAAGCACGATCGATCTTCCACGAGGCTCCGTCGCCTAATATTTATTTAGTTCGGTGGCATATTGTATTTGTCCTCTGGAAAAAAAAATCAAACGACACGATAGTTGGCGAAGGCATCGGCAATCAATATGTCGATTCGTAGACAATTCGTTTCGCAATAACTTTTATTAATCCGTAGCTTTACAATTATTTCCGGGACTCGCGTGGCGCGCGACGAATCAGTGTTGCGAGCTGTCGATACCGAAGTGAAAGAGTGAAAGACACTGGCTGCTGTAAAGGGTCGTTACATAAAGTTTGATTCGCATTCTCGTTGCTCTGGAATAACGTTTATTAGCAATGGAACGTGATCTTTTGTACAGAATAAATATATCTATCGTTAATCGTTTTGCCACCGGAAATTCTGTCGCTGCGACATTATTCTCTATCGCGAAGATTTCACTCTTTGAAGGTAAAGTTACGCGGGTAGACCGAAATATGAGATACGCGAGGTAGATTCGTCGTCGTTTTCTCGAATAATGCGTTAGTAGGGGCTGGTTTCATCTGTAGCTTCGACGCCATCTTCTGCAGCATCACCTTCTCGTTTTCGATGCCCTTGGGCTTCTTCTTGTCTTTTCGCTTGTTCTTTTGCGAATCGCTGCGTTTACGATAATAGAGGACTTCCCCGGCCAGAGTGATCATCGCCAAAGCGAGCCCGAACAGAGTCGCTATGAACACTCCGCCTAAACGTTTCGTTAAACTTCTAGTGACATTTATTGTTTATTAATAAAAAAACTGCTAACAAAAGTGACTTCAACCTACCCAGGCTTTCCAGCGTAATTCCTTCGTTGTCGTCGGAATCCAGGCACTGCGCCTTCAGGGACTGGTTCCAATACTTGGACGTCAGCGTCTCGAAATACCTGTCCTTCTGCAGGTCCAGGATCCTGCAACGAATAGACCGAAATAAGAAAAACAAGGAATCCTCGCGGAAAGCTCGATTTGACACAGGTACCTTCTGCTGATCTCCTCCTGCAGGTGGCTTCCTTGTTGGACAGCGATTGCGTAAGGTTGTTCGGCAAACACCTCGCCGACCTCGGTCAGATTGCAGTTCCTAGTTACTTCATACTTTATCGCCGACGAGTCGTGGATGAAAGCGAATTCTGAGTTCTCGCTTTCTATCACCTGAACAAGAGACAAAAAATGGCGACCGACGTGTCAGTGATTTTTCCTCGGCAATCGTTTCGACGACGATTACCTCCTCCTACCTTTCGAAAGCCTTCCTCTGCGCTCTTCACCGGGCCGACTTGCGTGATGGCTTGCAGTATGTGACCGTATTGTTCCTTGATAGGATAATCCCATACACGGTATTCTACCTGGTCGCTCGTGCTGTTCAGCGTGATCTCTTTCCAGACACTGTGGGAAATTTTATTCGATTTCGAACATAGATATCTCCAGCATTTAATAGAGGTACAAATGTAGTAAAATTAGCGAATAAATAAATTAATAAAGCGACTAAAATAGTCGAACGAATGCTGCACGTTCCACTAAATTATCGACTCACGTATACAACTTGTCCTCCGCGTTTTTCATGTTCATGAAGTACCGGTGAACGCTGTGATTGGCCAAAACGGTGTAATTTATCCGCGATTGCCTCGCTAATTGCTCCAACGATTGCACGGGTGTCTACATCGAGGGGATGCGGTTAATCGCATAACGTTTTCGTGGACCGTATAGTTTGTGGCGATACGAGCCGTAAAAAAGGTCAGCGGAGCATTGAAATTATTGACGAGCATGCTTATCGATCACATAAGAAAAAAATGTGCAACCACGTATCGAGGTAACACATGAAACCAAAATATGCATACAAGTGTTCCTTTCCAGTGAATAATAATATTAAAATGCAACGACGATCTACGCAATTAAGAAAACGAAGAGGCTTCTTATATAGAAGGATTCTTCTTTTTTCTAAGAATATTAATTTTGTGTGCGATATATGTATATGAAAATAGACGAAGAACCTGCATTCTTTCCACTGTAAGAAAAGCTGCTAAATTCGCAGTGAACGTGGCGAGCATCAGAACGACGAATAGCCAATACGCAGCTACGAGAGTTCTGCTGGACAGAGCTTTGGGAGCTTCGCCTCCACCTTGGGGCGTGAACGAGGTCAGGGCGAACCAAAAGCTCTCCTTCAACGTGAAATCTCTGTGGAAAGAGATCCCGTTTAAAAATTACACGTATCAATATTTGAAAGTGAAAACGATGATTACAAAAGTATAGCGAAATTCTTACCGACAAGGATATGGATACAGACGTTTGTTGTTCTTCGCGCTGTAGGGGGAATACTTGTCCAATATCCAAATCATGATTCCTGTCAGCGTCAACGCCCCCACGATGCTCAGCCAGACTTCGACTTTGAGGACCGTCATGAATTTGAACAAGGACGGTTTACGAACGGGTTTTCTTATTACTTGAAAAAAAAAAAAATAATTGTTTAACAGAAAACTTACCACGATCGGTGAAATGGCCGTTTCCAAGTTTTTATATACAGTTCTTATATGTTATATATAAATCCTATACAATTGTTTCATGCATTATTCAATTTAGTTTCACGTGAAATATATTTCCATTTGATTAAGAAAAATTGTCGCATTTAATTGAACGTCGGTAGGTTTAGTGTTAATAAAATCTAATTGAATAAAGTCTTTCACTTACTCTTGCGAGTTAATGCAACCAGTGTCAACTACCTATGTTTGGAACAACCTATATACGAGTAGCCGTGTAAACAGACATTTCTTACCAATCAGTATACCAGACTGCTCGAAGTAAGGGGCAACGAAATCGATCACCTCCTCGCGTTCCGATGTCATTGTCAGCGCGGCAACCACGATATCAGTTTCCTGTGGAACAAAATTCTTTTTTTAAGAGTAAGTTCATAACAAACGTCGTCTTTTTTAATTACGAGTTGAGCAATTTGGCGAATGTCCTCCTTTGTGCACACTAGTGCGACTAGTATCACTGTTGCAGGCGCTTGGAAACTATAGTGCGTTACAAAAGTAAGTTTACGTAAAAAGATTCAAATTTGATACCGGACTTTTAAAGCGAGTTGTACAGTTGCAATTGTTTTGTTTTTCACTTCTGAACAAAAGAGAAAAAAATAAACGTCAGCTGTCAAAATTATTCAAATAATAAATACATTGACATTTTTTAAAAATTTAATTTGGAAAATCAGGCTTCTAAGGGTTAATATAGCGAAAATGAAAGAACATTGTGTCCTGTGTTTTTCTCAACTCACTCCCTTTGAAAGGTCGCCAATCAACCCGTTCCACTGTCCGTTGGCCATCTTCTTTCCAAATTCTCGATCTTCCGGTACGACGATGTCGTAATCAAATTGCATCTCTTCAGAAAGTTTCTTTATGAAGTCTATGCAGTAACCGTCCCACATCTCCTTTCCGTTTTCATCCTTCATGACGTGGCCGGTCGCTGGATCCACTTTGGGCATCGTCCAGGGAACTGACTGATACAATTTATAACAAATTCTTAAACTCGTTCGACGACCCCAATGTCTGTTAAACGTAAAAGACTGTAAAAGTTACAGGAGCAGTTCCGATTCGAAAGAATCTCTTGGCAGGTTCTATCTTCTTCCCGTCGGCCTCCTTAATTTTCGTTCTTCTAGTCCAAGTGGCGAGCGGCTCCAAAACTCCATTTTGCAGGATCTCCATTTCGATCTCCGCTTTGTACGTGATCAGTCCTTTGTCCGACAAGTAGTCGAAGGTATCGTTGCCTCCTAATTTCTAACGCCGTGGAATATCGACATTTAATAACGCTTCGTTCGAAATTTGTTCGTTTTAATCGCTCATAGAAACGCGCGAAATTCTCGGCGCGACTCACGGCTATCAAGTTCTTGTTGAACGCCTCGGATGTGGCGTTTGAGACCGTTTGAGTAGCGTTCGGCGAATTGCATCGAGTAGGCTTTGGCTCCACGCTGATCCCAGACTTCTGGAGCTCGCTCATCAGGTTCACCAGCAAGCCCAACAATCGTCTGAAGTATTGTGGAAATATCTGAATAGAAGAGATAAAGAGAAAGAGATCACTTCCGAACAAGAACGATACGTAAAGACTAAAGGAATGTTTGAATACTTGAACATCGGGAGGACAATTGCAGGACGGTTCACCGATCAGCCGACAACAGACCTCCGTACGTAGCGACAGAACGGTCACCGAAACGTTTAATTGCGAGTCCCCGTTGAGGTACTTGAAGTCCTTGTAGTTATTGTCGGTGAACACCAAGTACCAGATTCCATTTCTTTTCACCAGGCCCCCCTGAACGGCCTGCAAAGTTACGCCACGTAAGAAATCTTCCGAAGGCAGCTGAAGAAGCATCCACTCTGCTCTGCTCGCATATAAGTCACCGTTCTGAATAGTTCCTCCATCCTCGGCGTGCTGGCGTAAATCGCGTAATAAGATGGCGACGGTCTCATGCTCCGTATCTTGGACACTGTTTTGTCCGTGAACTCGTCGATGACGACCAACCGTATAATCGAGTTCCCGATCAGATAGTACAAGCTCTGATTCAGCTCTGCAATAAAAAGAGCTCGTTTAGCAAACAGCTGCCAAAAGGTCAGCGAAGATCGCAAGAAGAACGAAGTCAAGGTACCCCTTTCATCTTCGAAGATCAGGCCCACGTCCGTTGCGTTCTTCAACATCAAAAGATCATCGATCGCCTGCACGTACGAATTTATCTGGCAATCCCCGCGTTTGTATATTATTCCGTTCTCGTCGGCTACGTTTCGAAGCTTCTCCCAACCGGTCCAAGTCAGATCGAGTATGATACTGATTCCCTTAAATAAGGCAGCACATACTGCAAGTTGATTTTAACGAAACCAGAATAAGAATGAAGCGCGGCTGAAGCGGGGAAGATTAATAATAGAATGTTGCTAACAATAGTCGGAGCACAAGGGTCCGAGTCGTGTTTAGTTAACCAGATTCGATATCGTGTTCAACGATTACTGTATTTTT
Organism: Hylaeus volcanicus; assembly: GCF_026283585.1. Lineage (NCBI taxonomy): Eukaryota > Metazoa > Arthropoda > Insecta > Hymenoptera > Colletidae > Hylaeus > Hylaeus volcanicus. The sequence continues at coordinate 7,840,018 of NC_071977.1, forward strand.
TTACAGTCATTGATACTTGGAAAAGGCCACGGACGCCTCGAATGAAGTTGCCAGTGCCGCCGAGACTTTTGAATCACGTTCAAACGTAAACACGACTCGTCGAGTACCCTACTATTGATAGAAACTGCGGCCGTGAAGACATCGAAGACTTCACACGACCGTTGTTTCCATAACCTTTTTCAAAACTGGCAAGCACGTTTGCTCTGTCCACAGTGACGGTGGAAATGTGAACGGTGATGATGTCGTCGCCGAACTTCTTCTCCGTCTGAGGTGCAGCGTCGTTCAGAATGCTTAAAAGCGGCGTGTCCGGTTCCTCGATCACTATCACTACATGGAATAACGATGAACCAATTTAGAGGACGGATCTAAGTAGCAGTAAACAGTTACGCGGATAAGCTGCTGTTTTTATTAAACAAATAATGGATCGGTGGCTCTTTATCTTTCATTCGTTAATCTAAACATTCTATCTAGATGAGAATTTTGCCGTAATATTTGATTGAAATGCGTAATTACACGATGCACGCGACCTCGTTACGTTTGCGACTAACATTCATTATTGCATCGTTAGATGCCCGTTTATTCAGACAGATCGTATCTAATGGCGCGCTAATTGTCTGCGCGTTACACGTCACCGATGCTCGTGAGAAAATACACGCCAATTAGTTAAGATGCATTTCCTATTGAAATAATGAAATAAAAAGCGGAGCGAAACGTACAGAATATTTGACCGTTTCTGTAAATGAAAATGGTAGAGTATCGCTATTTAATGGTACGGCATGTCCGAAACAATGATCCACGATATCTCGTACATGTCTTGTAACTATTACCCTGTTATCATCCTCGATCATCGCCGATGCAGTTTCCTTTATCGTGTCAAGGGTACAAATGTCGGGGCAGGAGATGCGGAAAGTTGTAGTCAGACATTTAGCATATAAATAATTCAGAAATAGAAGTTGATTTTCGTATCGGTGTATCGGGAACGAATGCAACTTTTATGCGATACAATCAATGTTTCAAAGGTTGCACATAGACGAAAGGAACTTGTAGAATTAAATCAAGAGAAGTTTTTCTTGATCGGCTTATATGGAATAAGTGTGAAATAATGCTCTTCGTTGGAAAATATTTTGTGCTTCGACTTTGATTCTAGGTCCTCTTTGAGGCAACAAATATTTATTTTTAATATTCCAACAACGATCTAGTTTTTTCGTAACTATAGTCAGATTTCCCTTGAGGAACATGTTATAGACACCATCATCATTCCTCGTCAAACACTGAACAATGCCGCGTAACGAAAACGCGTAAACCGTCCTCGATCGACAAATGTTTCGAAAATCGGCTTCGAAAAAGGTACCGTGAAGAAGACTTACGCATGGCCATCGGTGTTTGACAGAGAGAAGATCCGATGAACGAGGTGAAAAGCAACAGACTCGCGGCCAGTGCCGTCGCAGACATAGCGAAGAACCAAGTCGGTGCCGGATGAACGGACTAACAGTTGTATACCTCGCAAACGAACGGAGAACCTAGAGGATAACGACGACGACGACAACGACGCCTGCGCCGGATGGACACGTTGACTGCTTATGAATATTATATCGGTGCCTATCAAATCGTGATCCTTTTCCCCTGTGGATGCACTTTACCTACGAAATCACGAGGAAACAAAGAACCAGCCACGATATGACATCCTGCCACGCTACGTCTTCCAGCGGGCATCGATTTATCGGTCGACCTGTCGGCCGCCAAGGATTATCAACCTGATTGCACGCGGTCGATGGTACGGTTCCGTAAATCGCAAATTCTTTTGCGCTGAAAGAATTCTAGGTTTAACTCTTTGCGGTCGTGTTTGCCGTCTGGTGATCATACTGGCCGGAATTATTTTTGGGTAACGTGAGTTCGGTCGATTGTTGCTTGTAAAGCGTACCTATTTTATTTAAACGAGTTTGTTTAAGTTATGTGCATATTATTTATTTTCGAAGGTCGTTTTTAAGGTCAATTCAAAGTCACCAGACTTCTCCAGTGTTAGCAAAAGTTACTGTATTCGTTATTGTATGTATACTAACACGCTTAAAAGTTAGTATTCGGTGTTTAGACGTGTCACCGTTCTTCGTGTTAGAGGCAACACGATTTTGGTGTATCGATTGTAAGAATATTTCTGATTGAAAGTTTAATGAAGCCGTGTCATGCCAAGGCAAAATATACAAGTTTACTCGATAGGTGAGTAGGCGGATCCTTTTAACCAAAGTTTTAGAATTATTATTTAGTCACTTAGTTTCAGTAGAAAAATGGTAATTATTATTACTTAAAAATGGAGTAAGAGGAAAATAATACAATGAGATGGGAGACGAAAGATTAACCCCATTTTCCACGGCAATAAATGATCGATACGCATATTATCGATTCGTTCCACGCGATGTACAGTTACGTCCAAGCGGAACGGTTACGGAAAGGAAGCCTGTAATCTCAAATCGCTTACTGAAAACTCCAATTTTCTAATCGATAATTGATTATATCGCGTTGTCGCCGACCGTGAAACAGAGAATGCAAGGAATCGTTTTCCACCGCTGACTGACGCAACGTCGATTGGTAACGTTTCAGACATCGCTATTCTCACGTGCGCTGAACGATAAAGTTCGCTTCGAATCGGTTTGCAGGCAAATCGCTCCATCGGACGTAGAATTGAATCGCGAGCGATGAAAGGAAATAAGAGGAAGGAGAAGGAAGAAAAGAATACGGAAAGACGGAGGATACGATAGAATCTCAGTTTCTCGATTGATAGATCTTGGAACGCCGGACGGGCTCTCGGCCACGGCAGACATCACGTTTTCCCATTATCAATCCTGATCATGGTCTAAGGTTGATTAATTTCCATGGTTGAGGAAACAGTGAATCGATGATGCGCGGTCACAAAGAATAATGACGCAAAGATCGAGATTGCGCCGCAGATGTTCCTCGCCGTGGCAGGTGAAGCGAAATGCTTCAATAATCTCGCACTATTTTTAAGTGGATCTCGGATGTCCTTTATCCGAGCAGCCACCATCATTTCTCGCCACTTTCTGCTCAACGCCTGTAAAATAGTATGATACGACACGGTCTAACGTTTTTATAAAAGTTGACTTCATTTGGCGAACCATGACACCGATGGCCATACCTCGATCGTTTCTAAATAGTTTCTAATAAACGGATCACCAAATTACTTGTAAAAAATGTATTTATAAACGACAAAACTCCAGAGTTTATACAATAAATTGTTTCACTGGATAAAATTTTCTACATAGTTGTTCACGTTGTAAAGTTTCAGAAAGGAATGAAAAATAATATATAATTATATATACCGTTACCGCTAATGGATTAAGTATTTCTGAAATCACCTTTCATCCGGAGATAACGGTAAAGAAAATTTACCAATAGAATAAAAAATTAAAAATGGGACAGAAACGATAGGAGGGCGCCACGTGGTTGCCAGCAACCTCTTTACTCTAAATGTTTGTATATCGCTAACAGATGTCGCCGCATGTGCTCGCACTACGCGTTTGAAAAGACATCTTGATTACCGTTCCGTCCGTTGCATTTCGCTTTATGAATCGGTGCATTGCATTGCGTCATATTTTGCCTTGCATAATACAAGATTTTATCATAGTTTACGTGAATAAACATTGATACAACCGGCGGAACTCAATAAAATAGTCGATAAAATAGAAAGTGACATCATCGTCCTGTGTAAAAAAAAAATTATTCGACTATAACGTTGGAGCGTTACATTAAAATTCTTCTGCTTCTTAACGTGTGAAATCGATAGTCTTTGTAGAGTTTTATGCTTTTGTAGATTTTATTTAAACAAGTAATTTATGGAAAGTGGTACGGAGGAACAGGAAAGTATACAAGGATGTATGATTTCAGTCATCGTAACTGTAGCCACAAATTGTGCTTCTTTCAACGTGCCAGAGATCGAATGGATCGTAAAAGAATGTTTGAAAAATACGCGCGGAATGATAGTCGAAACGGCAGCTTTTCTGCCGTGCTGACGAATTTCGTCGAAGAGTGTCGGTATATTTTTCTTGCATAATTTAGTTCGCCAGACGCTGCACTTCTTTTAATCGACGCCAATTTTTAGCTTAAAATACTGTCCCAGTTCCATGGAATATGGAACGTGTAATGTGCGATCCCCTAATTTTAACAATACACAAACGTAACGTAACCTTCCTCGGTATCTAATCAAAGTCACAACTGAAAATTACAGATATTGTAGAAAAAACAGCAACGCGATGCATTACTGGAAAATAATATTAGCGCAAATCGCAAGGCGATGAAAGCGTGTACGTGAGACCGGTTGATACACAATTTAACTACCGTTACGAGACACTCCAGGACGAGGTTCCGTCGGTTGAACGAGGAAGGGAAAAAATAGAAGAGAAGAAAATACATGCCGAAGCGCGTGCACTAGAAACGAAATGCACGCGTCAAGACGTATTACAATTTCACGCACGAAAAGTTCCAACGAAAGGTTCGTGGAACGCGAGTGCAACAAATTACAGGGTTCGTGTACGAAGCGCGGTTAATGTCTCTGGAACGAAATTCGTGGCACAGGGTTTTGCAAAAGTCTCTACTCATTTACTTACGAACATTCGACGTGATAGCTACCCGGCGAAGGAAGAAAGGAAGGAAAGAATGGAATTTTATTCAAGAAACGCTCTAATACGGGAAGTCAGAGCTCGGTGATTTCCGGATGTGATCGGTTGTTTCCGGCACGGACGCCCTCCCGAACTAAACCATTCATTCGACAGAGCGAGAGACGGCGGTTAGACCAAGAAGGGGATAGGAAGGCGATAGGTGCGAAAGAGAAACCTCCGGTAGAACAAGAAGGGAACGAATGAGTGAGTGAGTGAGAACATTAGAGAAACACCGAGGGAAGGGCACGAGGAAAGAGGATGGAAAGCGGTGCAGCTCGGAGGGGGGTAAGGAGAATACACGAAAGGTAGAGATGCCAGATCGAGGGCGCTAGTCATAGAGAATTTCCCCTTCCACGTACACATACTGATGCACAAGCCGCGTATACGCAAGCTTAGCACTTCGGGTAACTTCGGGAAAACGAGAGAGAAGACGAATACAAGTTCCTCCTTCTCGTTTTCGACGCAACTGAATTTTATTTTACTCTTATCGTTGGGTATTTCGCTTATCAATCTTTTATTGTTGTCACAAAAGGATGAAAAATCGTATGTAATCTTCTTCCTCGATATCTCAGACCTTTTCATCCTCATTAGATTATCCATCGAGATTAGTTAGAAGTACACCCTGAAAGGCTCTCTAAATGTATATATTATTTAAAAGTTGATGGTAAAGTAGGAACTGTCGCGAAACTAAAATACAAAATGAAAAATATCTAGGCGGTAACATACCGACATGCGTTCAAATCGCCAAAAACGTTCGGATGGCAAATGTTAGCATTGTTGGCATATTCTATCTATAAAAGTAAACGACCATCAACGAAGATTGTATTCCGTTTGCCGGCAATTCGAACTTCAGCTGTGCCGAGAATGAGAAGGAAATATTCGCTTTAGCCTTCTTTCTCGACTTGCCGAAGTTGACCGAAGCGCGGAGCTCGTGTACACGCGACTCGCGCATTAGTATGTACATATAGAGGGGGAAATTCTCTATGGTTGGTGTCCTCGAACTGGCATCTCTGGAGGTAGGCTCGGCCGATTCGAGAAGGCTGGTAGACTGGTAGACAAGAGCAAGAAAGCGAGGGAGCATACTGACTGGCAGACAGACTGGCCGGCCGCACTGTAGTTCGCAGAGCACTCCTAGCGAATCGGCAGCAGATGTGGCCAGTTAGCTCGGTGCTGTGTGCTCGTCCGGATCTCGGAGTGCCGTGGATTTCAATGCACCGACCGAATCCGCAGTCGATAGCAGCGACAACGACCAGTTCACGAGCGTGACCCTCGCCGCGTGACGAGGGTTGAAAAAGATGCGTACGTAGAGGCTTCGAGTCCGGTGACAAGTCGTTGCGGATCGGAGAGACCCGTGGTAGAGAGCATCGACGTACTTAGGAAAAGGTGGCAAAGAGGAAAAATACGGTGTCGGGGCACGATTAACGAGCAAGAAGAGGATAAGGAATCGAATGGAACAGTCGGTCGCGCGCCAGCTCCAAGAACGCAGTGACCGTCGTACCTGTCCGTCGGTGGCTGAAAACTTGCCCGATCGAGACTCGGTAGTGATATGGCAACGTTGCTGGTGGCTCGCGAGCGGAGGAGTCAGTCGTCGCTCGGCTGTTCAGTCGTAGTCTGTGTCTGACAGTGCAGTGTCGCTGTCAATATAACCGCGAGGGCCCGTCAGGGCCCACGAGCAGCGCGAATACACCGCGGTGTCACGATGACATATTTAAGAAGATCCCGAACGAGTAGCACGAGTATCGCATGGACAATCGCAGAGACACGTACATTGCTTCTACGATAGCGCGTTCGTGTATCGTCGGGGCTCGATATCGCTGTAAAATAGCCCATGGGAGAAGAGAGAGTTCGTTCGCTCTTGAGAGCAGTAACAGTGCCGTAGCGTGTAATCGCGGTGTGTCCTTTTTCCGAGCTTTTCAGCGTAAACAGTTCCTAAAGTGCGCGCGTTCTTTCGCGTACACATCTCGAACGTCGAGAAACGAATGAGTGCGTGAATCGTGACAACACGTCGTGTCTCGGAGTGTGTACGGTGAGAGAGAATCCGTCCCTCTCTTTCTCTCTTCTGTGGTCGGACTTTACGCCGTCGTACGCGCTTCTCCCCCCTCCCTTCGCGTGGCTGTTCCTTTCTCCTTCTCCGTCGCTCTAAGGCCCATTTATCTATCCCGTATCGGACGTACGTCTCCGTCTTTCGCAGTCTCTACCGACATATTTCGTCTGTGTGTGCGCTGGCAGAGTTTCACTGGCGCGACACGGCACGCGCGCACGCCGCACGACCACACGACACGACACGTAAACGAAACCGATCGCCGAGAGACGAACACACACGGGAGTGTCAAAGATCCGAGGAAAAATCACAGGCAATGGGAACAGTGTGTGCCGTGGACTGAAAAACAGTGCGCGACCGTTCGGTTGTCCCGTTCGTGGTGTGGATCTTTGGGCTTGCTCGCTCGCTTGCATTTCATCCGGTGTGCCTCTGTGTTGTCCCTTTACCGAAGGAGGAAGAGAGGTTAGGTTAGGCTAGGACTCGCATCACCCCCGGCACCTATATCCGTCCTTGTCTTGCGGCCTCTCACTCCTATTCCCCCCTCTTCCTCTGACTTACGCCAAGAGGAACGCAGCAGCACGAGAGACCGACCGACTACCGCACGCAGGACAATCGGGGAAAGAGAAGGAAAACACAAATGCCGATCGCCGGTGGAATTCTGGTCGCTGGAACCGCGGCTCATTGCCTGTCTTCCGCCGCTGGCATGCTTCGATTCCTCGCTAGACTTTCAGGTTAGCACGCAATCATCTATTACAATGCTCGACTGTAAAGTCCGCTCGCACACGGCCGCGTGTCGTCGATTTTTCGTTGGAAAAGAATAGTGCACGGGGAAAAGTGACACCGCGATACGTATCGATGCCACGAACTATTCGTTAACGAGATGTGCGCTCGACGTGCGTACATCTTCTTTGATTGGATAAATTTGACGAATATGGCGGTCATCGAAAAATAATATACTTTTTATCATGTTTCTATACTAGTACTAATCGAAATAATAGCTTGCTCTGTGAAAATATATTTGACACGGTAGTGTTCTCGACGAACTTAACGTAACGAAACTTCAGGTCTCTTCGGTAATGTAGCGTCTATAATAACGAAATACAATTTACTTTCCGACAGACGGTAACAAAAGACTAATTACACGGTAGAAATTATTACAGAATGTGGTAATTTTTATTACTCATGTGTGCACTGGAAAGCATGCACTCTTCCATTTTCGTTTCACTGTTCGATGCTTAACGGTTGGGAATAAAAATGTCTCGTTTTTCGTCTGTTGCCATGACGTTTCGTTATGTTTCTTTTCCATGGCTCTCGATATCTCTTGCTTTTCTTTTCCATGCATAATCGACAAAGCGTACCGTTGACGAGATTCCTCCCGGAAAAATCGCTATTTTCTCGACGGTGTCTAGTCGCGAGGGGGCAGGGGGTTGCCAGGGAATCCATGCGATTTCGATTCTCAGACTTTCGAGTCGGTGCACCGCTACTGCTAGCCGTTAAATGCAAGCGTACAGCAGCGGACGACGTAGACAGAATAAGAGGAACAAAAACGAGAGACGGCCTCGCTCGTACGCGCGCGGTATAATACGAGTCGCGTGTACCTATACCTCGTGTAGAGAGGATTGACGTGTATCGACTCGAATTTCTATCGTCTCGCGTGAAATTAACCTCCCCCTCTGGCCCTCTGTAATCCGTGTCCGTCGAGATCGTTGCTAATATGGCCTCCTCGTATTTCACGAATTTTTTCCGCGATCATACGAACCCTCCGTGCCCCCTTTCGAACAATTATAATTCATTCTACATAGTTCTTCCCACAGACGATACAAGCACGCAACCCCTATCGAATTTCGAAATATTCCGCGAAATTCGGATTAGGAAACGTTATTTCAATATCTCATGTCTCGGGGTTTTCACGCATCCGGTGCAGATAACGGTTCGCGTTTATCGGCTCGATTTGGATTAACTTTATCACGGGACGATTCTTAGCCAACAAGAAATATTCGGGAGAATTCTGATTATCTCGTCGATTAGTCATTTATATCGATTTCGTGTATTCCCGCAAGTAAAAATCGTTTGAATTTACGGGTCGCGATACTTGTCAGAGATAAGTGCAACAAGAGTGGAAGGCAATCTTCATCGCTGCGACAACGATGACCGTGATTATTTGAATCCCGGTAATCCATGGTTGCGTAGAATCGGTATTTTTTCGAGTCGTAACAATACCGACAACACCGATTCTTCTCGCGCCGGTGTTAATTGCCGTTCAAATGACCGTCGCCATTGTCGTCGAGAGTAATTTCCTTTTGTCGGAATTGGGAGCTCGTTAACACGCTAGCCTTGGATCTACTTTGGAAACTATGGACATTACGTGGGTACCTAAAGCTATTTCCTTTTTCTCTTACGCACAGAAAAGATAAAATCAACTTTAGCGTCGTCATCTGAGCATCGTTGTCGTCAAACTTGAGACTTCGGAGGAAGTTTCGGTATTACACGCTGATGCTACGATCGACACGCTCGATTCTCTCCTTTCGTTGTACGTTAATTCATCGACGATTGAATGAGTAACCTTAGCGCAAAAATCGGGTGCAAATACATCAAAATATAAATAGAAGTGTCCGAGACACTCCGGCGCGGTGTCGACGTGTCGCCGTTACGGGCACGCACTGAGCCACCAAGAATTTACCGTCGGGTTCTCTCGAAACTCGTGAAACGCACTCAAAGAGAGAAAACTCGTCGTCTCGCAAAGATCGTTGGTCCGCAGCCTGCAACTAGACTAGCTGCATCGCTGGTGCATCCGTGATATCGCTCACTCGCGCGCATTTTGTGCGCTCGACGCGTATCGGTGAGCGCGCGCAAGTATGTAGAAGAGGTTCGATGCAAATTGCAGCAAAAGTGAGAGTAGCAATGAGTCAACATCCGCGTCTGTTATTTCCCAGCCTTCGATAGATTCCGAATGGAACGCATGTGACCGCATTTTTTCTCGTTTTTGTTTTTTCTACTTCCCCGACTGTTGTTGTACACAAGAGGAAGCACTACTATCAGTCAAAATTTAATCGCTCTGGGTCTCTGTATTCGTTGATGATAGTTCGAGGTGCCTCGTTTCCAAAAAAAAAGCGTTTCATCTGATGGCCCTTCGTATGGAGTAAGAAAACGTGAAATTTTCTAACGAAACAAGCTCGAGATCATGTTACTTTAGTATCACGAAAGTTTTGCAGCAACGTTTACGTCTTTTTCTTGCTCTTTACTGTCTCGTTGCTTTTGGACTGGGAAAGAAGGGGCTCTCGACTCGAATCGAATCCGATAGAGCGGATGCATAGGAGCAGAAGGCCGATTTTCTTGTTAAATCGCTCGCAGACGCTTTATCTTTAGAAACCACGGAGACAGACAGTGCCACCGGTTTTTTTCTCCTTAACGGAAATAGCTATCATTCTATGCGCCTTAGAATGAACCGGCAATACTCCGCAAAATTTATTTTCGTGTGGGTTTACGTATCCGCCGTCTGGCCGGGATATCATCAAAGGGGCCCCGATAAATGGGGAAATTTGCTGAATTTCGATCTCATTCGATGTCGTCGCCCGTCGACGTTCTCGCGTTATAGTTTATAGCCTGTGGCTGAAAATAATCGAGACATCGTCTCTTCGAATGACCCAGTATTTTGCAAGTATCAACGCGCTATGTAAGTCAGACATTCGAAAAGAAATACAGCGATTAGAATTTGTAGTCGATGACTGATGTCTTAAAGAACAGTCCCACCGAAGATGAAACACTTAATATTGAGATATAGGACAGTTCTTTCGACTCTTACATTTAATAATAATAACAACAACGACGGTGATAATTGTTCATTTTCGTTTTTCTACCTATTGCTGAAAATCCGAGAATTCCACTCTTATTTTAAAAAGATTCGACGATGGAAACCCGTTCGAAGGGATTCCCTCCGCAGGTCGCATACTTCGAATTCAATCATCCTCTCTCCGTCTCGATACGTGCGCGTATCGAACCATTTAATTTTCCAACTCGATAAATCCGACACATAACACATCGCTGCTAATTAACAGACCGCCATGTATAATTCATGTGCTATTTGCTAATGGGGACAGAAGTACTCTCGAACACCTAATACTGCGAAATTTCATATGCCGTTCGCACGAGCACGGCGAATAAAGTTCGCTCGTTTGCGGCCACGAATACTCGCAATTAATCGACGCGATCGATTGACCGGAACACCGTGAATCATATCGACGAAACGGCCTTTCTCGAGTAACGCTAATCGTCGATTCATCGAGATACTCGGTTTTATCATCGAAACGGAAACGTGTCTATATGTTTCCGATTAATAAATCTTGCGAAAAAATCCCATGATAAAGGAACGAGCCAGGGTCGTTCAACGTTATCGCAGTTACTTCGCAAGCGTGGATTATTAACGAAGGTGAGTATCATTTTATTCGAACAATGATAACGAATAAGAGCGAAATAATCTAGTATCTACCTAGTACGAGACGATGGTTTCTCTTTGATGCGCAAAGAACAAAAAGATCTCGTTTCCTAAGTAGATCTGACTCGCGAGTCTTGGAAACACTCAACTTTCTAAGTGTACAGACTAACAGAATTACACTTGTAAAACGCGACTAATTACATTTTGCATGTAGAAATCTAAAAATTCTAAAGAACACGATCGTTCATCGGCGATTAACAAAACATTTTCCCCTTGCTGTATAAGTCCGTTGAAACCCGTATTAGTGGGAAAAACGCGAGACTACGTATCGTGGCAGGGAATGAAATCTCTGGAATTCCATCGTTTAATAAAAGTCATCCTGCACATGGGTGCATCCGGCGGTGGTGCGCCATTCAGGTCTCGCACGTACTTACACTACCGGTCATATGCGCGATGACGACTACGTTGCGAATCTGTTCGTTTTTCTTTCACGAAACAAATGCTAACCTTGTTAGTTGATACAGATTACGATTGGTGCAACCCAGGTTACCCTTCTTACTGTGTTCTTCGTTTTTTGGAGCTTAGGAAAATTAGATTTACTAGATATCGATTAGCAATCGTTCGGCCTCGTTTTTGGCCGTGCTGACAACGGAACAGAATCCAAGGGCGACTCGTCCATTTCTCGGGCATAATAACGCCTCCTGGTTTTCTCTTCTGGAAGTCGGTGCACACCGAGACCGTTTGCAAGAATGACGACGTAACGCCTATTTCTAAACGGACGAGTCGGGCGTGGGACTCGTCGATACAACAATGAGTACCGTTATTATTAGGTTTCCTGGACAAACAACGGCCACCAGTCGATCGGTCGTCCTCTCCCGAACCTTCTTCCGTGCAGATCGTCCATCGAGCACGAAGGCAAGCCCCGATTTCCTCGTATTGTGAAAGGCTTGGAGCCTTCGTCTCGCATCGCTGTTGTTTGTCAGCGTCGTTTCCCGTACCGTGGACTTGGGATTTTTTTGTAATTTGGAAACTGTGCGGAAAACGATGCTCTATTTGTATTGGAAGTAATCGTGAATAGAGCCCAGATCGGGATCTCGATCTCGTAAGACTGTTATTCGATTGGATTCGAAGTAAATATTGGACTTGAATGGATACGTCACGCGAACGGGTCGAGTGTTTGGAATCGGTGAAATGTTCCTTCCGTGGAGATAAACACTGTCGGATTTCGGTATAGTCATTTAAGTACGCGGTTCATTAAGACCGTTCTTTCTCAATGATGGAAACGTTCATTAGAAATTTCGTGCCACGAAAGTTTTAAATTAAGCGAAATCTCGTTGAAGTTTATTCGAAGATTTTTAATTGGACTACATGCGCTGATTAATGTTACTCTAGATACCTATAGAAACCTGCTCGTTACTTATTACGTCGTACAATATCTGATATAATTTTTATTTAATTTAAGTTTTGTAAACTTCTCGTTCTTCAGCCAAGAGAGATCGTTAAAGTTTTCTATCCGCGTTTTCGCTGATCCGAGGACCGATCGATCTGGAATTCACGAGGTGAAAGGGCGATTTTGGTGTCGGCCACCGCTAACGAGGATGCTTCTATGACTATGCTAGCTGTGTATCCGGTATCGTGTCCGATCTCTCGGATGGTGAAAATCGTCGGCGTTAACGGTGGACTGCGTCGCATACACGACTGTGTCTCTACCTGCTTGCCAAACAGGAGGTCGTAAAATCCAGTGGAAACCGCGCTCGCTACGCTGGAAAGCCTCTGTCGGGACGAATTTTGTAAAATACTTTTGTTCGTAAACTCGCTGTTTCTTGGGGCTTGTCTTCTTGTGGAAGCTTGATCCTCTTAGAAAGATATTTACTAGAACGAAAAAAGTCAATATCGAACAGTTCTCGACGCTACATTCACATGGTTTCGAACAGAGTTAATTTGTTCGAGACTAGAAACTACAACAAAATTTAAAAAAAATAATTTGTCGATAGTGTTAGAACATTCCTTTAATATTCGAGCGAAGCTTCGTTTCCGATTGTTCGGACAGGTTTGCCCGGAAAGAACGTTTTACGTTAATTTGTCCCCTGACCGTTAGAGCGACGAAGACATTTTTTGGTACGCGTTAACTTCACGAGTTGCACGGCCAGTCCTTTCCCATGAATATTAACGTATCCTCTTCGACGAACGATTTTACCGCGGCTCTTCGATTTACGTCCGGTGTGGCACGTGAAAGGACGATCAATTATTCGGGCGCGCGACACAAATGTTATTCGGTGCATCGCGCGGTGCTTTGCGTCGATCGTTCGTTGTTGCAGAAATACACGAGGCACGTCACGTCACTTTTATCCACTCTCGTTTTTCCCCCGTTTTATCGTTCGTTAACAGTTCCGCGGCTTGTCGCGACAATTGCCCGGCTCGATCAGCCGTTTACAAGGTGTGTAACGCATGAATGAAAATTTGGACTGGAAGTATAAAGTTACATAGCTTATAAATCAAATAATAATCTGTCTGTAGTATCTATTATCACCGTCGAGCACCTCTGATTATCTCTGACGTATCGCGCAGGTCTGAATTTATTTTTTTTCCTCGAGATAACAGAAATATTTCTCATGGGATTCAAGTTATTTAGCCTAAAAATATTATAACAATCGAGTCGATTATACAGATAGTTGAAGTACAAGCTGTTTGATTTTCACGACAATCGCCGGTTGGTGAAAGGGTGATCGATCACTGGATTGCACTGGACGCGCGACGATTAACGATTAGACGTCGATATTTTATCGATGATATCATTGGTACGCCGATAGTACGAATAGGAATTAGCCAAGAGACGCAATGAATTTCAGATGTTGCGCAGAATTTTTGATCCTTTATGGAAGAAAACGATCGCTTGGAATTCTTTTCCCTAAACCTGTGTTCTAGATTACTTGGACTAAATGAATATCCTAGCAAATGCCCTAACCGAATTTTACGATTTGGCTAAAACAACTCCGGTAGTTAGTTGGGTTAAGAGATACTGTAGTTACTTTCGTAAAGTGATCGATGTCCGTCCATATAACATTATATAATGGTACCTCCAAGGCATTGCTATTCGGTGCATCAGGTGCAGTGGGCCGCTGCACTGCGTCCACTGCAGAAGTCCCTGGGGGTGTAAAAGCCGCGGTCGGTTGCGGAAGTCGTGGCTTTGTGAAAATAAAGTCTCGTGCAGGAGGGCATCGCGAGGTTAAGAGCGACGACGATATATCGCCGCGGCCTGATTTCAGCGCGGCACGAAAAGCAACGTTTTCTAACCACCGCCGCGCCGCACTCCATAGAAAATCGCCTCTTCTTTCTGCTTCCCTCTCTCTTCCTCTGCACTTCAGCCACGTGCATACAGGTTGACTCCTATTAAACAACTCTTGCCAAATCCTTCAAAAATGGCACACGATCCTAGGTTGCCGATAGATTCTCCGGCACAGCGACAAATTCTCCCCGTTCGAATCGTTCCCTGAGTAGTTCCACGACGATTCGACACCCCCCATCGAATCGAAACGTTTTCATTACGTGGAATATCGTTTCATATCCTGGAACTTTCGATCGCTTCATAAGAATCGTCCTGTATGCGCGAGCGAGCACCTGCAGCGTGAAGTTATGCAAATTCCCGGCGTTCGTGTTCAGGTGTCCGTGTGTCTTTCGTTCGTTGGTTCGATGCAGTGGACCTTCCACAATCCATTCGACTGTCACGCCACGAACTATGTGGCACGAACGCGCCACTTTTTTTCTACCGAAACGACGCTAATGCTAAATTACCTCTCACGATCACGGAACCCAAAGGCCCGAGCGCAGTCCGCGTCGCGTCATTACCAAGCGTTTTCGAGGTAGCTACAATTTTTTTGACGAAGGGGAAGGCAGAAGGGCTGGGGTGCTCGAGCATTGTTGCGAAGGCGCTGCGTCGTTCAAGAAATTACATAAAGTTTGTATTATTCATGCTTTGAACAAATGTCTCGCGATCAGAACTCTACTGGCATTCATATGTAACTATTTCTACCACGATGAAACAAATGACTAGTCTTAAATACGCTTTTTTCAATCAAATGCAAAAATATCTTACATGGAATTAAATTGAATAATGCATGAAACAATTGTATATAAGAACTGTAAACAAAAGTTTGAAAACGGTAATTCGAGCGGCCGTGGTAGGTTCAGTTTTAACGATTCTTTCGTAATCCGTCATAGTAATTGGCACAGGATGCAAAGAAATTGAGAGCTTGGTATGTTCGGGGCCAAAATACCATAAAGAATGCGCGGCACCTTTATCTAGCGATCTACCCTCGTCCAGTCGACGAAAGTTCTTTTCGGTTGACCGGGGACGATCACGCGAATTGCTCGTAATGCGTTGGCATATTTGAGATATATTACATTTAGGCCGTCGCTCCTGAGGATATCGACTTTTTTCTCGGTCGGCGTGCACGTGAACGCGCGTGATACATAAAAAGACTGGAATTGCATTCAATTAGCGATACGTAACGACGCGTTGAAACGCGAGCGACAAATTGTCGCAGACGTCTGCGCTCGGCTCGCGAAACGTTCCGTAAATGGACTTGCGCGGACTATCGAGGATGTTTGCTTTCACCGTCGAACCGGCGGGTCCTACATGCGTAGAGTGTGAGAAATTAAGTACGACGGCCTTGAGAAATCGAGAATTAACTAGCGTCACAAACGCGAGACCGGTATAGACGTACGCGGCTGATGCGTCCCCTGCGGTTTTCTATTTTTAAAGTTTACGCAGAATATTTGCCGTGCAACATGTGTTTCCCATTTTGCGGCAGTCTGAATTATAATCTGAAAAAAGCCTCCGGGATGAATATTACCATTCATCGTTTCCTGCAACGAAGCACTCGTCTAGCTGAGAAATGGACGAATAAATAACGGTCTAGAGTATAGAGATAAAAGCGAAGATGGAGAGAAATTTCCAAAGCAGAAAACTTCGAGAGCAGTTGGTCGAATCAACGATGGAATAACAATAAAAATAGCCCGAAAGTGGTGGTGGTAACCTCGAATGGGTTAAACGAGCCACAAGCGATTACCGATCAATTAAAAGTGAATCAAACATGCATGCCTCTCAAGCCTCCATTAGCTTCCTGGTCTGGGTTAAATTACCTATGTCAAGAGATTCACGCGAGCACGAGCGAGTTTGCAGGCAGAAAATCGCAGACCGTCTGCACGGGTTGCAGAGGGACTAGAGAGGGTGAGGGTCGGTTGCGCAGCGGGAAGAGCTATGCTAATTAAGTTGTTGCCGGCACGTCTAATTGCGACCACGTCGACTAATGAGACGGTGGTTTACCTGGCGGCTGGCGCGTCCGAAATTTCGGCTGAAAAAGCTTGCAAAGTTGATTTTCGCTGGGCAATTAGGTGATCCCTGTGTTACGCGCTGACCATTAAAGCCGAGTCTTCAATTTTCAGGGAAAAGTAACGCAATTAAAGCAATTCGGTTCTTTACGCCACTCAAACTTATCGGAGATGAAATTCAATAAAGAAACGATGCAAATTCTTTTTTAATAATACGTCTAAAGAGTTGTGGTGAATGTTGTTCGCTTATGATAGATACCTACGGATCGTTACTTTCTAAATTGCTTACAATGCAGAGAACCGCGATAAAAACACGATAAAATGAAAGGAATTTAGATATTTTCACTGTTGAAACTCGTTCAAAATGAAATTCATCGAGGGAAAGAAGACCTGATATTTGTTTAAATACTTTATGGATGGTTATTCTAAGTAAAGTTTACCATCGATTGGAGAAGCGGAGATTTCAATGCCAGGAAATAGCGTGCACCTGCAATCAGTGGCTACTAGCTTGCCAACCCTATCGTTCTTGATACATTACGTCGTAATTGTTCGCGAGCACTGTCTTTCGTGTCTACGAGTACTATTCCGACTTTGCATTCTCGAGTGTTCCGAACACAGTTCGTGTTAAATTTAACTCGTCGATAACTATCGATAACGGTATCGTTAACACCACCTCTAGTCGCAGTGATCTATTCTCGAGCACTGTAATTGCGATGAAATCCGCGATTGGAGTACGGAGCCTCGATCGGAGATTACATTTTCATCGCCCAATTAACAGTACCGCACGTTGTCTTTCTCCTTTTCAAACATTTCTGGTAACAAATCGCCGTCATCAGCTCGAATCGTTCTCCTTTTCTTTAACCAACGAACGGTAGATTAATATTTTCTTACTAAGCTAGCGAATCTTAGATCTAGCCGTCAATCCTTTCCGGAGTAGACGGATGTTCGATGGTCGATCGAGAGATCCAGGAGGAGTCGACGGCTCGCGAAACGTTCGTCGCCCGTTGAGGCCGAAACCGTGAATGTCAGTGCCCTTATTTTCGCGCTTTTAAGTAGGATTCTATTTACGCCCAGCCGGGCAGTTTTTAGTTGGCCGGGAACGTCTCTGTATTGGTGAATCGCGCGAAACAGAAGGATAGCGGGAGAAAGAAAAACGGCAGAGACGGAAGGCGGAGGAGCGAACGAGAGAGGACGGTCTTACGAGCGACTCGCGTCTACGAGCATATCCCGCCTTGCCGGCGCGTATCCAGGAAGTGACGTCAGCCGACGACGTTCTTATGAATTAATTTGCGGAAATCAAGCCTCCCACCTACCCCTTTCTCCCGCGTTCGCCGCGTACAGATCCTAATCCTTGCGGTTGCGCAATCCTAATACCGCCTACACGCGGCAAAAAGTGTACGCTACTAAACGCTCTTTGTGCGATTCGTTCCTTCGTTCGGTTCGTATCTAGCCGCAACAGTAGGTAGGTGCCGATGGATTCGTCGTTTGTCATCGCCCTTTCGATTTTCCTCCACTTCTGTATCGCGCCGTTGTTTTTCCTCGTCGGATCGTTTTCCAACGATCTTTACCGCGTGCCAAATTGTTCGAAAAACTGTTCGCATCGTCTAGCTTTCCCGTTAGAATAACCTACATCGATGGAATCGGTCGGAGCGATTTCCGAGAAAAGATTTTGCATCGCAAATGACCGGTCGGGGATCGGAGTCTTCGATGTCGATGACTGTCTTCACCCACGTGAAGACGCCCGATGAACAATACCTTAAACTTGTCGCTCGTACATTCTTGCCGCTATTTTAGGAGCGTTGCAAAGTCGCGACCGTGATCTTCGCATCCGAAAAATCGTCCCCTGACGCCTGAACGACTGTAACTTTTCAGCGATTGCGCCCTCGACCAGCTGAGACCATCGTCCTTCTTCGCTTCCTCTCTTACGCTGTCGCGGTGTGTCTCGATAGCTCTGATCGATGAAAATTCTTGAAAAGGATTACAGCCTGGTCGTTGTTTGCGAATCGATAGCCTGTTCCGCAGAGGTTGTCGGTCGCGAGTCACGCCCACGCTCGCGTTCCTAGTCGAAGCGCCGAGAGGAACTCCGAGCCGAACGTAATTAGCGGTCTCGTATAGACGCGATCGTCTCGCGATGAGTCAAACTCAGCTACGCGTTCTTCTAATAAAAAACTAGAACGTTGGACACCTACGCCCAATCGATGTTCACTGATAAAAGAAGTCGAGAACAATCTATTTGTCGGACACCTACATGTATCCGTCTTGCACGCTCCGGCCAAAGCGTGAAATGATTTACTTCGTTGAACACCTACATTTAGCGGACGTAGGTATATATTCTAGGTTGTAGCCAGATATTTGTCCGATGTACGAGTACATCGAGGCTTCTGTTTATTCCGCATTTACTGTTACAACTTTGGATAACAATATAGACATTGGATCTTTCTCTCCGCTGGATCTGATCAGTCGAGACAGTTTCCATCGACTGTTTTGATAACCACGTCAATTGGACCTCTGCATTGTAACCAGAGACTAGGACAATCCACTCGCGGAACACCTACATCCATTCGACGTCCACGCCCTAGACAGCGGCTAGAACATCACCGGTTCGACACGTCTATCGGACCCCTACGTTCTAGGCAGAGTGGAACGATCCATTCGTTAGACACCTACGTCCTACCTTCTAGATTCAGTCGCTCCATATCCGAGCGTACTCTACCTTCTTCGCGGTCTCCCGAAAACTGGAGCGGTCTATTGAGCTCGAGCGTCCCTGAACGAGGTGAAAGAATCTGGAGTTTTTACCGTTGTTAGGGGTCCCCGATTCGATTCCGAGACCGATAGCAGCACCGTTTGTCGGGGCCAGCAGCACCTGGATCAATGGAGCGCGGTAGTACTGTCCAATCCGTCTCCTCTTGTCGGATATAGATATTTTGTCCGACGCATAACAAGCTGCTTGACGTGCAAAGATGGTCCTTAGCGTACGGGCTAGGGGGATGCCAATGCAGTTTAGGATAATACGACGAGGATCGGTAGCACGAGCAGACGGGAGAGCACGGGACAGCCAGAGAGGAGAGCCAGGTGTTTCTTGGGGTACCATAGAACGGAACCACCCCCTGCCTATGCTCCCTCCTTGCGGCCAAAGACCGCACGCTCCCTCTGGCTCTTACCTTTGCTTCTTCGACGCACCCTTTTTCTTTCCTTGTTTCTCGTCCCTGCCGTGTTCGTTCTCGGTACATCTCCGTCCCTCTTGTTCCTATACCCTAGCTCGACCTCCCACCCTGTTCCCTCTCTCGCTCTCTAGTTTCGACTGCTCCTCGTTGTACCGGGTGTCGTTCATTTGCTCGAACAATTATTTAGGTTGTTTGCAAAATTTCTGGTGGAATTCGGTGGAATCTGGTGGAAAATCTGTTAGGTCCAATCTCGAGTGATGCACAGATCAAGGCGACCAAGACCAGTCAAGGCAACGCGTAAGATAAGAGCTCTAAACGAGAATGTTATTCCGTTTAATGGGAAGATTCGTCAGTTGCGGCGAATGGGAGGATTCCTTCCGAGAAGCTGGCTCCTTAAACTCGTATTCCCGCTGGACGTCGCGTCTTTTGTCGAGAGACTCGTATCCGGGACCACCGGCGAGACGAAAGACCCCCTCTGTTGCCCAATTTTTCGCAATTCCGAGCGGGAGCATCGCCCCTGGTTCCTTTGAATGACTCCGTCGTTCCACAATGAGCGTCTAATATTCCTATTATTGGCGCGTAGGGAGCCGTGCACGGTTTGTAAAGAGGCATCGTAGGTCGTGAACACGGTCGTCGCCGTGCTCTTATTGATCAGCGGATAGCTCGAACAGGATCGAACGGGAGCAGAGCGGCGAGCACCGAAACACTCGATAAAGGCGAAATCGATATATTCCGTCCAGCGTTGGCCGCGATCGATCGAAGCCACCCGGTATACAAGCGAGCAACGAACACCCAGAAGTAGAGTCCTAGTGCCTCGAGCCCTGTAATATTATACCGCCCGGACTCCCATGCGCGCCAGTTTGCGTTTCTGCCTGCGTGAATAGACGCCACACCGTGCTCGTCGTGGTCGTCGTCGGCGTCGACCTCGACTTTCTGGCTGCTCGTCTTCGTTGTTGTCTTTCGTCGCCCAGCTTCCTCTACGCGCCTCGTCGATCCTTCCGTGAAGTCGAATTCCTCACGGAGGAGGGTACATTTACCTCTTTGCGTCTGGTCTGTCCATCGTTGAAGCTAGAGTTGCCTCGCCGTACCACGGGTCGGCGCCATCTACTTTTCGAGATCCATTCCTTTTTCCGAACTGTGTCAAATCTAAATTTTATAAATATCTTATCGCGTTCCTTCGCGACGACGTTAAACCCTATCTCGCGGAGCGGATAGGTGGGAGACGAGGATCGACGGTGGCTAAATTGGCGGTGCAATTAGCATGCCTAGAGGCAGACGTCTCATCGTCGATGATATCATCTTTTTTATTACAAGCACGCCTGACCTATTGCACCTCGACGCCCGTCATTGTCGGTCGGGACGTTTAAACGGTAATTTGCACCTCTTTACGTCGTGGAATACAACGGGGGCTCCGTAATGCTGGGTTGAGTAACATTGTTGCACCGACTCGTATTACGTTTTCGCTTTTGGGAAGTTTATACCGTTCTAGGTACGTTATAAAAGCTTCTGTTTCTGTTGATTTACAGGGCAGCACAGCTTGTACTTCCATCCTCAGCGTTGATTTCCACGGTCTAATTTAATACCGCGAGCACCTTGACGAGGCGTTGAAAGCTCGTCTTCGATGAATCTCTATCGTTTCGAGCGAGATAAGGTTTTATTGCATCACGTGCGGAGAAGCCATTCGTATGCTTTCGAGTTAACACCTTCGCCATCAAATGTAGCGTCCCCTTCGTAAACAAGGTATTTCGCGCTTTCCTTCGGCTTACAAAAGTAGAGATAAACGTTATCGTATCGAATGTCTCTAAATCCTTGTTCCTAGCGCCATCGAATCAATCTTGTCCGTTTTCCTTGACTTTTCGATGATACCAATGATCTTGCCACGATACCGTAGAAGTGTCAGATGTTTATTCGAGTCCCCGACCTTTTATTAACTTTTGCTCTATCGTATCGTAAAGTCTAAGACTCGACTGTTACTAAACCCGATCTGCGATTACGCTCGAGCGAATCGATCGTAAGCTTCGCAATCGAGGGCATTTCTTTTCTCGCCGTACGGCTTTACCGATCACGACTGCTTCGTTTCTAGGCCACGTCGTGTAATTTTCCGCGCGTTCGGAAAACTGGTCGTTATCGATGCGCCGCGGCTCGTTATCTGTGAATTCCGATCGAACTATCGTCTGGCTCAACGCTCCATTTTCCATGACACCCGCGAATTCCGTCGCGGTCTTCGATGGCGGATGGCTCCTCGGAAAAGGATTACGGCGAGCAGATAAAGACGAGATCCGAGGAAAGCTATCGATGCTAGTTCCTCGCAGACCGCTAGAAAATTCCAACATTCTTCGGGCTTCCATATCCATTTCGAGTTTAGCGAGAATCGATATTTGGCATGGCCTTCGTGGCCCGGCCAGGGTGTAGGTACGCATGAGGTTACACGCGCGTTGTCGTACTCGCTGGATTTTGTTTCCACGTCGCGATGGAACTGTAAAACGCGACGAACTTAACATTGCGTAACGCTCGTTTAACGCCTGGGGTGTATTTGTTAATTGAATCTCGGCGTTCTAGTTTCGACGCTCGAGAACTCTCGATCGTCTCTCTTTTGAAACGTGTCTGCTCCGTTCGAAGGTGCGATAGATGGACTTTGGTATCGCGATACGATTAGATACCGTTTCGTTATATAGGCGTAATAAAAATACATCGATCGATTTATCATTGCGAACAAAGTAACGTTTTTAACGATGAGTACGATAACAATTACCTTCTTGAAATTTTTAAAATCGTATAGTATGCGAACGCAGGGTTTAGGAAATGCCGAAGAACAAATGAAACTCGCGCTAACTACGGCGTAAAAGACGGGAGATCCAGCGATAGAAAAGAAACGCCATACACACTCTTATTAAGTCGTACTTTGTACAAGTAACATATGCACTGATTCGAAGATTACAGTGAACATGGTAGCAGCGTAAATTAATTACAGGAATTCCTCTGCAATTGCCACGGTAATCAGTCATCGAATTGGCGCCGTACTTCTTGATTAGACGTCCGTGAGGTTTTTACCGGGGTAGAGCTGGAACGATGACCGATTCACGGGTCGTGGTTCGGCGCCGGGTGCCATTCGTTTTCCGTTACAGATCAATAACGGTGCGCGTGTAACGACGGGTCGGTTCGTAAATTTTCCCTATCTAGGGGCGAAAATCTGTCTCGTGCCGATGGCTAATGTAGACATATTTTTATTATGCACAGTGAGCCACGTCGACGGGTACGCGGACACACGTAGCGACGCTTTTACGGTCGTCGCGTGAACGTGTCCCATAGATTTTGGCGATCGATAATTTCGAATTTAAAAGGGAAACGATACATCGTGTCCGGCGAGGGCATGAAAATGCACCGTGATTTATGACTCCGTAGATCAGATTCAGCGATTCCCTTTGTTCTGGTTGGCGAACCCGCGGCTCCGTCGAATTTAATTTTTCATCGGGCAATAAAGCGCGTACACACCTCGCGTTTTCAATAGTTCCGCGAATCGTTCTTCGTGATCGGACTCCGTTTTCCTTGAATAAATTGCTCCCGTCGCTATCGCTGACGAAATCATCGCGCATCGTTCGTATCGGAGATAAGCGAAATTCTTATCCGGACGACAGTCGATCAAGTAATGGATAAAATATAAACCACTCTTCGTTTGTTCCTCGTGGAATGGCAAATAGAGCACGCGAAATTTATATACTCGAAGTAAAACCAAGGGGACTCGAGGAATTTATCATTTTCTCCGCAAGAAAGAAGCTACCCTACAATTTATTATCCTCGGTAATTGAAGTACATCCAGGTAGAAAGCAACAGAGCAATTAAAAAACGATTTTGCGAAAGCGTCCAGGTGTACGCGACCCCTCGATGGTTCGCCGCGTTTGTTTTGGCGTCTGGCGGGAAAAATGCTCGGATTTCGGGCAGCATTAATCGCGCGCACTGTACATTCTACGAGGCAGACTGCGGCTGCTCCTTCATCTCGTTACATTTATAGACTTACAGAGAAGACTTTCGTACTTTCGAGACACGTCTCGACTCGCGCGCGTGTCTCACGTGCGTCGCGACGCGACTTACATGTTAGTCATCATCCATATTTCCGATTAACGAAAAGCGTCCCCGTCGCACGGGTGGGGGCAGGGTGCGACGACGAGCTAAAAATACCGTGACGATACTCGGAAACGTATGCAAAACCACCGGGCGTGTTCCTCGCGGCCAGGTATCCCGGCATGCACACCTCTATCAACGCAACTGGGTCAATGGTGTTTCTGACCGTTTTGATTTACGATCCAGCGCCGTGCCGGCATTTCTGGGTAGGGGTCAGGGACACAACGCGGCGACGGTGACCACCCAGGAACAAATTCGAGGGGGTGCGAACTTCTTTGGGGCCCGCCGCACGCGTTTCCAGTATCCGTCTCCTTTTTTTCCCAACGACGGAGCGCAATTAGCGATGATTTCTGGCCTGCAAAGTTGCTCCATCGAACGACAGGCTCGTTTAGACTTCGGGGGCGTTTACAAATAAAGGCTCGTGGTCGTGAAAACGTATCGTTTCTGCGTGTAGAGAAAGCAAGGTGAAAGGACGTAAGTGTACGCTGGACTTAATTCCGTCGCTAGTTACGGATCGTGTATACTTTACCGATTACACGTTGTTTGGTTACGATGTTCTGCTAACGAAATTTCAACGAATTCTTGACTCGATCTAACGGGTTGTGAAAATATAATTGGGTGCGTTCGAGAATCGCAACGGGTATCCGTGAGCGAAAGTTTGTCTCGCTTTCGTTTCCCCCAAAAAATTCCCTCTCGATCGTGGGAGACTACTTTCGATATCCCGCCCAATTATCCAAGACCACTTCGTCGGTATGCTTTAACACTCGGAATACACGACACCCGAGCAACATTCGATAATATATTTTATTAAGCTCGATCCGAATCCCATCGTTCGACAGCATACCGACTTTATTATTTTCAACTGGGTGAAAGTAAAAAAAACTCTCGCGTGGGAATTTTAGGTTTTAACATGCGGCGCCGTAATTTATGGTAAATCGATGTCGGATCGAGCGAGCTAATATTTGTATATGCGTACGAGTTTCGTCGTGTTTTCTCGTTAACTGTCGAAAAGTACGGGCCACGAGAAACCATAATTTTACGCCGGCTATATTATTAATACTATCGTCTACAGGGAACGGTCATTGCGGAGGAATTATAAGATATACATCGATAAGGATTCCTCGGCTTATACTTTCGGGGTTAATATTCATGAGTTCGCCTCTCCCCGTCGCCACCGCCGGAATCGAGCTTAATCCTTGCTCCGATCGATGATAAAGCAGTCGATTCTGCGCGAGAGAAACCAGTCCCTTCTTTCTAGACGTGGCCAAAGGATACTTTGTATGCCATGACCGACAATGACTCACGGAGGACGAGCTTGTTAAGCGCCTTCTCATACGCGCGACACCGATTAGTATTAATCCATGAACCGCACCGAGAATAAACCGAACCAGAACGGATTACTCGATTTCTCTTGCAAGTTAACAGAACCAGGGTCACAATATTTCCCGGTACATCTCGTTAACGTCGTATTCGTCGATGAACATTTTTTGATTTATTTTTTTTTAAGGTTTTTACTCTTATATTACCATTTTGTTGAAACCGGTATCCCTCTCTGGTTTGTATCGAGGGGCCGTCCCGTAAATAAACAAATAAATCGATAATAATGTACCGTTCGACCTACAACTTGCACGAACCGTTACACGCGTGATAACAGCTAATGATAGGATAGAGCCTAGTGCATTACGAAGCAAACAGTCCTAGGAGCGAGAATGCTCGAACTTGAACGCGATTTTAGGGTCGAGTCGTCGAAATTCCACGTTAATTTCCTCGACGGAGTGGCTGGACTCGTCGCAGATGGTAGTTTTAATTGAACTTCCGAGAAAGGGCTGGCTTGTGGGTCAAGCATCTTGATCCACGGTAATTTGCTTCTCGTTTCGTTGAGATTCGAAAGCGAGCCGACCGAGGCATTGGCGCTGGTCCAGACACTTGGTTGCGAGCAAAATGGTCGAGGTTCTCCAGGATCCGCGGTAGGTTCCGTCGGAAGGTATGAAAAGAGTTTCGGGTGAGAGACAAGAGAGAAAGATGGAACGAGACAGAGAAGAAGCACCCTTAAGGACCTAATCTCTTAAAGACAAGGCGGATTATTCCGCCTCGTTCCGCTCGCTCCGAAGAGTCAAGAGTCTCTCGGTGGCTCCCTTTAATTTTCCCGCCGTCCAATTATCTCGGCATGGCTGCCTGGCAGTAATATCCATCCATCGGTTGTATACACACCGACCGATCGAACGTTTCAACGACTTCTCGGTCCTGGTGCTCCTTTTTCCACGCTCGAATTTTGATGGATCTATGCTCCTAAGTATACACCCGTGGCTGTACGAATGCCGGTCCACTTGCGTCGTTTTCAATTAATTGGATCGTCTGGAACGGGGGTTGGGAGCGTGATCGCCCTCGTGCAACCACCGAGGGATCCACGGTCGTTACCGGCGCAATTATCTTCCACGGAATCGTGGAAAGCCACTTTTCATTCGGGAACCCTCGGACCTCTGTCTAGCGTTCGTTAGACGACGCGTCCTTCCACTAACGAACAATGGGCAAAGGACCTGTCGCATACGTACAAGTCCCCGTACCAATTTGCTTGATACTCCTATGAAGCACTCCCGAGATACAAAGCAAACCGGAGCCCAACGTACTTACAACCCGTAGAAACAAAAATCTCGCAACCGGTTATTTTGCATTTTTCAACTCGAGGAATGGAAATAAACCAGAGGGTCGAGTTCCGATCGATATCGATGCTATCCTCGGAGGAACCGATTCTCAAAGTTTCCCATGCTCTATGCACGTCGCGGGGATAGGGATGATCGAGTGTCGACGGGTCATCGGAAGAAAAGGCGAGACGATCGGCGCATCGTCTCGTCGCCGGACCCCACGATTAGCAAGAGAAAAGCCTAAACGAAAAGTAGATTAGGCTATTGAATTGGGTTACGCGGACAATGCGGAATAATAAACCAGGCGCATGCGGCACACCGGTGCGGCCAAGAACTCGGACCTCTCGCAATCGGCAAATGAAACGGAATAAGAGGATTGGCTCGTCGGCAGTCATCCCGAACAAGATTGGCCGGACCGTAGGGGGTGGTTGGTGGGGACAACGAGGGTAGTCCCCGAAACGAGATGAGATGGGAAGAAATAAGGAAGATTGCCCTACCTTTTTCTCTCTCGCGTCCCAGGAATGCTGTTTTCTCTTTCTTCGAGCTGTGTGTCCTGCCGGTTCTTGTATTGTCGCGGAGCCCACCGGAGCGGGATGGCCGAAGCATAATGCCGTCGTTTGTCAGTTCGCTCCGTCTGTCCGGCTCCTCCGGCTACGTGATTAGCCGCAGCTTCGACCAACGGCATTGAAACGCGCGCAAACACCACCGACAGGCACGCCAACAAACTCTCGCAGCGCCAATTACCATCGACGCTCTTTGAACGCGCTTTTCGGAGCGGATTCACGACCCTTAACCAGCTTTCGTCGTGATTGACGCGTCTTTCGATGCACGTTACGTCGCGTAGCCCTTTGATCGAGTTAACGGCGCTCCCCTTTTGTCCCGACAAACAACGATGGTCGTCTCGTTGGAAAATTTGCAACCCCAGAGCCCAATTTTGCTGGATCTTCCAACCAAAGGTGACATTCCATTCGAGTAATAAATACAGTCAGTGTCATAAATGTTCGTACTCTTTCTGTCTATTAAAGAAGCTTGTCTAAAATAAAAATAGGTTCGATCTTTTCAAATAAATGTTTCATTATAAATATGTACATGGATAAACTTTTCACTTGTACATATATAATGAAATGGGTATCGTGGAATAGTCTTAATCGGTTGCAGAAACAATTTCTAGGAAGCACGCAAACGCGCTGCACAGCGCACTGTGTGTACCTTTGAGCCGTTTCTCGGTTCGATTAAGCAGCCTCGGTCGCTCGTCAATTTTGCGGCGAAAATTGATCGAGAAATACAACGTGCCCTGCCGCCTGCTCCCGGCATGCTTGACAAAAAACCATAATCGTGTGCCGCAGGAGGAACCATCTGCGGCTTCGAAAATCATGATGCGGACCATGTGCCGCCTGCCAACGATACCCTTCCAACGCAAGGGCTCCTCCGTAACCTGGCTGCTCTCTCGTATATTCCGCGCACCTACGTGTTCCCCGACGTGTGGGTGTCTGTATTTACGTGGCGTTTGCCCGCACACAACGTGCTCCTACCGGGAGGGTCAGCCCGATGCCTTTGAAACCGCGGCGAAAAATTGGCGATAATCCTATTCCATTTTTTGCGCTTCTCTCGTTCGATTGCTTAAGGGGCCAGTTTGGTAATTTCAGATCAAAACATTCATCTCTCTAAAAGACTCGAGTCTCGAAATTGCAGCAGAATTTTGAACTGTTCTCTCTGTAGCGAATGAAATTTTCCAACGTAGCAGATCTCGGTGCAATGCGTCGCGTACACGACAAAGAATAATTGAGTCTCTCGCGCAGATTACGCGTGATAAGGCGAGCCAAGAATGTACGCCGCTGCGACTCTAAGAAGACTTTCAATTTAATCGGCGACAATGTTCTCGTTGTTCCGTCCTCTCGCTGGGTCTACGGTTCTCGGTTTCAATAGCGAAATTGTACGGCGACAGGTGTCCCATCGGGTCGCGTGGCACTTTCCTACATCCTTGAGGCTCGAGATAACCTGATAACTTATCGCGGTGATTCTACACGGCGGATACAGCGTAGAAACGGCAAATAAGATAAACTGAATGGCACCTTGCTCAGAACAGCGCTCGAAATTCCACTTCCACGAAGTGGAACGTCGCGCGAATGTAAAGCTTGCGATTCAGTGGCTCGCGTTACCGCTCGACGTGCGTAATCCCCGCTAATTAAACCATTTACATCCGTTTCGTTAATTAGTTGGAACACAGTCGAGATATCGTCGTTTCGCGTTGATTCGAACCGTTACGTCGGAGGTTGCGCTCCGTAGTCGCGAAAAATTCCGTGTCGCTGGTCAATTTAGCGACCGTGGTGCGCACACATTTTAGGTAGGAACACGGGCCCAGTCGCTGATACGCTTAATTACGAGTCGATTGAAGCCGGGCCCAACACGAACGTGGTTTCTCGACCGCGATAAACTTACGGTTTTTATTTTTGTCCCGCGTGGAATTCCCTTTGGGAACGGATGCCTTAATAAATAGACAGGAAGTATGTCCTGCCTCCCCATTATCTATTTCAATTTATGAAACCCGATATAACAAAATTGTATAATTATGTAAGAAATACGTACGTAAAATATTTCATTTCGATTCATTATGTTGATAAAATATAAATAAACTTTAGCGGAGTTTATTTAGATTGTTTTCTGTGTAAAATTGCCGGTCAGCAATGTGTTAATTCTTTTAGAAATTTTCATACGACACCCAACGAAGTAATACAAATGAAATAGAGAGAAGTCACTAGAGTACTCGGTCTGTCGTTGAAGATTTTCTCGAGGATCGGTGCACGTCGAAGAAGCGCGTATCTCCGATCGACCGCGGGGAACCCGTAGAGTCCTTTTCAAAGGAAGACAAAAGTCCCGATTGTACTTGGCCGGCGTAGCCGTTAATTATGTCGCAATTCGAAAGAGGCCAGAGAAATTAATATGCCGCGAAAGGGGGGCGCCTACAGCCGACCGATCTCGTACCCATTGTTTCCTAAGGCGCGTAAGAATTCTTTCGGTTTTTCAGGTACTCATTGTCCCGTATGAGGGAGAGAATCCGAACCGCTATTCATTACGTCGTCCCGTTTTCACAGATCCAGCGGACAATAACCGCAGTATTTGTTCTTTTTATTCTCTTTTCGGCAACGTCCGCGGATAGAACGAATCGGACGGAAGAAATCGCGAATTCCGCAACGACTCTCGCTCCATACCGATCGCTCGAAACGGGAAACAATGCCCATGTGGATTTTGTCGCCCTACTTTCTCGCACGGAAGACGATCATCCGAGTTTTGTAACGCGTTGCGGAATCGTCGTTCGCCATCGGGCTCTATTTTCGTTGCCTGACGCATCTATGATAGAGAGGTTGATGAAGCGAAAGAAACGTTAAATGTGTCATCGACGAACAATTCCGAACTTTCCATTTACGTCACGGTGGTTTATCGATGATCGACGCGTTGACAGTCGCGCGGCTGAAATTTCAGTTGAAGTTGATCGCGACGATTTTTGGGATCTACGAGCTTTCCATTTCGCTTTTGTTGGCCGTCGATGATCGGTAAATTGGCGAGCTATTAGGGCACGTTACGCTTAGGTTTGTACCTCTGCGAAAGATGCTAAAGTGGTTATGTTCTTTTCCCTGGTAAAAAACTTGTCCACTTTTTTGTTGCGCTTGTGCTCCAAAAAAGGATTATTATTTTGGCACTTGTACTCTTTCCCGAGCCAAGGCCTCGATTGCTTCGGCATAATAAGCGAGTCCCTTTTTGTTACTCTTATTCGACGCATCGCCGCGATACTGTACGCCTGGAAGCCTTATTGTTTCCCTTGAACTCGAGAAGGGCCATACGCGCATTAGTCTCGTTTCTATTTCACAGGACGCCATCGTTGCCTATCGTTCATCGATATTCTCGTTTTCCATGGATTATAAATCCAATCGATGTTCTCGCTTCAACGATAAACTAACAAAATAAAATTTACCCCGTATCTGGTTAACAATGACATCTGACTAGGCACATCTGGCGCACGGCTGTCGAAAAAAAATCTCAGTTTATTATCGGCAATAAAACAATTTGCTGGGTGCGAAGGTCTTGTGGCCTTTGAATGGTTGATTCGGGCCGCAACATCAGGCAACCGTCCGTCGCAACATTGTTCAATAGGTTTTACCACCTTGGCATTCATGCTGTCCATCACGGGTTCACCTGACAATTTCTTCGAGGAATGTCTCGACGGATTGCGTGAGCACGGGATCCCTGAACTCTTTGCAACATGGTGGCTGAATCGTGTGACCACCTAGAAAACGTCCATTCAAGCCCGGTGATTTCCCTATCTCTTTTACACTCGTAGCAGAAACTTTCCAAAAACAATTAATAACGCCATCGAGAATACACGCAACTACATCTCAAAGGATTAAAGGATCTATCCCTGCATCCCGGGAATCGTTGAAACGAGTGCGCTCGAGACGAGGCAAATTAAATTAAACGAGAAACCCGACTGCACTCGTATTCGAAAGTTTCCGCGCGCTCGGCACAAAAGCGGGAAACATTATACGGCTCTCGAGCATACGAAGATCCAGCGAGGTGACCGGAGGGTCGTAAACGCGAGAAGAAGAGAAAAAGAAGTGCGGGGGTTGGCATGAGCGAGCGAGAGGGTAACGGAGACGTGTAGACCGGCGGTCGATCGATGAAGAGATAAAAAACGTCGAGCTCTCGATAGCATAATACCGGGCGGATAGACGAGCAGGACGTATCTTTTCCACTCGATAGGGCTCGAGGAGCCCTATGGCCAGGGCTCGGGCCCAAGCGTCGTGTGTGCGGCCATGGGTCCAAAAGAAGACGGGCCCGCACATGTTCTTCACCTCGTGCAGGGTATTCATGCCGGTATTCATGGCGTGCAGCTGCCGAATGCACTTCAACGCCATTACCTGTTTTTCGCAACGCTCGCTCGTTTGCGCCTGGTCTGGGCACGCGCCCGGCGAACGCGCGACCAAGCGACTACGAAATGTACCCCGAAACCGAGGCGGGACTAATGCGTGCCGAAGGGCTCGCTCGCTCGACCACTCCAACGGAATAATAAGGCTTCCGAGGCTCTGGCCACCTTTTCGACGAACTTAACCTTCGATTTCTGCAGCTTCCTCGCGAAACGATCGGCCTCCGCGGGATGATCATCCGGCGATCGCAGAGTCGACAGAGGGCCGAGGTTATACGAATCGAATGAATTTCACTTGGGGTGCAACGCCCTGCTTTGGAGGACGAAGGGTAGAGGGTAATCGTCCTTAACGGGATATAAATGTCCTCGTTGGTTAGTTGGCTACGATGTTTTTTATACGTGCCACGAACCCTTCTTCAACCCTCTCTCGACGCGTCCCTTTTTTCTTCTTTATATCTCTCTAGTGGGCCACCTCGTTGATCTTCCTCCGGTGAAGAGGCGTGTAAAGCATCCCTCTCGAGGATAATCTGCATGATATATCGAGATTATCCCATCGTCAATGCTTGGATAAAACGCGCCAGTCGCTCCTGTGGCGATACCAAATTGATTTCAATCTGTTTTTAACAGGATCGCCCCCGCTGATCGCGCTCTCTTAACGAATTCTCTTTGAAATCCCGAACACCTCGCGACGTATCGATAACGATGCTCCTTCTCGGTCTCATCTTTCCACTCGACACGCTTCGTTCTTTTCTCTTACCCTTTCGAGTAGGCCACCGCGTCGATGTCCTCAAGACGAGGATCCTTGGCGCATCGCGGCCTGCCGGTGGCCGTCGTCCATCGTCCGTGGCGGCGATTTCATTTTCAATATCCGTTCAAGCTATCCGTTTCGATCCTCGCACGTTTAAACGTTGAACCGCCGTTTCGCAACGCGGTGAAACCCCGACATATGACGATTTTATTATCGGACTTTATTGCGCTTTAACGATGAGAATCGGCTCTAAAGCGGACCGTGACGCCCAACGCGAGTGTCGTTAATTTAGCGCCGTTTCCTGAACGATCGAAATCGGGATATGAGTTACGAGCGGCGTGGCGAAAGGTTGTATCGCGGCGTGAAAAGTAGGATAATATTGCCAGGCGAATGGTGATTAACCATCCATCGATTTCTGTCGATCGTATCGCCGCGCCAGGGAGATCCATCCGCCAGCTGGCCGAACCGGCTGCTCGCGCGCCCTCCCCGTTTTTCGTATATTAAGAATCGCGATAGACAGTTGGCGGGGTCGCAGTTTCCCTCTCGTTTGAGAAATTTTAATCGTCGGACGTATAATTTCTGGCGCTACCCGATCGTCTTAATGCGATAGCGAGAAACAGAAATGAGAATAGCAAGCGTAGACTCGAAGCATGTTTCGTAGTGTTTGTCGTGGAACTCGAGAGATCAAAAATTGAATGTAATAGAGTCTGTCAGCTTCCAGTTCCAATTCTTCTCGAGGTCCAGACGCCGCAGAGGCGAAAAGCAGAGAGGAGAGCATAAAATTAAGATCAGAGGGTCTCCAGGGGGGTAGGGGAGTCGAAGAGATTTCGGGGCAGCTGCTCTGTCTGCCAGGACGCTCACCCCCGACGATGTATGCAAATCGGCCAGCGATTCTCGGTCCAACGTTCCTGCTACTCGTCCTTGCGCGTTCGCAGATAATGCAACGGTAAAAGGACGAGGAAACACAGACGTAGGGGGACGATAATTAAAAAGCAGCGCTCCAGAGGTATTTAACCGCGGACGTTCTCCCGGCCGACAGCTGAGGGCGTCTCCGAACGAGAGCGTGCTTTGGTGCCTCTTGAAACGCTCATCGCGTACTGCCGCATCATCGGGCGTAGTTGAGACTCGAGACGCACGAGAGACGGGACTTAATTGCCGAACACGAAATACCGAATTCCGACCAATTTGAGACCGGACGAAATTGGAAAGGAACGAAAACCATAAACGGGGGAAGAGAGTACAGTCGGGGGCATATCGAGGGGTAGGTTTCGATCGACTTGTCGCAGAAGAACCCCGAGCCCTGCCGCGATACCATAAGGGAGGAGGTTAACTAGGAGGGTTTCCTGAATAGCTGAAAACGACTATAGGAACGAGGAGAGAGAAAAAAGTAGACTGTCCCGCGTACACGGGCGGGGAGGTAAGGATTAAGAAATGGGTCTCTCCTTGAGGCTCGTTCCCGAGGGGAGCGGAATTTTGAAAACAGGTTATGGAGGCAAGAGGCGCGTGCCTGCCGACGTGTTCCACGAGTTCGGCAGCTGCGACCGTCTGAATGGGACGTGCCCCGAGCATGTGCGATCCACGGTTTTCTACGGAGCCATACACGCATATGCCCCCGTAGAAGTGAACCGGTGGTGGCTCGAGCCACCACGGCCAAATCGTACGAAAGATTATGAAAATATACACGATTCTTGGGGCCTCTTTCTCTGGCCCGCTCTCCTCGCTGCTCCACCCTCCCACTGTGTGCTGCCGCACACTGTATACTCTATATTGTCGTGTCGGTCTAGGACGTTATGAAATCCGCACCTCCCACTGCTCCGGCTTTTCTACGTCTTATTCTCTCGTTGTATCCCCTACCCGCCACTCTCTCGGTCGTTTCTTCTATTACTATGCCTCCCCTAGACTGTACCCGGCCGCTGGCTTAGCGCCTAGCTGTTCCAGGGGCAGCTGGTCGCTCGCGGGGGTGGCAACGACAACTCGGGCCACCGATCTTCCGGTGGCATCTTCCACGGTTTCATTTACATCGATTCACCGATGCACGGCTGCGTGAAGCAGTGTTTACTAAAGCAATCGAAATTGGAATCTCCCGGGGGTGATTCAGCCGAGAGGGCCTCGAACCCCCGCGGCGAATGAATATTTTCTTCCGAAATGGATTCGTCTCGGGGTGTCGTTTCTGAAGCACTCGAAGCGTCATTGATATCGGCGGGTTTTCATTCAATTTTCAAGTGGTTACAGAGCTTGAGATCAAGCAACCCAATTTAATTGCAATCCAACGATATTCCCAGCAGCCACGTTCACGCTACCAGCGTCTCTGTCCATCGGATAAGCGAGAGAAAAATGATTAAAGGAGGCCTCTCAATCGTATCAGGATGTAGCCTCTGGCCAAGCTGTTTCGAGTTCAGCTGGTGTCGGGGGTGGAGATGACGGGGTTCGGAGGGGTCTAGCTGGTTCAGACGCGATCTCTCCTGTCCTATCTCGCTTCCCTTTCGCTCGCAGCAGACAGGACGTTTTTTTAAGCACAGGGGGCACAACATACTCGGACTTATGAATTTCCGTGTTTAAACGAGGCGCAGCTGATACCCGGACCGGTCCCGGAAGGACCGGGAGGCTCCTCTTGGAAAATTGTCTCCCTCCTCCCCTTTGCGCTCCCTCGTCGGACGGAGGCTGCAGCTTTTCGTAGACACGTGACCAGACACGCCCAGTATTTCTTGTATAATTCGAGAATCGCTGTCGGTGCCTGTCTCGATACATTTATCCCGTCTGCAAGAGGGTTGGCTTCTTTTCTCTCGCTCTCCCTCTGCCCAAGAGGGCGCGCCTTTGACGTTCACCGTGAACCGCTTAACAAATTAGGGGCTCGCGCGGAAACGTTAAGACGAAAATATGACGCCACGTTTTCGACGGGATCGGTCGTAATTCTTTTAAATCGTCGTTTTTCTGATGGCCACGTGGCTCTTGGGGTTGAACGCTCCAAAAGAAATAGGGATAATTTGGACCATTCACAGCTTCCACTTTCTGGACCTTTCTTAACAGAGGAACATCGCAATCGGCCAATATTTGACCTCTGACACTTCTGCCTTGATTTTTCCCGGCGACTAATCCGCGACTGGGTGAACCGCGTGCGCGGAATTTGAAACGCCGCGTTCCTCTGCGCGTTTACTTTCGGGATTGTTAAAGTTGCTACATCCGCGAGAGGCGTTGCGTAAAAGAGGAAATTGTCGATCCGTGCAGGTATTTTTATCCGTTTGTTCATCCGCGAGATGACTCGTCTTGTTCACCGCGTCACCAGGACGCACATTATCATCGTACAATATTTCAAGGATCCGAGAACAAAACAGAAATTCACGTTTCGAACCTGAGAAAAGTGTGTCGAGAAGCCTGGTGAACTGGATTATCGTGCATCTGGTTCCCCGAGATCAACTTTCATTCCTTGGTGCCTGATAAATGTCAAAGACTATCTCGTTCACGGGAACGCGAACACGTTCCTCCGCAAACGGCTAAAGAATGTCTGCGATAGAATCGTTTCCACCGGCTCGTCGCCTTTGCGGGCATCGAAGTCACTAATTACCAGCATGTTCGAGCGCTCGCGTGGAAGGAACGCGTGTTCGATTTCGTTGATTCGTCGCACTTTCTCATCGAGTTACACAGCGTAGATGAATCGTGGGATTCGTCGAAAAAGACTTGCATTGCAGTTAGGGACAAAATGTATTTTGTAACTAGGTGATACGACGGCTGCATCGCGCTGGCCGGTGACTTAAAGTACGGCCCACGTGGTCTGCTCTTGATAATTGACCATTTCCCTCCTCGACGCGGCGTTAAACGCTTCTGCTCGCTCCTCTTTGCCTTCCTGGCGAGATCATTCTTAACACGAATCGCGAACTGCCTTGAATTTAGGTTATTTTCTAATTGCACGCACTTTACCGTAACTTCCGGCCTCGCGGTACGGCGCGCGCGAGCTCGCACGTTTACAGTTTTTTTTTTTCTACGATTTTCGTCGACCAGTGAATTTCGTTGAATCGAGAATAAGATAATACCACGCGAAGATATCGTCCTACATGTTTGTTGGATGTTTCAATGGATCGCGTCGTGGCATGATACGTAGTTTCTCCTTTGAATACTTTTATTCAGATTCGTATTTCAAGCATCGATTTCCAAGTCTCTTAGAGCTCGCATCGCGAATAGCAGCTATGGCCTCTTTCCCTACGGAACAATCGAAATCGTGGTCTATTATAAGTCCCAATTCCAAATTTAAATTCAATGTTTGTTGCAGAGTACAATGCGCGATAGTTCTTCGAAATAGTACATCTCGTAGAAAGATTGTCTCCCATTGAATTCTATTTGATGGTATTGTCGTAAGCGTGAATTAAAATCCGAACCTCTTTCTCATGTAAATCGCGAGTACACCAGTTTCAGTCGCCGATATCTCTTTGGGACACGCTCGTCAAAGGACGTCATTAGTCCCCTTATATTGTGAGAGTACCGCGGTCGTGTGTGAATGTTTCAACGACGATTGACGTCACATTTGACGCAAGGCGTCAGTTTTGTGTGTCGCGCTTACTATGCTAATCAAACGAGAGCACCGACACTCCAGTTCCGTGAAAATGTTGCGATATTTCACGGTGTTAATTTCCTTCCACGCGATGCGTATCGATCCTGTGAATCATGGTAACGTCGACGAGACTATATTTTAATTTAAATAGAGTTTTACGCATCGATCGGTGCGCGTATATTTAGAATTTTCCTGAGAAGAAAATACACAGCAATTAACCAGATCTTTGTCGTGCGCGATGTCTTGCACGACTTACGACACGGTTGTTACCGGGACAAGGTCGCCGCGAAGTCTGGAATGTCTGCTGAAAAACAATTCCGCGGTTAAGATCGTATCTCGATCGAGCTCGCGTTGCGGGATCGAGACCCGTTTTCGAACTGAAAACTGCGCGACGATCGTTAGCTATCGAATAATTCCCTGTAACATTTTTTATAAGCAGCGAACAGAAGGATGATATAGGATATCCAGACCGTAGAAGTAGGTCGTTCGAATACTTCGGAAGGTACTCGTTACCGATACATTTGCTTCTGAAATGTACAAATAATATGTTCAACATTAAAATACGTCGTTGCGTGGTATCCGGTTCCAAGCTTTACAAATAAAGGGTTGCGGAATGTAGGTCGCGGTATCGTATTCTTCGCGGTCGCGACAGTATGGTGGCGCACGTTCTCGACATAATGCTCGAAGCCGAATCACGACACGGAATCTCGCGAAAAACGGAAACGAGAAGACAGAATCGCGATTGCAACCGGATCCAATCACGGTGGGGAAATAATCGACGCAGGGTAGCAGATGGTTTCAAGGGTTCCCTTGACGTTGAAAACAATTTCTCTTCGTGGCAAATATTTTACCTTCAAACAGAACGCACAATGGCACCCGCTAACCGAACCGAGGATACAATAGTTTGCAGTCCTAACAAGGAAAAGCCTGAAGTTTTTGGAAACTCCTGTTGACCGGTCCCGTGGGGGTTCCGTCCACAAAAGTATCGCGTTCGCGCGGGTGTATTCTGGTTTACATACCACCCCTGACTAGAGAAGGCGACGACCCTCGAAGCTGTGCTATCCGCCGGACAATATTTGCCAGTCGATATTTAGACCGACCCTCCTGACGTTTGTTCCGTTGTTATAGACGTTTGTCGGGGAATTTATCGAACTCTCAATGGCGCTTTGATAGCGTGTTTGAGCATAGGGGCATATTCGTAATCGTTTTAAATGGTATCGCTACCTTACATGCGATTCGCGAAAAAACGTGACGCGTCGCGTGGCTGTCCAAGATTCCGTAGGAAGAGGGACAGGGATATTCATCGGTTGGGGGAGTAGGGTCGCGCGTGGCCACACGGTGCGCGTTTAACTACCCTCGGGGCGGTTGCGGGTGTGTGAATGCATGCGTGTGTGGATCAGCCGGCTAGATGAAGTAGAGACCGGCCGAGATAAAACACACTGTAAACGGCCGGGTCTGGTCGGATATTTGGTTACAGGGAGGCGGCGGCACGTGCGTCGGAGCTCCGGCGGGCCAGGTGGTGGAGCTCGTGCCGTTGAAGAAACAGAAGAGGCAGCGGGGGTGGGAGGCTTAGGCGACGTCGGCACCGATGGAAGGGGAGTAGGAGGATGCCAAGCGGTAGGAGCGAGCGTAATCGAGGAGGTTAGTTCACCGGTGGCGGATGGCGAGGTCTGCTGCAGCGACAGCAGTACCACCAACTACCACCACCGACGTCACCATCACCTCCACCATATCCACCGTCGCCATAGTCATCGTCACCAGCAGCGTCACCGATGTCACCAACGAAGGGACGCCGTAGCAGCGGCTAGCGACGAGCTCGTCGTCGACGAGGAATCCGACGATGAGGCTTCGTGTCATGACCAGCCTGCCGACGCTCGTCATCGGGACATCCACGAGCTACGCCACCTCCATCATCATCACCATCATCACCTGCGTCATATACATCAACGGCTGCGGGACGACAGACCTCCTTGCGATCGGAACGACAACGACCACGACGACGACGACGACACCGTCGATCGCATCGTCCGAACCACCGACCGCCACGCGGATGGTACGACCGCCACCGACAACCCTGCCACCGTCACTGCCATGACGAGAGGATGCAGGATCCCACCCTACCTCGCCACGCTACTCATCCTCTCTTACACTCTCTTCGGTATAGCAGGTTAGTGCATTTATTTTTATCATTCCGTGTTCCGTGGTGTTTTTCGATAACAGTGAGCCAGGCGCGACAAGTGAAACTGTGACGACTCGATGACGTACCTCGAATTCACGCTACCCGCCAGAGAATTGTAGCTACAAGTTCCTCGACAGATTTTACATCGACGGACAGTTATCCGACAGATAGCGTGAATCTTGAATTTGTTGCGCCTGGAAGTGACACGGATCAACCCTCTTGACTCGAACTTGTGTTACCAAAACTCTATACTCCATACGTGTACAGTGCATAGTGTTCCTCCCTGGTTTGGTCTATTTTTCCTAGCAAAGTTTTGCCACGCGATCGTGTTCCTTATAATTTTGAAAGAAAGTCTTCCGCTCACCCCAAAAAGAAACCTCTAACGTCTCCAGATAAATCATCTTGCGTACGAAACAATTCCATTGTTCGTGTTCGTAAAACACGATCTCGATTGAGCGCGTGGCGACAGATTGCGAGTATTGCGACACGTGCGTCGCTGAAACGCCGATGGCCCATGACGATTACGTGCATACCCGGGCGAATTATTCGCTCGAATTTGAACACATGTTACTGAATGGCGTCGAATCCCGCGCGATGGCACAAAGGGGCCGCAAAGGGACTTCGACGAGGGAAGGAAAAGCAACAATTCGAGCGAGTAACAATGCGAGCTGCAGTAACGTTGCTGCTTGAAATAACCGGGTAGCTCGGGGTCGATGAAACGATGCAGGCGTAACTTTCGGAGCGAAAAGTAACGATTTTGAAATGTTCAACGAACGACACAATATAGATCGGGTTATTAACAGTCATTTCTTTTTTATTGCACGCGTGGAACTTTCGGTGTATGGTCGTCGAAGACGGGCAAAATTATTACGTCGAAGGAACAGAAAACAAAGGAAAGCACGCGTTGCGATTCAGTCTTGTCATCTACTTTTTTTTTTATTGTCCTCTCGAATCACTTGCTTCTTTGCTTGCATTTTGAACATTTCTTCTGTACAATTTGTAGAATGGTAGCCTTTGCTACCGAGTAACTGTGCGCTATACGTTTAATTCCATGTCGAAGATATTTCTCTAAATAAGAATTTCGGCCATCTCTGTCGCCAAGCACGCAGACATCGATCCCCTTTAGGCCTGTACGGCAGATTGCAAAATTATAACAGGTGACAGATAGCGGAGTCTCGCACGGGCGGCTGCAACGCGCGGCAGTCTTGTGCACAGGAACGCTATGCTCTCGGGCTCATGCTCCTCTGTCGTGGGCGTTTGCGCTCCGCATGTGCAAATATTTCGGTGTTTCGTGTTATTCGATGGAATGCTTGACCAACGAGATGATTTCGAATGCCTGGCATTCTTGTCGCTAGTTTTTACGTAGCTATCTTGTAAGGCGGGCCAACAAAGACACGTTTGGTAGATTAATGTCGACGACTCAAAATTAATCTCTACAGGGTTGCTGCTAGATCATTCGACGCGAGTTTGATTAAATATTCAGAGTGTCGGAGTTAATGGCATTAATTTAAATTAACGGTGAAGGGTAGTTCGAAAAGGTCGACGAGGATAACGGAGGAATGCGACAAGAAAAAATGAATGGTTTTAGAGTTAAGTTTTTAAGGTAGAGGGGCGAATCGAGCACGAGCTCTTAGGCCAGCCCTAAAATACGGCCGCCCTTTGTGTTTGGCAAACCTGGAAGCCGTCGGAATTTCTAAAGCACCCATTCGACAATTCGCCTCTCCCTCGTGCCGGTAATGGGATAAATGATGCTTGGCCTTTAGTCGTTACACAACTTAATCGGGTAAATTTGCCGCTCAGCCGCTTTCGCGCCGTGCTTTTATCGATGCACGGTTAACAGGACAATTGTGATTTTGCACGAACAATAGGACCCTTTTCAACGCGTCCAGGACAAGGTCGATATTTCCCAGCAAATTCGACAGTCTCACGAAACCATGTCTTACCTAAATATTTGGCTGGTTGGTATTCTATTGGGCTTTCGTGCGAGTAATTCGTTAACCCTGAAATTCGAGCCTACCACGCGGGTAATCGAGTAGTTCAAACTCCATCTCGGAGATACGTGCGGTCGAGTATTCGGGAGTCGATACGATTCTCCTTTTTGTTCGATTTATTCCTATAGAAAGCTAATCTTCGTTATTTTTTCCAACAGACGCCTGTTCATCGCGGTCGACGCCAAAGC
The DNA here is from genome assembly GCF_026283585.1 of Hylaeus volcanicus. NCBI lineage: Eukaryota > Metazoa > Arthropoda > Insecta > Hymenoptera > Colletidae > Hylaeus > Hylaeus volcanicus. The sequence goes on from NC_071977.1 coordinate 7,880,981, forward strand.
CGCGGCCACCGACGCCGACGCCTCGACCAAATATCACATTCCACATGTACACGTGCCCACCGGATTATGCGGAATGGTACTGCTTGAACGGTGCCACATGTTTCACTGTCAAAATCGTCGATTCCCTCCTTTACAATTGTTTGTGAGTATAAAACGCGTTTTATCTTTCGGACAGATTTATTAGCGACGTTTATATTCGCTCGAATACGCTAAAATCACTTATACCAGAAGCTAGAGCCGCTTTTAACCGCATCGGAGTCCCGCTGCTTCCAATTGTACTCGGAGTGTACGCATGGGAACGCGACATGGTCGCATACTAACGTGCACTTGGCGCAATTGCGGATATTTAAATCATGGCCGCATTTGAGTCGCGTGTTTTCGTGCCCGATAAAACAGCCGTTAACCGATTATTGCTATCCAATCTATGTACCATGCGACGTTCTTGTTCACATTAGAAATCTACCGTGAATAATAACCGCGGGTTCTCTCGGAGAATGGCCGAACGGTATTTGTTGTATCGAGCTCTGGAACATTAATTTATGCTGTGTCTAATGCGATCGTGACACGTTCTAAATGTTACTTTACGAGATCGTGGTGGGAAGAACGGATTTCTCTGCTTATCGAGCATAGCAATGCACGAACTTTCTGGTACACCCGAACGCCCATTGTTGGGACGAGATCGGAGACGATTTAATCGATATAATCGACGATTAACACTCTCGAAAGATAATTTGTTTCGTGCGTTGAATCTGCAATTACTCGACCAATTATCCAAACGATTACTCTTGAAGCTCCAAGTCCGAGTACGAGAATCGGAGAATTTCAGTTTACACGAGCAGATAACCGAGGATTCAGGGACTCAATTTCCGTGTAATCGGTGCTCGAACGACCGATGTCCGGATAAACGTTTTACTGCAAACTTTCGACTATTTAGATCGCGCGATGCAGACTCGTTGCGTTTCGCTTTAAGTAAGTTTTAGTGTTGTTTTCGCTGATAACGATCGAACGGCAACCCCCACGATCGGCTGGCAACCGTTCAGGTATCTCGTATACTTATACCTGTTTCGACTCCGATTCTGCATTTTCGAAACGACCACGTAAATCGTGACTCCCGGAAGATTTACGACATCGTAAATTCACCGGCCCGTTAGCGTAAATTTTTTCGATATTTCCTTCGGCGCGCGATTCCGCTAATGGTTTTAACGTTCGAATTCCCCGTAAGAAGCCCGGAGGTTTCAGTTTGCGGAAAATCGACCACGGGTTTCGCGAGAGAGTTTCACGATTCCGCGAACGAACCTGTAGCGCGCAAAAGTGCTCCGCCCCGTCGTTGTCTTGTCCCGGATCGACGACAGCTCGCAGAGATAAGATACGGTCACACGAATCGACGATTTTAAAAGGCAGAACCGCTCCGTAAGCGAGCGATTACGACACCTCCGCATTATGCCGGGAATTTCAGCGTCGCGAAGACGCTTCGGAATCTTGCGTAATGAGACACTCCCTTTGTAAATAAGCGACGGTCTGTTATATTAGACGAAAATACTCGGGCAGTTGAGACAGCTGAGAAACCGAGGACTCGCCGTATCAACCTAAATCTTGCAGTTCTTCGCGCGAAGAGCTTGGACGGTAATTTATGCAGGGTGATTCTAGAAACTGGGTCGAGTCATAGAAAAATGTTGAATCTACGACGAACGATTCGCCATAGAGTTCCCATTCGTCGCATATCGTTGGAATAAAATATTCGTCTCTGAAAGGAATACCATCGCCGAGGAATTCGGTGGATGATATTCCCAGAATTTCGAAATGTCTCGGACGAATGCCCGACCGCGTATACCAATGAAAAGGAGTGACTGAGGGTGGCAAACATTACACGGGCCGACTTTTTTCTCGCTCACGCGCACTCTCCGTGGCCCCATTGCCGTGGGGTTGAATCCGTTGACGCCGTGGGTGGAACAATCGCGAACGATACGGGGCGAGAAGGTTGAAAAAGGGACCGTCGTCCTCCTTTCGCCCTCGCCGACGGTAATCCCCTGGTGAGCGTCGTCGACACGTATCTCGAAATTCCTCCGGGAGTCAAAACGCAGCCAATGGAATCCGGCGTGGATTCTTCGAGACGCCTTTTTTCCAGGCCCGTGATCATGGATCGACACGTCTCGACTACTGTCTAAGGTCGATCGTGGCCTTCGAAGAGATAGAGACCATTCAACCGAACGATCGATTCCTCGAAAAGTAGAAAGTAGCCTCGATTTTTCATCCATGACGTGAACCGTTTTCGGCGATCGAGAAGAAGCTGATTTTTTAATTCTAATTTAAAGATAATCTTTTGATCCGTTATTCGTTATCTTTATCGTCTGATTCCTCTCGCTAGACCCTGTGCGTGCCACTTTTTCCTTGTTCGCGCTCCCATAATTTTCGCGGACCGAAGAGGAGGATACCGCGAAGCGGACGGAGAAAATTCCTGTCGTGGAAAGTGCTGGATAACAAGCGTTTCCACTTTCTTGCGTCTCTCGTGCTCGAAGAGGACATTTGCTAACGAGACCGTCGCTATCTCGATTAACAACGTGCAACAATCTCGTCGCGAAAAATCGCGATTTTGCGTAATTTTCTGCGCCATTTGCGCCCGCGTCCGCGCCACGGATTGCGCGCGTGTCGAGCAATGACGTCAAAAGTGAGAAAACACGATGGAAACTAGATTTACGTGATCCGGACGCGAGTAAATCTCTTTTCATCATCGACACCTATATTGCTATAATTAAGCACAGACGGCTTGGGAAATGTACTGGAAGGTCATCGATTAGATCGACAAACAGTGCTGAAAGTAAGCCAACGGTAAATCATTGCGCCACGTACCCGCGGCTGAATCGTTTACTTGCGCGAAACTCCTTCGTTTGTTTATTTACATTGACACGCGTTACATGGTCCGTCGATTGTAATCGGATGCACCGTCTATCCCCAGAAGCTCTCCACTCCGCGAGAGTCATGATCGATCGTAGATCGCGATCAACCGCGCTGAGAAGAATGGATGAATCGATGGATTCTGGCGTTTATGGTTTCGTCGAGTTATTAAATTAACTCGGCACGTTCGAAAGACCGTGTTAATTGTCGTTGCGATAGTTTTATAGAAAAGTGGCTGTGGCATCGAGAATACTTGTTGCAAACAAATCGTCTACGAGACGTACTTTTCCTTTTAAACTTAAACGTGGAAAGGCCTGGAACTTGGAGCTAAACGCGAAACGCAACAATTTCTATAATCTAGATACTTCGTGCCAGTGACCCCAAACATTGTGTACGGTAGCGTGAATCGCTCCAAAGTTCTCAGAATTCCAAGGCTATTTAGAACGACATTGGCGATGGATGTTTTTCAGGACACTTAAATATAATTACATTCGATCCGTTACAAAACCGTAGCTAGAGAACGGGGTCTTCTAGGATCGGTGACGGTTAACGTTTCGTCGCGTGGGAGTAACGGAAGCGTCGCTCAAGTGCTCGGTTCCGTGAGCAAAAGAAGCGAATGGGCGAGAAGAGAGCGGTCACAACTCGCGGCGAACGAAAACGACGCAAAGCCACGTATACCGAGGATCAAACTTCGGGGGTTGAAGTTTGCTCATTCGTCGGCGATTTCGATTCGTCGTTAATCTTTTCTTCTCACCCGAGTCGCGTTGGAACAGTTCATTCGGCTAATTATTCCGCTCGAAGGGCGCATCATCGCGGTATACCGTTTGGCGAAATCGACCGTGAGAATCCTTTTAATTTTCGCGTAATTACAGGGCCCTGTAAACCGATACGTTTACAGGTAGCGTTTTCTCCATCCGCGTCCCCATCACCGTCTTTTTTTTTTTAATAATAATTAAGTGTACTAATTGGGTGGCTCGAACAACGGCGTACCTATCTGATTAATGCCTGATACTAAAAGCGGTTCGTGCCTAAAGAGCAGGTTTTATAACTTCCTGGATTTCGCGCGGTGTTTTGCGGAAGTGCCGCTGAAGAACAATAACGCGCGTTCTGCTCGCTCTCGTGGTCTACTACAACAGTATCCGACTAGCGATCAGAGGTTGCCAAACTTTTTGGAAGGCCCCCTCTTTGTTTTATCTCTTGATCGACATTCCGATTACCTTTATTGGATTCCCAATTAGTTGCGTTACGCAACAGGGGTGTTGACGCGTTTTTGTTAAGAAAGGGATATTTCGCGATGCACTGCTCTAATCAAAGTCGTTCTTTTTCTTGTTTTTGCAGATGCGCCAACGGTTATATTGGGCAGAGATGCGAGTTCAAGGATTTAGATGGTTCCTATTTACGTAAGTATCTCGATCGATTTCGCTTGTCTGCTTCGCGACGAGTACTCCCGTGCGAAATGTGCCCTATTCGAATCGTCCCAGGGCACACGGAGCGTACTTGCCCGAACGCTATTCGAAAAGGACACCGATTGCAGCCGGAAGTCTCGAACAGTGTCCACTTTACATACGTTTCGTGAAATGGCAGTCGACCGCGCGTAGTCACGATCGCACAATTAGTTCGCATTCAATCCGAAAGGCATTAGAACTAGTCTGAGAAACAGGAAACTGTGTCTGCCAGCTAAGAAGCCGATCTTGTGTTACAGCTTCCCGGCAACGTGTAATGTTGGAGACAGCCAGCATCGCCGGCGGTGCCACGATAGCAGTATTCCTCGTCGTTATCATTTGCATAGCGGCTTACATCCACTGTAAGCGAAAGCAAAAGGAATTGCGGTCGAGGTATGTGTTTACCTCCTTTGTCTAGGGATTCTTGACCCTTTTTTGTGTCTACGAACACTTCTGTAAAAAAAATATATTCAAAAGCGTGAAACAAAAGACGCCAGTTGCGGCCACTCGATCCAATGTCTACATTTGTCATAGAATGGGAAAAGTTTCGATCAAAGACGTTAAAAAGAAGCTTCCTAGATTTGCCCCGTACACTTCGAACGCTGAAATTTCACATTCGACGTTATTTCTGTGCCAACAGTAACTGCGTCGACACGGTGGATGGTCCTGGCCGAGATCCGGAGCTGAGGCCGTTTAGCAACCGCAGCCGCTCCCTCATGATCTTCATGAGCAAGAATCCTAACAGCTCGGTAAGCAAAGAATACGCTCGCTAATATTTTGGACAAGTTGTCCAAGCCTGTAGTTTATAATCGAGGCTCTTCTTTGCTTAATTAAATATGGAAAATGCAAGTTTTCGTCGTTAGTTCGAGCAACCGAAACGCATACGTGTTGTCTCGTTCTTCGAAACGGTTAAGAACCACTGGTCTAAACGATCGCGAGGAGAAACACGCGGCATCATTGTCCGCTCTCGATACACGGTGTCAGGGAGAAAATGATGTAGCGAAAGTAAATCGTAACGCAGTGTGCTCGTTGTGTTCTCAGGCGGCGATAGAGCAAACGAGAATGCCCGGATGGAACTGCCCGGAAGCGGAGTCGATGAGAATGGCGTCCATCAGCGAGGGCAAGCATTCGAATCAATAGTAGCCAATCTGGTGCCTAATTCCACGACACGAATCCGAGGTGTCCAAACACGTGGATCGCTGACACACACGACACGTCGTCGACGGAAGGAATCACGGTACTTTCACTATCCAGCTTTCTGTCTCCGTCCATGGACCACGTTTCGCGGCGGCGTATGAAGAAAAAAAATCCTCGCACGCGTCCGGGATCCCGACGATCGATCGTCGTCCTTTCCATACCCGACGAGTCCTTCGATTCGTTTCGACGCTTCTCGTGTCCCAGGGAGTTGCCAGCCGATCGTGCATCGGAAACGCAAATCTAATCCACAGAGTTGATCGTTGGCCAACGAGGAATCGAGCTAAGCAAAACGTGACATCGAATCGATACCGTGGATCGGTGAATCCCCGGCGAGACCGATGATCCCGCGATTTACTCGCTGGAGAACAACGTACCAATAAAAAGAAAGTCCGTAGCTTAACTTTAAATAGCTGGACCTTTCGGAAGAACAAAGGACGAGGAAGGTGGAAGAAAGGGAAGCTTAAAAATAAAACCCGCAGATACGGGGCGAGACTCGCTAGAGAGAGTATTAGAGAAAACATCGTAAATAATTGTTCCTATCCGGAGAAACGAATAGTTTAGACCAGACAATAATAATCAGAAAATAATCGCAGACGTATTAGTGTCAGTGGTTGAAAAAAATCTACAAGTTACGTTTCGATGAGGTATCTTTGGCGAAGTATTCGCACAGTCGAACCAGTTTCGAAATCGCTTCCCACCTGTTTTCTTTTCGGTTTCAACATTCTGATTTTTTTCTTCTTCTACTGATCGTCGAAGTTCCTCAACGCGAATCATCGCCACTTAAACGCAAAAAATAGAACGATTCGCGCGTCCAGAATACTAGAGATACAGCGCTCTCGAAGCTTTCCGAATCGTCGAATGCGTTCGTAGGCGCGTTTCTCCTAAGCTCGAGAGAATCGAGGACCAAGAACCGACTCCGCGAAGATGTTTCGCCGTCTCGGAAGCTTCGTCGAGTACCAGGACCGGCGATAAACGGATTCAATCGTTCGGCAACGATTATCTCGAACGCGTGAATTCCTTTGATTTCTGTTAATTTCGAAGACGCAGACAAGACTTGCTCGCAAGCAGTTTCACTGTAAATGTATGTATAACGCGTGCTGTCCATTCAATACAGACGTTATTTATTTATTGGAGTCCTACGTGTTAGGTATACGTATTTTCGTCCGTTTCGTTCGCACAATGCACCGCAGCCGCTCGAAATAATTGGAGAATTTGCTCGACTAACTTTAGACCCTCTTTCCATCCGATGCGTCGAATGTTCCAACACGCCATGAAAAACTAGACCATGTAAATTCGGTGGAAAATGTTGTCGTATATCGCTCAAAAGAGTCGGAGGATCGAGCACTTAAACGTAACGTGTAGACTGCGGATTTTATGCATTTATGGCGCATGCAAATATGAGAAACGTACGCTAATCGTACATGGAATATATATATATATTTATGCAGATCAAAATGCTAATATCGGTATATTAACTTAAAAATATTCAAAACATATTCTTCGTGCGTTTTGCTTATGTTCTCCGTATTAGCATGCGTCATAAATGCATAAAATCCGCAAGCCAATAGTAAACAATAGTTTGGAAGCTACTATACAAAGAGAAAACATTCTATATTTTACGTTGTTTCTAACTTAGTTTTGTCTAAAAAAAAAAAAAAACTGTTATTTCTTGTATTGTACTATTCGGTTATTTCCTCAAGTTTGTGAGTTCTTTGATTGTTTCGAACGGTGTGTAACTTAGCGAGAGCCGGTGGCGTGTATCGAGAAGAAGCAAAGGCGCTCGGTGTGTGCCTCTGTATGGTCCACGTGGATGCGGGAAACAAGAGCCTCGGTATGGTGTTCGTTAACTATTGATCGCTGAACGAATCGGCTAAATTCTGAAGACGAGTGGGGTGACATCGGTGGCGCTGGTCGCACGAGCAGATTTTACCCTCGCGTCCCTCGCTTGTAAATAGTAAATTATCCGTGCAGGGGCCAGCCGTTCGGTTCGTTCTCCGTTGAATTTATCTGACGAGTAAGTTTGTAGCGGACAAACTACAATCATGACGCTCTCGTTAAGCCGTATGTGACGCCTGTTAAGTGTGTTCAGTGTGACGTCCAACGACAAATAAATTTATCGGGAGACGAGTCGGCCGGATGATAGGGTTGATCGCTCGCGCGACGTAGACGCGGAAGACGCCGAAAATAACCGCGCGAGACCAGTTGGGTTTCGAAAGACACCTAAAGCGAGGAGATGTGTTCCTCGCGCGATATTTTCTCCTCGTCGTTCGTACCTAAGGGCTCGTTCGGACTACCGATTTTCCCTCCCGTGAGAGTTTAGTTTTGTAAATGGGAAATATTGGACACCATCTCAGTTCACATTCATCCACTGTTGCCATTTGAACAGTGTTCTTTTAATCGTATCTACTTCCTTTGTTAACTCTTTCCAAATAACTTTTTTAGTTTGTCGAGCAGCTAGGTCATAGCGACATAATCTATCATTAGTATCAGTACCAAAAGTTAATTTTCCTCAAATTTAGACACGGTGTCACGGACCCATACGCGAATGCGCATACCTGGTCTTACCACCTCTACCAGACCTCTACCAACTCTCGTTCGAGGGGAAGCCGATAGCCTGAACGAGCACTAACACCCTCAAGAGAATCTATCTGTATTCGACGGTGATTTGTATATTTGTAGATACCGCGGAGTGAAAGAGAAGCTTCCAAACGCTCTATGCATTGTCTGCTCCTCTTGTGTCCAACGCGTCGCGATCGGTCAGACCGCGTAACCCGACTTAAGGTTTTATATCCTCGAACAGTGTTCCATTTTCTCTCCTCGTTTCGATGTTTCCGTGTTGCAATGGAAATTAATTGGAATTGAAAAGAAACGGGAATCACAGGCGGGACGAGATGGGTCGCGACCAAGAGAGGAGCGTGGCCTAAGAGAAAAAGTGTTTCACGGGGACGATGCCCGAGTAATTTATAAATAGTCCTAATTAACGTGGAGAAACCGCGTGATTCTAATTTAATTCCTCCCCCTTACCCCCACACCCTAGCCCCTCACGTCGTACGTCTCATACTTTGTACTTGGTTCCTAATTTATTCTTATTTTCGTAATTATTAATTGTCACGATTTAACTATTATTACTAATCCCGATCATTAGTTACGATCGATCAATTTATTCAATTTTTTTTTTTTATTATTACTATCGATCGTTCGATTAATCAATTAATTCCTAATAACTAGCTCGCGTATTTGGTTAACGATACGTTTTAAGGACACGATTTATTATTTATGAAAATGAATATGAAACGAAAGAACGGAAAGAAGCACGCAATATACGACGCGAGTGCCTGGCGAGCTGAACCGCGATCGAGGGAGGCATCGGGGCGTGGCGCCAGTGTTGTTCTCCAATCGGAAAAGCCATTTTTCCAGCTGAAAACGATCTTCCTTGCATAAAACGATTCACACGATTTGTCGAAGAAAAACTTATCCGGGAAGTCTGTTTCACTAATTTCCATTAGACTATTAACGCCTTATCTACCAGGCCTATTTATCGAATATTCGGCAACTTTTGAATGCAACTTAGAAGGACTTTCTGTATTAGCGTATAAGCGGATTTCACCCTCATTATATACAAATGTGAGCTGTACATCTTGTACACATTGTAGATTCGTCAATTTAATAGCTGACGTGTGAGTATTTTAAGAATTATTTCACTAAAAGGTCGACAGACTTGTCTGTTTACACAAATTAAATACAGTAAATTCAACAACCAAAACACGGTTAAAGGACACCGCGATTAGGCAGCTTATGAATAGGCCTCCGGTAGGTAAAGCGTTGAAAGGGGCAGAGCCGCGTTTTTTCTTTTGTATTTTTCGAGCAACCCGACAAGGAAATCGTTCTCCGTTCGCCGAGGATCGTTGGGTCGAGAGCAATGACTCGCGTTCGCGATTCACCGATATCGTTTAAGCGTACAGACAGTGGTGGCATTTTAGTACATCAGACAGCGCCGTAGCCATGTTATCGCGAAGATCAAGACGAAGAAGAGTATCGAAGAGAGAAAGAGACGCGAGTGGATGTCGCTGGGACGAAAAGAAATCGGTTGGTCGAGGCACGGAAAGAAATTCGAACAATTTTCTTTGGGTCGCAGGACACGCCGAGGTGTCTATCTCGGGTCAAGAAAGTTTGGGTTTGGCTGCACTGGTGGATCGGGAACGACCCGAGGGCACCGGAACCGCGAAATTCACGGGGAACTCGATGGTCGTTCCGATCGACTCTGTTTCGATCATGTTGTCCCTTGTCTTGCCTGCCTCTCGCGTTCCCGAATACCTCTGGTTTTCTTCCTCTTCTTCTTCTTCTTCTTCTTCTTCTTCTTCTTGTTTTGTTTTTGCATTATTTCTCTTTTTAATTTCCGGACGGAAACCCTCGCGCCCGGAGACACGCGGAGGGTTTCCAGACGAAATTTTCTCTCGTGAATTGCGTGCGCTTTAAAATGACGGCGGATGGTAGGTACCCCCGTCCGACATACCAAATCCGTACTCTATCGCGCGGTATGCTGTTCGTTGTAAATGTACCAAAGACAATGTCGATTAACTGACAAATAAGTAGTTTATTTAATGAAAAAAAAAAAGGAAAAAAAAGAAAAGAATGATATGAAAAATGGAGAGCCGTGTGAGAGAGGAATGCGCGCTCGCGCGTGCGGCGCTCTTTATAAAGAGCGTGAAACGATTAAATGCGGGACATATATATATAAATATATATATAAATATATATATTATATACGAAAGTTATCTATCCAAAGGAAGCTGCTAAAGTGTCATTTAGCTAGACGAGATTGATCACTGGATCCGCAATGTTGCATCGAAACATTGTTATTATTTTTGTAAAGAAAACCATGTACATGTATTAACTTAGCGTGCTCTGCGTATGGAAGCTTACGATATGTTGATTATTATTATTATTGCTATTATTATTATTATTATTATTATTATTATCTATTTTTATTATTATTATCTATTATTATGATTATGATTATTATGATTATTATTATTATTATATTGAAAGGAATAAAAACTTGTAATCTTGTTTCCCGAAATGTTTAAATAGCATAAATATCGAGATCTTACATGTTATCACATTTACATCTGATTCGTCGTGTTCCCGCCTGCCTCGCCAGATCTGCAACAGGCTACGCCGCTGTCCTTTGCACCCTCTCCCTTAAACAATGCGTAAACAATTAAGTATAAAAGGTCAACGTATCGTCACTACGAACTATAGAACGTCCAAGTTTCAACTAAATATGAAATAGAACAGTCACGAAAATTAATTAAGTAGTCTCGTAAACACTAATGAATTTCAATTTACATTGTACACGCGCGATCAGCAAACTTTGAAAAAACGTTCGCCTCGTACCAGCTGATGAATCGCCGAGCTATAGTAAGTCCATACACCTCCTAATTACTATTTAATGTTCATTACTCCGATAATGAACGCTATCCTGAGTCCAGGTCAATGGTCTTCTTTTACGTGCGATAGACCGGAATCTCATGAATATTCAGTTGCCGGTCCGACCAATGTTTCGTTTCACTGCATCTTTCTCTATGCAGATTCTGCGTTTGAAACATACGAGATCGTTGAAGTTATATAACCCGAAGCAATTACTTGGGACGGTACTTAATTCTGATTAATTTTTAACGTTTTAACGATTAACTTGAAACGTTTAATAACGTGATGTAAATTTAGTTATCACACGTAGGAAGGACTAACCTAACTTAAAAGACAAGAAGTAGAAAACCAGTTTTTTTCACTTTATTACATAATAAATCGATTTTTTTGTTATAAGTTTTTCGGTACTCTTTGTATAGTAATATATAGTAAAAATCGCTAAGGTTTAAGCGCAAAAAAACTAATTTATCGATATTACGAATCATGCTTCCTTTACTTGTGAAATTCTTTGGTTGCCTGGGAGGCAAGTATTATATATACATACGTGATACAGTCTTCAGAGGAGATTAATTAAGTAGTACATCGTACACTTCAACAAAAAAAAAAATAAAAGAACAGTTAAAAAAATGTCAATAAATTGTTATTGACATTTTTGATTAGCTAATGGTCGTTTTATCTGATAAACGAAAAATAAATGAAAAATTAACAAATGATGAACATAAACATTTGAACTTTTAAATAATATAAATTATTTCATTAAATATCACAGAATTCGTGTCGTTTGCGCAAGAAAAGATGATATGAATTATATGCGCATTACGTTTTGCATTGTTCACACGGTTCTGGTAAATTTTTGCACTTTTTTAAGTAGCCCTTCCAATAATTCGGAGGACGTAAATTGAAAAAACTATCGATCTGTATTGAAGTTCGAACGCGGAGGGGGGCAATTGGGGTCCAATTTATTACACTTTTCGCGACATCATCGAATTTGTGCCTCGACAGACTCAGCAATGCTGAGATAACACCTTCTTGTTGTTCATCCGATCCTAATTGAAAATAAAAATAATACGATATTAACATAATATTTAGTATCAGACATGAAACACACATACCTTCGCCGGATTTACTTAAGTCGCATAATTGTTCCACAATTCTACCGACCAAATTATTGTTGTCCTGTACTGGAAGCACGCGCATGAGATTACCTGCAATTACGAACATCATCAGAAAGTTCAAATTTAAATGTCTAATGAAATATAAAATTATTATTTTGTTAAACACGAGACTTACCAAGCAAACAAAATGCCCTATACGTGTTTGGAAGTTTATTCTCAATTATCATAGGTAGTAATGCACTCTTAATGATGTTCTTATATGCCCATTTTGGGCCTTCCCTCTTTGCCAGGAGTATGATGGCCGTTTCGGCTTCGACATGAGATTTTTCTAAAAGAGAAATTTATTTCATTAATTTAACTATATTAAATTAAATTTCAGGTGAAATAATCTTTGCTTACCTTGGAGAGAGGTTAAAAGTTCTTTCAACACATCTTTCGAAGCTGTTCCCATTTTATATTTATAGAATACAGATACTAAGTTCTTTAAAGCATTAAGTTTGGGAAGCTTTGCAGCTTGTTGCGCTGTGATAAGATGCGCTATGCACTTTGGCAATAATTCTGTAAGTTACATACAATAACGATAATATAAACTACAATGTACGTTCACATTATTCAATTTAATGTGGCAATTATACATACCGTTAGTTGTGTCGTTATTTGGAAATACTTCTGGCCAACAGGTAAATACTGTATATAAAGCAACTGTTGCATGAAGTCCCAAAAAATACAGAATATCGCAACAGAATATCCTCACTTTTTCTCTATCTTTTTTAACCCGCGCTAAGACGGTGTACATTCTACTAAGTGACTGCACGATAGATGACCACTGAAGGCGAGAAAACATCAATACTAATTATGTTATCAAACGATATAGAAGTTTAAAATGTTTATGAAGAATTCAAACCTGTGATTGACCATTGTTCTTATCATGAATCCTAAAGAGTTTGTATTCTATGCCAGCCTGAACAAACTCAAAAATGACTGGTTTTGATTCTTCTAAATCAATCAATAACGCGACAATTTTTTGCTGTGTTGTTGTCATTAACGGCGCAGGCGGGGTGTGAGTGTTATCTAAACTCTTGTTGCACTCTTCTGTTGTACTTAAAAAGTCTACAATTCCTCTAAAATTATAAAATATATGTTTTAATTGCTTTATACAAATTTCAATAAAAGTAGTAGCTTATAAGCATACTACAATACTAACTTCGCTATGATGCGAGGACTGCAAGTAGATTTTAATTTTTCTAATACATCCAAATGAGTCGAAGTGTCCCAGTCACTATCCGTGAGCCTTTGTAATTGCTTCTTTACGAATTTATCTACAATAGGCACATATCGTGATTTTATACCCTTATCATTTATTAGTATCTAACAGAAATAATCTTACCCGTTACTATACGAACATTGAAAAATCTTTTTGGTCCATTTCTACTATCTTTTCTTAAAATTTTACTTTCATTAATATATCGTTTCAATTTCACAAGCGGGCAATGTGTCATTGATTCAAACGATGTATTAAGATCACTGGAATCGTATGAGTGTTCAATCTTTACAACTTCTTCAATGCCTGTGTTAGATGTATCTAAATTTATTTGAGAAACATCAGCATTCTCGGTTACTTGAGATTCGTTGCTGTTTAATTCCATGCTACCATTATTATCAATTTCAGTAATTATTTCATTTGAAGTAGGGGAATTATTTTCGCATTCCTGTTTCGAACCTTCATACTCCTCTTTTGATTCGATCTTCATTTCGCTTAATTCCATCATTTCTTTAAATGCAATGTCATTAGTAGTGGTTATAGTAAATTTATCAGAATTATCGGAACTATCCACATCTATGTCCAGTGGATCTTTTATTTTCGAATTATTTTCAGATGAATGATCAGCGTCAGTACTGACCAATTCGTCAACGTTATTTTTGTCTATAACATTTGTTGTGATAGAATTTACAGTGTTTACAAAATTAGATTTGATCTCCTCTCTCTTATTGCTACATTTTTTTTCTAACTCGTTATCATCATCTTTTACCATTTTCAAAATTGGAGCATTATATTCTCTACATTTCGTTTTCACTACTTTCGTTTCTTCTGCTGTCGTATTTGTATCAGTTTCGGAATTATTACCGGCAACGGTTTGTGGTTGCACGTTTATATTTGTTACATCTTTTACTTGACATTTCCGGACTTGTGGACTATTATGTATCGAATTTGTTTGTTCGATTACTGTGCTTTTCGGGACATGTGCGATACGAGGTCTTTTTGTAGGTACGCAATTATCATCGTTTACAGTTTCCTTTTCATTGGCTAAGTGGTTTTGTTCTACTCTTTGATGGTCTGAAACATTTTGACTCGTTTTTATAATTTTACTGGTTTTCTTTAAATTTCTTAATTTTTTTAACAAAACTTGTCGACTACCGCACTTTTTCGGTTCCTGATGTTCATTTGTACGAAGTTTCCTCTTTCTAGTACAACTTGTAGAGTTAAAGGTAGAAGATTCTGTTTCCCTTTTATTTTCCGTTTTTTCTGTATGTTCATCTAACTTCAATATTTCGGGATCAATGCTTGTTTCCATTAACTTACTAGATTTAATTACTTTTACAGGAGATTTTTTCGCAAAGTGTAGTTTCCTAGGTTCAACGTTTTCCGTAAAAGACGATGCATTTTTTGTAAAAGGTTTTACTTCCGGCATAGTCTTACGCTTCTTAGAACTTGAACGTGTACTTATGCCTGTTTCGAGTTGTTTAGCCGACTCAACCGAATCTGATAGTATCCCTGAGTCAGTTTCACCTCCTACAAATTTACTAGTTTCAACAGAGTTTTGTATTGCCTCTTCAATTTCATCAGCTTCATCTGTATCGGTATATTGAATGGAACATGACGTTTTCAATCGACTATTACAGTTTGAACGTAGAATCGATTTTTCTACAGGCGATACATTCTTAGATTCCATACTAACACTTGCATTTATATGAGTACCATCGTTAAATGCATTATCGTATGAATTAGTATCGGAATCACTTATTGACTTTTCAAAATCTTTATGCTTACTTAGCAACGAATTAGATTTACTGAGTAGCATAGAATGCTGATATTTACGTTTTTTAAGCCTTCTTCTGAGAGGGGTCTGCTGTACTTTTTTCGGGACCGTTTCAACATTCCAAGAGCCGGCACATCCACTTTGCAACCTTTTTTTACGTTTTATGAGAAATGCTTTACATTTACTTGAATTTTTATTTCTATACTTATGCATATTAAATCGATCCTTCTCCTTGGTATCGTAAAAATCGGCCATCCTCTTCCACAGCTCCATAAAATTCAACTGCATACAATTACTGTTGTACATGCAAACATTTGGATATTTATGTTGCCAACAGTTACCGCTTTGTTCTGATTTCCTTTTATTGAATTTCTGTTTGATCTTAGTTTCTAACATGTCAATCCTCTTTTGTAATGAAGAAATAAGTGACAACAAAGATGAAACCGTTGTTATATCTTCACAATGATTGTTTTGGTCACTTGTACTAGAGCTTGTCATTGAGGGAGAATTGACCGGTATTGATCCAATATAATAATTTGGTTTTTGAGGAAGATTATGACAATAATCTGCACGGTTTAATGTAACTGGATTATGCAAAGGTAAAAGTTTCGTAGGAATTAAGTCGACATGATTGTTTTGATCTTGTAAATGCGGTAATTGTGTTTCAGACAATATCGGTAGGCTTTCAGTTGTATAGTGTTCATTATCCATATCATTTGAAATTTCTAAAGATGGTAGAGCTTTTTTAGGAGATGAAATTTTTTCAATAAGTCTTGGACATGACTCCACCATTATTTTGCATATCTTTTCAAGAGGAGCTGGTTTTAAATGAACTTCACATTTGGCACAAAATATAGGATACATGTCGTTTACGTCATAAAATTCATTAGTCATTATACATTTGTGCGCGACTTTCGGTTTTAGCACTATATCGTCGTTAGCGAATATTGTATTTATTCCAGCATCTTTCATTTTGACTCCTATATAAAAATGAAATTGCATTTAGTATTAAACATATAATCATTTATAAATTATTATAACAATGACTTGACATACTAGTATTGTTATTACTGCTGTTTTCCATTGAAATTTTCTTTTCCATCTTCTTAATTTTTGTATCATAAGACTTCTTAACATTTTTTAATTCTTGTTCAACTTCTTTAATTTTCACTGTAAAGGAAAACTTGTATTAAAAATTTTAAACCAAACAAATTAATATGTAACTCACCTTGTAACGAAGACTTTTCTAAATCATACTGCATAATCTTATCATTCTGCTGTTCTTCTACATCTTTTATTTTACATATTAATTGCTGTATATGTTGCTGATCCGCTGCTAACTTTATTTGATATTCATTTACTTGTGCTTTTAGAGTTTCAATGTTCTTTTTATACTCTGTATTTTGCTGGAAAGAAAACATTAATCTAGAACAAACTCAATACAATAATATTAAAAGAAATACTTCTGAGTTATTTAGCATTATACTTACAAGTTCCAATTTAATAACTTTAGCTAATGTAGAATTATAATTACACGAGACTTTCTTTGTTTGTTTAGTTGCTGCATCTAAGTCTGTTTTTAAGCGTTCACATTCTTTCAGTTTGTCATTATACTGTTTAATCACTTCACTGTAAAAACATTCCTTGTTAAATTTGTTTAGCTAAAATGATGATGAAAACAAATGATTTATATTTCAGATAACTTACTGAGTTTCACAGATTTTTTGCTTTAACAACAAATAAGATTGCGTTAATTTTTCCAAATTGGAGTGACCATCCTGCAACACAGTACATATTTATATTTAAATTCCTTAGAAACAATGGTTTAAGATCACAAAACGATAGTTAATATTTTTATTATTTTTGTGGTATACTTTAGCAGTATTATAACAACATTTTTCATATAAATCTTTATTGAATTTACAGATAGTATAACCTTAAAATAACCTAAATAATGAACGTTACTATATTTAATTCATAGGGAATGACTTAAAAATTAAAATGCTCACTTGTATCGTTCCGTTTGCTGTTAAATCCGGAAGATTATTGTCCATATTGACTCAAATGACAAAAAAGTACTATTTACATTACGGTTATTTATTATGTCAAACACCGAAAGACAAACACGTTTATGTATACCCTTATACACCGCGGTCAGAAAATAATCATATTGCCGCACTGGTGGTTGGCGCATGCTTTGAGAGTGAATCGTAGTGTCACGATGTGAATTGGAATTTTTAAACTACATAAACTGATGCACCTTACTGACTGCTTTGTCTACTTCTACTCATTGTTGCTCATTATATTCACTTTAGTTAGACAAACAGAGCATTTATTCTATCCAATCGCATGAAATAATAAAATAAAAGCTGTTCCAGACTCGGTAAGTGATATATACACTTCGTTACTCGTATAAGAATACAAAATAATAGAAACGAGTAAATAAATCGAGGGTCTTGTTAATGTATGTATGAAATTTATTAGTTCACCAATCATAACAGCGCTATGCTCAAAGGTTAAACTTAGAGTATAGTTAAGAATTACGTTTAGTTGTTTCACGTTCATTCGAATATGAAACATTCCAAGTTTACAAAGTATATATATATTTATGTAATATACATATACTAAACATAACAGTGACATATCTTTCGTTGCAGAAGTACTACTCAATTAACACAAGATGTCGTTTTAATATATAAATTTATAATGATTTAATACATTTTTATTGTTTAATTTAGTATAATAACAGTAATGAACTAGTTAAAATAAAAAGTAATAATACAATTTTACGTTTACAATTATTCGTATATAAATCACTGTGTGAGTGAATGCATCTGGATGTTTCTTTTCACGTGGGCCATTCTTTCTCGCGGAATGATTGGTTATTTCATAAAGTTCATTGTCTGTCGATAGGTATTACGTTTACAAATGTTCGTTAGTTTTACTTCACATTTCTTTTTCTTCTTTTTTCAAAACGCACACTATCTATGATCCCCGTTGAGCTTCGAATGAATTCCGCTTAATAATCTAACTGATCCTTGAAATAACGTGGCAACAGTCACAGACACGTAGCAAGCTAGGTTTTCAACAGAAGGGAACTGATTGCTTAAAGATTCATTTATTGGCTAAGAAGTGTTCTTATTTCTTTGTGCATATGGCAAAGGAAGTCAACGTAACTAGGACTTCCGTCATTTCCTCTATCCTCGATCAAGAAATGACGCATTACCATTTCAAGTTTCTCTCTCTGTCTTACTATAGTTAACTGAAAAAAATTCAATAGAACACAAATGTAATTAAACTTTCATCGAATCCTGTTTTAATATTTGCTTACCCTCATGCAACGATGCCTTTCCATGCGTACGCGATTAATAATATCCGTTATTCGTTTGTTCAGTTGTGTGTCTAATACTGGCAGTGCGGTACGATCCGTATCAACTTGAACTACCGATGGAACCCCGAACACTGCCTGGACCCATTGCGGAGAAAGTGCCAGGCCTAGCCACAAGAACATGTGGATACTGTTTTCTAAAATTGTACAAAAGAGAAAATGAATTGTCAAGACAGTTTAGAAATACGGAAAATGCAGTGAGCAGTATGTTTACCAAGTAAGTATGCACCGTCCTCGGCGAACTTGTCAATAGAACAGCGCAACATTTGTGGTAACTCTGTATCTTGTGGATCGATATCGTGTAATGGAAGTAATCTCGGATAAATATACGCAACTGATATTGAGATAGGCATTGTTGCAACTGCTTGCATAACAAAAGATCTATCATCAATAGTCATATCAGCACCTGAAAAATTTAATTCATATTATCATATTTATCGTAAATGTATTGGGAATATAAAAACGTAAATATACCTCCAGACAATGCATCGCTCTTTAACAACGAATTGATGTAAAGTGGGAGCAACTTCATGCACTCTGGTAATATTAATTGACCCGCGTTAGATGCAGAAGCACAATGTTTTCGATACGCAGCCAGCATATTTGCACATCTTGCGATTAAATTGTCCTTTACAGTTTTCGGGGTTGATTCAATTAGTTTGAAAACACCTAAATAATTATCAGTTTGAATTTAGGATACTTAGAAAATTTAATTGTCCGGCTAAATACTAATGGCTTAAATCTTACTTTGTTTGGAGAAGTAATTTATAATAGCGTCGAGGTCACATGCTCGATATAGTTCAGCCATCTTCGGCGAAGTTTTTAAACTAAGATTAATGATGCGCAATCTTCTAATTCCCCCGCATGAAGTATATAATAAAGCTGCTTGAATATATACACCCTCGTCGTCTGTGAGTTTATCATCATGCTTCACTTCTACAGCGATGGCCTGTAATATACGACGTGAACATTTGATGCATAGTTATAATACAATGCATAATGTGACTTCATATTATAAATAATTCTACCTTGTTACAATCTATACTAGCTAATTCCATATCTGTTGTATTTGACATGAAGAAATGTCCGAAGAAATCAGTAGCTCGAACACCAGTAGATGTACGTACGCGCATAACGGAATCAAATGCAATTGGTCTACTAATGTTCTCAATAATGTCTGAAATTAAACGTTCGCCATCTATGTCAGCCTAAAAAGTGAAAAATAAAAAATTATATGTATGTTCCATATATAGTACGATACATAACCTCAAAATTCATTACTTGGAAATAAGTGTATTTATAAACTTCTCCACCAGTTAGTCGGGCAACTTGCCCTATTGTAGCAATATCCACATACGAATTATTAAAAATAAACAAATCTACGGAACATCCAGAACCCACGCATTCTTGTCCTAAGTTATTGTAGACGCTATTCTGTGGAGCTAAAAGGGAGAATTAATTTTACATTATCGATAACGGAAAACATTTACTGGTACCATGTGAATAATTTACCTAACACGGTTTTTTCTTTCTCGGTTCCAAGTACTTTACGATCATCGCGATTTTTCAATTTACCAGGGGCTTCAGCAATAGGCAGAGAAGAGTGGAAAACCATTAATTTTCCAGCACAATCTGAAGCCTTAAACGATAATTGTTAAAGTTGTTTAAATGTTTCCGTTTACTTTATATCACGCGTTATTCAAAATTCTTCAATCTATAAAAAATACCTTCAGTGCTTCCAATCCAGCTTGTATCGCCGGCGCAAGAATTGTTTCCGTTTCACGAGTGTCTGCAAACATTGCTGGTATTTGCATCATTAAACCGTCAATAACTGATTCACTTTCTTCAATATCGCATAAAAATCCGTCAAGAAGTGGCATAAATACATCTTGTATGTCTCCCACAACCATCATTTGTGGTTGAGCAAGGCAGGAATTAATATTGTAGAAGTGTACTGTATTATTGTATGTTATAAATCCTACTTTCATGTTTGTTTTCGATTGCCCAGCGTCAACAGGTAGATTCCGTAAAATTGATTTCATTTCCATGCATAATAGATTGACTAAACCAGATTTAATTGTGTTGTACGATACATCGATTACGAACACAATAGCTGGTGGTTTTGGATAAGTAGTGTTCTAAAAAGTAATGAATGTTACTTATGATAACAACTCGACTAATTAATTATTAGAGGTTTACTCTTGTCTTACTCTGCAATATTCTTTCGTAGCAATGTATTCGTACGTTCCCAGCATTAATTCTGGTCTTTCATAACGATCCATCCGTTGACCGGTATGATCCAAATGTTGGAAGTACTCTGCTGGAACTAAATTAAGAAAAAGAAAGAAGTAATAATTTTAATTAATAAATATGTTAGGAAGAAATTAATTTTCACCTTCCGTTGTTGCTTTACAAAACATGCATTGGAATCTTCGGCCCGCATCGATAAATTGCATGAACGGACTCATGTACGCTTTGCATCGTACGCAACGAACTGGACCAATCTCTCCCATATCTACAATAGGCGGTTCGTATTCGCCTTCCGCTATACGAGCCATTGGACTTATTATTAATGCAAAGGGGACACTCGTCTGTAGATAAAAATTATTATAAATTACGTGAAATGAAATTAATAACTTGATGTACTTAGTGTTAAATTTACTTGTTTTATAATATCTGCTGTGGTAGGAACAGTGTACATAGTAGATCTAATGTATCTAGGGGATGCATTCCCTTGATCCTGTGTCACAAATGTGGTGGTTACTAGTGGTGGAACCAATCCCTTTTGATTTGTTACAAATACACCGCTTCTGGCGCATTGGTCGTCTTGCATTACTTGAATCTTCATACACAATTTTATTTGAGGTTAGTTTGAAGTATCAGTCCATAATAAAATTATAGTAATGTTTAATCGGATCTTTTACCGAGCTTGGCATGTGTTCAGGATCTAAACGTCTTGCTTGTTGTGGTTGAATGTCTGGCTGATATCCACCTGGTGCTCCAATCGCGCCACCTTGATATGAACCTCTTTGAGCATTGTACATGTCCTGCTGTAGAAAATTTATAATATAACTTGAATAACTTTCAATTACATTCAAACTATATTAGAAGTACCGCTACAAACATACATTATTATAGCCTTGATATCCTGTCTGTTGGTAGTTTGGCATTGTACCAGGTGGGTTACGGTTAAGCCCTAAAGTTCCCATACTTTGTCCCTGCATTGGAGAACCAGGTGTGTACAGTTTTTGACCTTGCTGTAAATTCATGGCTGTATTCATCATCTGGCCTACAGATTGACCAGGTAATGGAGGATGTGGACCAGTTAAATTTTGTCCTCCTAATGGTGGTCTGTTATAACTCTGTTGATTTGGTAATGGAGGTGCATTAACGTTTTGTTGACCAGACATGGGAGGTGGAGGCATATTTTGTTGACCCATCAATGGAGGACCCGACATATTTGATTGACCATGTTTTAGCTGTCCTTGCAGTGGAGGATATTGTCCTGGTAAAGGTGGTCCCGGAAGCGGAGGACCAGATATATTTGACTGTCCTTGCAAGGGTGGACCTGATAAATTCTGTTTGGACATAGGAGGTCCAGGTAAATGCATTTGTCCTGGGATTAACGGAGTAGAAAGACTTTGTTGTCCAGATGAAGATGAACTAGACACGTTTTGTTGTCCTAATGGTATAGTAGACAAATTCTGTTGTCCTGGTAATGGTGGAGCTGTAGATTTTTGCCCTGTTGTCGGTGGCCTGGTAAATTTCGGCTGTCCAGTGGATGTATCAGTGACATTCCCTAAACCAGGTTGACTTGGCAAAGGTAATCCTGCTTTGAATCCAGAATCAGGTGATGCAGCAGGATAATATTGTCCAAGAGTAGTTCCTGTAGAATGTCCAGAGAATGGAAGACCAGATTGAGTTGTAGAAGGAATTGTTGAAGCCGATGTGTGCTGCTGTATATCCTGCCCAGGCACGGGTGGTCCAGATTGTCCACCGGGATCGGTTTGTCTAGTAGATCCTGTTATAGTATAATACAAGTAATATACATGTGTTGAATTTCATCATTTAATTACTGCTTTTTTTCAATCAGTACCTGATGATGTTGCGCCCAACGCGTTATTAAATCCGTTAACGTTTGAGAGCATGGATACTGTTGGACTGCTTTTGCCAGGTAAGGATGGTGGAGGATAATTTTGCTATGTATTCAATAACACACAATTCAAGTTAACGTAAGTCAAATAAATAATAATGAATAATATTTAAACTAGTACTGTTATTTCATTTAATTTTAATTACCGCAGATGGTGGTCTTTGTTGATCCCCTAGGGACATATTTGTCATTTGATTAACTATATTGTTTTGACTTGGTGGAGGTGGTACCATATGCGGATTATTTGTTGATAATTCATATTGAGTATTTACTAAAAAATATAATATTATATTTGTGCACATATACACAGTACTTCAATAAACAAAAACAGAAGTAGATTGTTACCTTGTGGTAGCACATGATTCATATAGTATGGAGCAGGAGGTTGATGTAAATTGGTATGCGGAGGTCCTTGCATTGGTTTTTGAGATCCATAACTTTGAGAGCTCATTGGAGGTTCCTTTGCAACATTTGGTGGGAGATTAGAATTTAATTCCTCATAAGGAGGCCCAGGATAATAGCCTGGCTGTTGCTGTGCCTGTTGTTGTTGCTGTATATATTGGGGATTCATTTTTTATCCTAAAAAAAAGAACAAAAAATCTCCATAAACAAATTACTGTACATTTTCAGGTGAATTGAAAATTTGTATTTTGTCAAGAAAAATTATTTGCTTATGTAAAATTACTTAAAAAATGGAGTAAAACTTCACTTTGATTTAGTCGTTTTTGTAAACATTTTTATTTTATTAGTAGTATGGCAGTTTAAGAACACATTTGTAAAATAATAAGAAGTATACAATGTCTTCAATAGTGTTAACAGATTGTACAAAGTATTTGAGAAATTACATTCATAAGAAATAATTTATTTAGTAAACAGTATGTGTTTATTTATTGTACGAACCGAAGTCACATGAAAATATAAACGATAAAATTGTTAGCACGTTCAGAAATTTGTAAATTAATAACAAACGTTCAAAATATGCTAGGCATTGACAGACGTAAGATAACCTATACAAAGTCAACTTTGTGAACAGCATGTATCATATCAGGTGCTGATTACACGTACAATGGAGGTGTTAGTTACATAAAGACATTAGTTCTGTATTATGATTAAGCGTTAAATGTTGTTGCTTTGTAATAGTAAAAGAGAACAAGCCATTTTGCACATGATGATAAAAGCTACCAAGCCACACGAACCTGAAATTCACAGAATATTTATTGATTACTCACGTTGAGTTGTTAAATATATTTGAACCATAACAAAAGTTAATATTTCCACAAATGTTTACAATAAAATGATGAAAATGTACTTCGTTGCAATAGTGACTGCTGCCGATGCCACGTAAGGTGGCATTGCGCATGCGCCTGATGCACGTTGACGAGACCACGTCATGATAAAAATTAGAGCATTGTCGACGTGAAATTTAAATGGAAACACGAATGTCTTTTGTTATAATCTACATTTATTCTTAAAGATAAGTTTACAAACCGATGAAACCCTAAGAGAATGATAAGCATTTCCTAGATTATTTATATTACTACAAAACAAAATATACGTTGTAACTTTACACTTAATTGGTTGGTACTTTCAACAGCGCATTATTTAAAGATGTAACATTATATTTACTGTCTTTACCATTAAAATTATGTTCCGGTCATTTCAAATACAAAACTTCAGTTTAGGGTTAGGGTTAGGTTAGGAAACAGCTGTTCTTGAACCTCATCCACTTGCCGTGATATAATCACTATATCATACGTGTATTTTTTGTTCTTCTTTTTTTCTGTTTTTTTTTTGTGTTGTGTTTTATTACTTTATAATGAAGGCGTTAAATAAAATAAAATAAAAACAAGTTATCGAGTCTAGTTATTTTATACCTGTTCATACGTGCTGTAAATACAAAATATCATTAACGAGATACATAGCCCAAACATTAAATTAATGGTTTATTTAAATATGATAAGATCGATATAAAAAAATTACCTGTATCGTTAATATATGATATAAATGAATGATGTAGACGAGTTTTATTATATCGAGGGTGCCCCATAAAACGCTTAATATCACATCAACTGTGTACGTTTCATTATCAATGTAAATGTAGATAACACTTGTATGGAGACACATGTATAAAATATATAGTATGGACACGATTTTTAATTGAAATCTATACCCCTCATTTACGAGTGACACAGTTTTGCATAAGTTTAATTGGAGCAGTTCTAATAATTTTAATCTGCAACCTAAATATTGAGATCAAGTAATTTTGTTGCTATTTAAAAGAATACGAAAATACCTTCAGGTAGAGCAAACTCACCAGTGTTTACACTAGCCGATTCGCTAATGAAAAAGTGACTTTTTTCTTTCGTAATGGTTCTTAGAATCGAATTTACTTTTGCAAATCTGAATTTAATTTTATTTATCAGTATCGCGAACGAACATATTATGATTGTATTGACGAAATCGGGTATTCGATCTAGTATCCACATTAAAACGTACATATCGCTATCGGGATTGAGCAGAAATCCGTAATAATCCATTAAATTAAAAAGTATCACGACAAATATTACATTCATGATTCGAACGATATCGTCTTTCATACAGCGCGCATGATCAATTTCTGTATTGAAGAATTTTATATTCTTGTCAATGTTATTTATCTTCTCGTGTACTCTTCGTATATTGATGCTATAATGCATACTTGATATCATCATCGATGGCAATAAAATGATGTTCGTGCAGTATCGAATCATGCGGATTTTTGTGATGGTATTTATGGTATTGATCATTTTTAGTACAGAAAGCGCGTATTCGTTTACAATTAACAGTAGGGTGTAATAAATCGTTAACAATATAATTACGTACAAGTATTTCATGCACGATACTTTGCAAAATTTTATGGGGTACAAACCTAAAAAGGAAACAAGATGTTTCAGTACTCCCACTCAACTTTTTAATACGCTATCCTAGAAGATATTTGTACAACGATGAATTACCCAAAATCTTTATCAAGGTCAATAAAAACCAAGACTCCTCGTACACATTAGAGGGATGTAACAGCTCCATACCTGACACTTTTTTGCTAGAACGAAATGCGACTAAACAGATTTACACAATATTTCATGTTATGTTGCTTTCGTGTATTGAGTTTGTCAATAATTTGATGTGCATGTTAGATAATGTTGCATAATTAATTAGAAACATTATGATACGAGATCTAAAAACTGTTACAGTCCAGTCTGCAATTGATCGAAAGTAAATGTACCAGAACTCATGAATTAATAAATAATGGTTTAACATTTGGATCAATAGACTATGTATTGTCTAAAAACAAATATAATACATTATCATTAGTGTTCTTTTGTTAAATATTCATTATTTTTAATATTTTATTAATTAAATCAACCACTTGTGAGAAAGTACATTTTATTATTAGCATGGCCATCTAGCGGTCAACAGATGGAACTAAGTTCGGAGTTTGGTCAGCGCCTCTATCGGGAAAACGCTCAAGTTTGTCGCCGATTAGTTCCCCTTGCAACGCTAGATGAAGCCATCTGTATTCGTAAATTTTTTTTGTTGCTATATGCAAAAACAAATAAGAGCACAAGCATTATAATATTATAATTTATATAAGAATCAATTTTTAACCCAATACCTTTTATTTTTTAAATAAATTAAACAAATGGCGCCATCTAGCAGTGCAAGGGGAACTAATCGGCGACAAACTTGAGCGTTTTCCCGATAGAGGCGCTGACCAAACTCCGAACTTAGTTCCATCTGTTGACCGCTAGATGGCCACGCTAATAATAAAATAAATTTTCTCACAAGTGGTCGCTTTAAATAATAAAATATTAAAAATAATGAATATTTAACAACATAACAGTAATAATGTATTGTTTCTTTTATTTTTAATCATTTTACATTAGCTGATATTGTTCTAAGGACCTCAAAACCTTGATAATATCTTAATTGCAAAAGTTGTCAACCCTGGAACTTGAGCTGTCACCTGGGTTTTCGTGTTTTGTTAAAATATGTTAAATGTACGCTATGTAAATAAACATAGTGATAGATGTGTCTGTCAAATTTACTGATAATTATAAAATTAAACACGTTCACCTCTACCTGATTCACTTCTAGTATGTTTTCTAACTCGGAACTGTAAAAAATTGTGATCGGAGATGAACGAAAGTGAAACAAGTAATACGAATGTCTTGACATATTCCTTTGTTTTTCATAGTTTTAATAAAGATTGATAGCGTAACAATGTGTATAAATAAAGTATACAATAATGATTAGATTAGTATGTTAATCTAAAGATTTGCTAGATGATTGTTAAAGGGAGAAATTTTCTACTGCAGATAAGAATCTTTCCACGCAAAAGATATTAGTGGCTGGCCATGATCCAGGCTGGAATGATCCTCCAAAATGGGCATATTCTGGTGCTCAAAGTTCTGCAAGCACACCTACTAAGCGCACATTTAATAAGCGGGTTGCATTTCCATTAGCTCCTACACAAATTGTAAACAAAGATTCATCTTCTCAGAATGCATCAACGGCTATGCCACCACCACTACAATCTTCCACTAATTTAACAACAGCATCTCATCCTCCCTTGATGCTACCCACCAATATAGAAGGAAAGATAAATGAATTAAAAATTGATAAAGAGCAGGCATTGAGCGATGTCTTATCAAACTTTGAGGTTGTAATCGAGGAATATGTCTTAGAAAAAAGTAAAGCAGAAGAGGTGAAGAAAAGGCTAGATGTACTGAAGGTTGCATGGCTTGAGGATAAATTAAATAGTGCAATTCACGAAAAAATTTTAGATTTGTCTACAGGTTGGGTTTATGTAATATTTCTCTAAGATAATTACATTAATTATTTTGTTAAAAACAAAAAATAATAATAGAGGCATTTTTCAGCTTTACGAAAAGGAGACATTGAGAATGCGGATCGAATACACGTCGCATTAATGATGCAATACGCTACTCTATGCAGTCCTTGGATACCTGGCATTAGGCATATTATTTTAGGATTAAAAGCCAAATTAAAAAACTCGAATGCAATGGAGTCCCAGAATTCAGAGTCCGAATTATTACCGGTCGATGTAAAGGAATAAATTTAATAATAAAAAAAAGTTCCTTTTATTCATATGTATAATAAATTAATTAAATGGTATTCAAAAATATGTGTAGACGCAATTTTTGTCCCATCACAGAAGAAGAATAATAAAAGCTTTATCGTAGCCGTTACAACTATTGGTGTAGGGCTTCTAAAAAAAAGTTCAAGTCCACTGTACTCATAAAAGTTTCTTGTATTTCTCATTTCTCTCTTATGTATATTCACAAAGGACAATTACATCTTACTTATAACATATTCATCATTCTAAATGTACTCTTACGTCGATAATAGTCATCGATAGCAATGATCAGTTTACATTCTATTACTTATCGTCTACAAATCGCTACTAAACTCTAAGCATACTGTGATTCATCGCTCAAGCACACCCGCGTTGTTTAATTTTTTTGTTTATTTTAAATCGGTCATCACGCCACGCGCATTTCGAAAATTCCTGAGCCGTAGCGGCCGATCGAGATGCGCGTCGATCGATGCTCGTTTCTTCGTTCCTCCACTTTGTTTTTTTTTCCACTTTTCATTTTTCACGTCGCCGCCTCCCTGCGCGATTCCAATGAAAAAAAAAATCAAAATAGAAAACACAAGAAACAAGACGGTTACGAACAAAAAAACATTTTTCCCATTTCGCAATATCGTTTCGTTTACCGTTGACCGATTTTTCGAGTCGAGATACATCCTCTTTCCACACGATTGCTTCGCTAGTCCTTTCGCTGGTTCGGCTCGTTTGTTTAATCTTTTTTTTTTTGTGGCGCAATCGAACGGCGAAAGACGGTAAAACGCTTTACATGTAAACAAATACACATACACGTACACGTGTACGTGTATATATATTTATATATTCATTATAAAACTTACATCTTAACTTACGACCATCTATTTTAAATCGTCAATATATTAGATTTTTCTCCCATTCGTCGTTTTTATTTCCATTTCATCATTTAATCTCGCGTAAATAAATATTTATAAATACATTTGGGCCCGACGCGAGCTGTGGGTTCCCTCGATGGATCTAGGCGCGCTCCGGCATATTTTCAACCGATCCATGGATCCGTGGATCCTTCTCGGTTCCGTGGATCGTCGACGATTTCGCGAGCGAAAAGAAAAAATGAAAAAAAGAGATGATACGATTTCCATTTAAACTACGCGCGAAAGAAAAGGTTTAATCATTTTTTCCTTCTTATACTAATCACACCACTTTCCGCTCGCTTCCTATATTCATTTTTTTTTTATCGTCCATCGACGATCCTGACGCCGAGAAAATAAAAAAAAGAAAAAGCGGAATGATCCATCGGGACAACCTCTGGTCAGGGTCGCGGCTCGAATTTCGATTTAAAATTTCTCCATGGTTCTTTATCCAAAAATATATGTACACATATGTAGTCGGTGTATACGTAGCGCTATATTCGTATGCCCTATTCTTTTTGGGGTGACCCGGGTAGGGGGGTTGGGGGGTGATTGGGGGGGATACATTTTGGTACCAAAGTGCAAAAATTGTGAGCGAGCCTTCTTTTCCATTCTTTTTTTTTTCTGTCTCTCTCTCTGCTTTCGTCGAGTCCGCGGTCTTCTCGATTTATAGGGACACCCTGTATGTGCATACAAGCACATACACGCTTTTGCATATGTAAGTACATACGTACATGCATGCATACATATGTATGTACATACTTGCATACACAAATGTGTTTTAAAAATTTATATACACAACATATGCAATATATAATGTATACAAGTTTATATGTATGTATTATGTATTGTATATACAGGCAGTTTGCTAAGTATTGGTATCCTCTATGTTTATCGAAGATGTTTACTTAAATTGAGCGACAGGTTTTTGTAGCTGTTTGTTATATGTTTGTTATATGTTTGTTATATGTTATATGTTTAATTATAAATATGTACATGAATGAATTGTACACATGTTTCATTGTAAATACGCACTTGATTAAACTTCACGCGTTTCATTGTAAATATGTACATGAATAAACTTCATGCATGTATATATTTATAATGAAAAATTCATTTGATAACATCAAACTTATCAGTTAATTTAAAAATATGTTTTCGATAGACATAAAGGGTACGAGTACTTATGGTACTGGCTGTACGTGTACATAAATTAACATGTACACATGTGTTGACATGTATGTACATGTATATACCTTGTCGACCAGAAACAAATGGTATAAATACGCGTACGTCTCACGATTTTCGCACCCCAGGTATGCTCTCTCATTATGCTACGGTTTTTATTTAGTTTCGTGTTCCTTCTTGCTTCTTTCCCATTCGCAAAAGAACTCTGTCACTGTCACTGCACGCTACAAATATTTATTGTTAATTAATCAATTACTTTATTATTATTATTATTGTTACTATTATTATTATTATTATTTTTTGTCGATTCTTATAAATCAATCTCCCTATTGTTATTCTGCATCATCGTTTCATAAGGCGGACATAAGTGTTTTTTTTTTTATTTCTCACGAGACAGAATATACCTCAAGTATATTTGTTGTGTTGTTTTGTAATTTTCTTTTTCCATCATAATTACATCTATATATATATATATATATATATATATATATATATATATATATATATACGTTCGCTACAAACTATTTAAAAAACTTGTTCTTCCTCATCAACGCGTCATCCATCAAACCTCGCATACCCATTGTTCCTCTTCTTTCGTTTCATACTCTTTCTCTTATCTTTTTTTTTGTGAGTTTTTCATAAGCTTTTTCGTACAAAACAAAATGGCATCTTTTTGGCATTGGAAGAAAAAATACAGTTTCAACCTCTTTCTTTCTTAGTTTTTTTTTGTTTATCCTCTCGTTTCGCTTCACTCGTTCGAAATCGTAAACCATCGCGTTTCTCCACTCGCAAAATACAAATTTCGGGCAAAACGTTAACTCTTCGATATTATTCTTTTAATCCCTCTGTTTCCTCAACTTTCAAAAAAAAAGAGAAAAAAGAAAACTGATCGATTCTCTCGCTCGTTCACACATACTTGCAGCCCCGAGACGGTATTATTCGTATAACAGCTACACACGAGTGAAATTCCCCTCGTTTACACGCCCCTAATTATTACCTTTAATACTATTTTGGCATCGTCGCGTTTTAAATCCCGTGTCTCCGGGTCTCGTTGGCAGGAAATTATACAAAACGAAGAAGAAGAAAAAGAAAGAAACACAGCAATTTGAGCATCGGCCTATCGACTCCCTTTCGTTCTTCCATTTTAATCTTATTACTTTGTATGATATACTTTATATTGTAAATTTTACAATGAAATTAAAACAATTTGATGACGTTAGAGATCCCTGGTATAAACGGTAACCAATAATCGTTACCATACAAATTATATAAACATGCAGTGGTAGTTAAAAACCGACAGGGTACCGCTTCTTTCTCTTGTCAGCTATTGTACGGTCCCCTATTCTATCTATAATATTTCTATGATTCATCCTCGACGAACAGTGAATGGGAAACAAGAAGATCTGCGATCGAACCGATCGCCAGCAAAAAGAAAGGACGTCGAGCCTAGCTCACGGCGATTTTTGTTTGCGGTTTCAGCGCGATTACATTTTTCCTTTTTATCCTTAATTGACTGACTGAGATCGATTCGCGTTCTCGAGGGGGACTGATCGAGGAACGGTACTCGTGTTAAAAAATAGTGTCCACCGTCGATCGGACGTCGGTTTCGCGATTTTTCTTCGTGGTTTTACAACCTAGGGACCCCGGGGTCGCGCGTGAAAACCGAGGAACGGATTGGCGCTTTGCGCGAGCAAAGCTTGCCTTGTTACAGGGTGTAAGGTAAAGTGATTAAAAAGAAGAAAGAGTAAAAGATATCATACAAGGGACGACTAGCGTTTAAGAGGCGCGAGCTCGCCTATTCTCTGTTTTCTTTTCGTTTACGATCGCGGGGGGAAAACAGAGATAAAATATCAGAAAAGAACTGGACGTACGACTGGAAAAAGAAACCGAACCACAAGAGGCTCTGTGCACTTTCGACTCGATCATGGTGGTTGGGGGTAGGGAGGTGAGTGGGGGGGAGGGGGTTGGGCCGCCCAAAAAGCGCAACAAAACTTTAATGAAAAAATCGAATAGCAAATAGAACAACGCGTTTCATCGAAAACTTAATCAATAAATAATCGATTAAATTAGATTATATTATTAATTATTACTGTTTGCCGCTAATAATTATTATTACTACTACGTTATGATAATAATGAATGATAATATATTAATGATTCTTATAATACTTCGATGGGCGAGGGTGTTGGACGCGTCTATTGTAGTTCCCTTTTTCCCTTCTCGCGCCTGTCGATTCGGTGTGTGTCGTCCTCGAACCACCCTATGTCTTCGCGAGACCCCCAAGAACACGCGTGGGCGAAGACTCGACTTCCGGTCTGTTCGACAGCGGCGTCGAATATTCGAGAGGCAATGAACGGAGTCGGAGGAATGGCGTTTAATTGAAACTATGCTCCGAGGCAAGCGAAAGTATGAACTTGGTAAGAGGAAGAGGTTTTAGGGAACAAAAGAGCTGGCAAGTAAAAGAACTGACTTGGGTAAGAGGTTCAAGGAGTACCGAGAGTTGCAGACGTTGAGTGTACAAGCTACCTGGCCAAGACAGTGACAGGTAGAAGAGTTCCTCTAGGCAGTTTCTCTGCGTAGGGATCTCCCAAGTCGATTCGTCCACTTGCCACGGAGCAATTGTTCCCCCCAACGAATAAACAAACCGCCCTCGTCGTTTATCGGACATCGAAGCTGGTCCTCCACCCTAAAACGCGTCCCCGCGTGTCTCTCGATCGGCGTTCTCGCGCACCTCCTCCCGTTCGCTACCGACGACGGTAATATTGATCCTTAATCCCTATCGATCGCTATGACAAATGATTACAAAAAAGAAACAAAGATTAAAACGCGATAAAAGAAAGAAAAAACACGTAGGTCTAACATTGATGGGGCAGGGAGTTGAGGGGGCGGGGGAGTCGCAACGCAAGTCGCAGCTAGATTATTTACAGGAAAATAGGGATGAAGGGGGGTGGGGGCGGGGGTTCGAACGACGCGCTAAACGCGTGGATTCGTTTTGGCTCCGCGAGTTGTTCGGACTCTGGCGTCTACGTCGAACTTCCAGATTCCGATGGCCGTCCAAGCGCGTGAACGTTCGACGTCTGGAAATATTATACGCGTGTCCTCCGCTCGCACGGAGGTACGCCCTCTCGGAAGGCTACGAAGGCGATCCGATGATCCCAGCCGCGGATCGTGGGATCGTGGAATCGTTGCTAGACTCTAAAAGGCTTGGAAAAACAGTCGGAAGAACGTAGCTGACGAAGAAGACGACAACGAGATGTTTTCCTTTTTTTTCTTTCTTTTCTTTTCTTTTTTAACTTTTCTCGCGTCCCTGTTTGCTTGCTCGCTCGTTTGGTTGCTCGTTACTCGTTACTCGTTTTGTCACTCAGGTGATTAGTTAGAAAGATGCTTTGTACTCAGCCGACCCTAAGGACGGGAATTGGTTAGTAATTAATAGTCGCGTGTGTCTCTCCGTTGAGTGTTCGTTCTTAATCAGTACGTGGTACACAGTGATAAGAGCTACGGGTGCAAACACGTGCAGAATTACAAATAAATACGATGATTAACAAGCGCAATGTACAATAGGCGAACGAAAACAAAGAAGAGAGAGAGAGATGTTGCGAGCAAAACAAAAAAGAAAAAAAAAATTAAACGTTGATAATTACCGTTTAATTGATTACCTTAAAAAATTGAGATCATTTTCGTGTGTGTATGTGTGTGTGTGTGTTGCGTGTGTTCGTGGCGGGATACCCGGCACCTCACGCCCGTGGAGTCTCGTCGTGATTGTGCAAACGACTTTCGCAAAGAATCGATTCGAAACTAACGATTTTCGAGGGATCTGGGGGGGTTTTGGGTTGACGAATCTACCGTTGGCGATTAATCGGACGATTTGGCTCTGCGTATGGTTGTGTCGATGATGCACGGCGTGTACATATTACAGAAAAAAAAATGAAAAAAAAAATATATATATAGAAAATGTATGAAAAAAATGGCAGAGGATCGATCTCTCTGCGTGACTATACAAAGTGGATTGGCTTTTGTACAAAAATTTGTACCGGCGCGCGCGCGCGCGCGCGTATCGTCAGCGTACATACTTGCCACCTCTGGTTAACGTCGCGAAATGTTTGTCATCTAGGCTTGGACTAGCTAAATACGATTACGATTCTACCAACACGAAACCATTTAAAAAAATGTACAATCGGATGCGCTACGTTCCTTCATCCTTTCACCCTTTCATCCTCCTATCTCATGGCGTTTATCCATAATATTCTCTCGCAATCTACTCTGTCGAAGTCTCTCTGCGTACGACAAAACGTAGCCGATTCACTACCCGCGCGTTTCGTTTCTTCGATTACCGTGAATCAGCCTCAATCATGTATTCTTCCAGCCTGTCCCTCCTCCTGGCTGCCTTGTCACGTCTTCATGCTCCTTCGACGACGTCCTGAACACGACGAGGGATCCCTGTATCGTCTCCGATTCTCCCCCGTCTCCGTACGCTCGCGACATCCTACCGTGATTCGTGTAAAAGATCCATATAAAAAGGGAAGCCCCGATTAAAATTGTATTCTGCGATGTTCCTCTCGTGCGAATCTGTGTTCAGTTTCACCTGACTCATTCCCATATGCTCGTCACCTCGGTTTCAACCCGCGGTCTAACGTTGCATTCCTCCGAAAAAACGTGAAATAGAAAAATGGCAGTGCAAACGTGTACTCGCTTCGGTAAACAATTATACGCGTCTAGGACAACGACGACGGTACCGTGGACGATCCCTCGTGGTAACGGGTTTCGTCGCGTTTGGTCTTTGATCCCTTCGAGGGTAATTCTCGGTCGGTTCGCGTGATTTACCTCATGTGATCACGTCGAACGTTCGGCTAAGGTTCCCAAGTCGTGGGTGTGCTCGGTGGTGTGTCGCTGGTTCACGTAAGGCTCGTTGATCGGTGTTGCCTGTTCAGCGACGAGATCGATCGATTCCTGGTACGGTTCGTGGTCATCGAGGGCTGGAACCGTGGCCCCCGACGATCACTCATCCAATGGCCCCACCCTCCTGATACGGGCCAGTTATCATGCACGGATGCATGGGGAAGAGCGTCGTCCAGGTCATTGTGGTGTAGGTGGGCGATCTCATCATGAACTGGGAGCTGGGAACGCTGGGTATGTGAGGAAGCGGCGTGGTCTTCTCGGTGGTGGTCGCGCTGGCTGGGCTGGTGGGTGTCGACGGTGTTGATAACGTTTGCGACGTGGTCGACGAGCTGGTGGTGGTGGTCGTGGCGGTGACGCCTAGCTTCCTGAGTCGCATCTTCTCTTCCCACTCGTCCCAACCGTGTCTCGGTCGGTTGAGGTTGCGGTGCTGGTAGAAGACCAAGCTGATTCTGGTCGGGTTGATACGGTTGGGCTTCTTCAGGGCCGTGGTAGCGTGCATTTCGTGCTTGGCGCACTCAAAAAGGACGCTGCCATGGCCCAGCGCTATCGCGACTCCCCCCATTTGCGAGTCCTTGAAGCACTCTTCGTTGTCGGAGTAATCTGCTACCTCGCCGAGCGGCTCCGCTTTGGGCGGTGGCTCCGGTAACACTGGGAAGTAAGGTGGCGGTCCGTATATGTCCCATCGAGGAGTGTCCCACCTAGCCCAGCCAGGATTCAAGCCCTGATACGGGGGCACTCCTTGATAAGGGTACTGCGGCGAGGGGAAGCAAGCTTCTCTCTTTGGTTGCTGATAGAATTTCGGCGGATACTCCGGCGTTTGAGGATGATACGGCTGGTGGTAGTTGTAGCCTTCCCAAGTGTTGGAATAGGGTTTGTCGAATACAGGGTACGTAGGGTACCCGTACTGAGGGAAAGAAGCGTGGGGGTGTCCCAAGCCCTGCATCGCATGGAAGTCTTGCACTTGCTTCATCTCCTCCGGCCATGGGAAGCAGTTCGAGTTTGGATTCGCGGCGTTTTGTCTGGCATCGTGGAATCCTTCTTTCATCTTGTCCTCCGGCCAGTCCGGTCTCCGCTGATTGCCCGGGTGCGTCGCTACGCTGTTTTGTAACGGATTGCTAGGACTGTCCGCGTAAATGCCGCCACGCGCCGGCTCCTGAGGCTTGAGGAACGTTCTATTCGAAGAATTTTGATATGTATTATCCGTG
Source organism: Hylaeus volcanicus (assembly GCF_026283585.1). NCBI lineage: Eukaryota > Metazoa > Arthropoda > Insecta > Hymenoptera > Colletidae > Hylaeus > Hylaeus volcanicus. The sequence continues at coordinate 7,916,961 of NC_071977.1, forward strand.
GCCGGATTCTGGTTGGCCGCTGTCCTCGACGGTGGCCTACCCTTTGGTACGCGAAACGGAGAAGGATCGGACGGCGCTTCCCAGCTGTGCTGCTTCGATTGGTCCGGATGCGGTATCCTGTCGTTCCAATTCAAGGTTCTCTGGTGCTCCATTTGCGCTTGATGATTCCTTTCGGCGTTCACTTGATCGTTGTAGGTTTGTTGCTGCTGGTCGAACGCCCTGACTTGTTCGGGATACCAAGAACCAAGCATGTTCCAGCTGCCCGCTTGATCGGAGGGGACTGGTGACATTTGATTCATTCCGGACGATTTCTGTTCCTGCAGTTTCTGTGCGCGATATTTCCTTTGATCGATTGTCCCTAACGCGTGAGCGTCGGTCTGCTGATTACTCGGTGGCAGGTGCGAAGGATTGTGAAGCAATAGATCCGGATTCGTAGCACCGAATGGTTTATGACTAGCGTTGTCCATACAGGAGGATACCGAGAGCCCAGAGAATACATCCGCGTTGGGGTCGTTGTGCTGACCCTCGTATGGAAAATTCCTCGTCGACTGAACGGCGTGCGATGGGTAGTGGCCTTGTATTCTATTCGCAAAGTGTTGTTCGCTCTGCGACTTCTGAGCCTCCAAGTAATTCTGCGTCATGGGGTATTTTTGCTGACTAGAATCTTGCACTGGTTTTGAGAACGATAATTTCGATTGATCGCAACCCTGGCCAACGTTACGTAGACTGTTCGGATTGTGCGGTTGGTTTGCACGGACGAGCATGCCCCTTTGATCTAAATGAGGCTGGAAACTCGGACAATTGGCCTTCGGGGATGGACTGGCTTGTCTGTTATCGTAGACGTTTGGATAGTTTCTAGCAGCGGGAGGATGGTTGTAGCCCGTTTCTGGGTATCCCGGGTTTCTCGACGGAGCCATTTTCTGTTCATGAGGAGTCGAAGGACAACCCCTCGGTGACATGGAGTACGCAACATCCACGGGCGTTCCTGCATGAGAATTCCTAGGTGATATGGGGTGAGCCCTCGGTGAATGCGGATAGCAATTCCTCGGCGAGTCTATGGTGGAATTGGGCAAATTGCGAGAACCTGGCCGATGTTCGTCCTGAGAAATCGCGCTTCTAGGCCTTGTATCGTCCAGACTCGTGCTGTCGGGGTCGACTTTCACGTCTCTGTCCAGACCGCCGAACGAATACTCGCCCCACGGATTCAACCAGTTGTTCTTCCGTTGATCGAGCCACCCGTTCCTACCCCACTGCTGCTCGTTCTGGCAACCCCAACCTTGATACATGGACACCGGACTGTCTAGAACGGTAGATGATACCTGGGAGCTCTGTAACTGCGCGTCCATCCCTTCGAACATGGACGCCATCTCCAGGGACAGTTGTGGGTCCCTCATTTGCGGCCTTGCTGGTTCTTGGTGTCCCTGTACACGACTTGGCTCCGAGACTTTCTCGGTGGTATTCTTCGAGCCGTCCTTCTTATTGGTCACCGTGTCGAGCTCGTCCTCTTTTCTCTTCTTGCCATGTCGTCTACAGGGTTGAAGGGGGACTGATCGGACTCTGACTTCGCAGGGATACCTGTGTCAGCAATGTTCCATGTAATTAATCAGTCGGAAACAGTGATCACGCAGGGGCCTTAATCCTTGTTACGTAGGAGTCTCTTACTTTGATAAAACTTCTACAGCTCCGGCGCGAACCTTCTCATCCTGTCCATCCTTTGACCCGTACTCATCCGTGGTGTCCATTATGTAAAGGGGAAGCACGTGCAATTGTTCGTCTTCGGGTTTGGATAGAGTTCGGTGTTTCGTTACCGTCACCACCTGCAAAGTGAACCACACACATAACTATTTCGTCCTAGTATAAACAGAAATGTCGAGGTATAAGTTTCCTTCGAGTTACTTACCACGGTACATCCATTGTTCATGTTGTGAAGATCACGATGAGAGTGTGCGCAAAAGTCAATGCAGGCCGTGACACCGGAGAACGGTCGGCCAGGTTTGAATCCTAAACGGCATTCGCTCGCTTCTCGTTCGAACTGCGTCTGATTGTTGAAGGCTTCCGGTGCGAGGCTGAGATAAAGAGGCGATAGGAGTGTTGCCAGGACGTGCATTCTTTCTTCGACTTCTTGCTCCTGGAAGAAATGACGCGTTATCATCGTTAGAAGTGGTGGGATAACCTGGAAGAGTAGTAGAAGGTATACTAGTAGAAGATATCCTACCTCTGATCGCACTGACAATCGAAATTTACGGACGGTTTTACTTCTGGCGTATTTGCAACCATTATAATACATGGACCAGGAACATCCAAAGGAGAAGCTCGCACCGCAACTGTCGGGATCGAGTCCCTGGCAAGCACAAGTTCTCGGTTCGTTCGTTCCACATCTCCTAGTCGTGGGAAGACCGAAACGATTCAATTTGTGGCTCAACAGGGAGTAGATCCGATCGGCCTCGTGGGTTGGCACACCCTCCCAAGCGACCATAGCCACGACGATCCAGGCTGTCGGGCACTTGTGTCCTTGACGATGTTTCACTATGGTTAGGATCTTCTCTTCCACGCCGGATCGTCGAATTATCTAGCGAATCACTGATATTACAATCCCGTCATCAAGGTGGAACAGAGAAGTCTTAGTGGACGATTCAGAGCGATTGGACCAAGACATGGGCGATAGATCGAGAAAAGTTCCGGGGGATGTGAAGGTGGATTGATATATTCGCTTACCCACTTGGCCATAGGACATCCCTGGGTGGTTTTGCCCTCCTTTCCAGTGTAGATGACCTTTTCGAATCTTATGGCGTTTCCCTTAAGGCCGGTTCTTCTTTCAAGATCGTTCCGTAGGTCGGGCAAGTTTGCAGCCGCCCCGAGGTGAGTGTAGTACGAGCCGGGCTCTGGCGGACCTTGTGGTTGAACCTCATTTTACTTACGAAACCGGACGTTTCAACGAAAGGAAGCAACAGAAGCGGAAACATTTATGCCACGTATGTAGGTATGCCCCCTGAGAAAGGGGGGTAAGTTAGGTTACGTGCATTCTTCTTTGGGTCACTGTATCGAGGCGCATAATCGGTGTATGTCGGTTGTGATATTAGTAGTACAGTGGTCCTTAAGAGAATTTTCTTACTTTTTTTTCCGGTAACGTTTCAAATTTTTTGTTCAATTTGTTTATACTTTCTACATTTCGTGTAACGGATACATAGTCGTGGTTAGTGTGTTCTCTCAATGTTAGTGTCGTGCTGAATACGCGAAAGCAACTCACATTTATCGGCGGGGAAGCAGTTGCAGTCCGGTACTTCGGTCCTGACATTGTTCTTCAGTTTGTCCAAGTGATCTTGCAATTTTGTCGTCGACGGGACACCGCCGCTTCTAGGACTCTGCGGACCTTCGTTCTTTACGTCGGACTTCTCGGCTGAGTCGGCCAATATCTCGTCCCTGGTCTGGAGACCTTGGCAACAACCCTCGCGCAGATGCTCGGGGGTGGGCTGCTCGGTGCCGCCTCTTCGGCAACACCAAGAACCGACGCCGGGCGATACTTTTGCGGGGCCACCGTCTCCGCGGAACATGTAACTGATGGAGCCCTCGTGGCATCTTTGATCGGGCTCGATTTTGATTTCTTTCGACGCGCAGCTCTCGCTCTTCGAGGAAGCTGCCGGGGAGGGCACGCACTCGGAGCCCGAGTAGCCGTAATCTCCGACGTTCTCCTGCTTGATGATCTGAGACGAGTCGCAATTGGAGCTGTTCGCGTTCGATGACGTCGTCTTGTCGGTGCTTTCCACGTACGGTGGATCGTCCTCGGCTACCAGGGCCACGCGTGACGTCTCTGGGAACTCGAGGCCGTTCTCCGTTTCGCTCTTGTCCTTGTCGGCGTTCTTCTGACACTTCTCGAACATTTTCTCGTCGTTCTGCTCTATACCCAATTCCCTCTGAAAGGACTTGTCGTCGATGGTCTGATTGTCGTTGCTCTTGCATCCTCCCTCCTTCCACAGCTCTTGCTGCTTCTGCTGTTGCGTCTGTTCGCGATGTTGCTCGTGCTGCTGCGATTGTTGTTGCTTCTCGCACGGTTTCTGGTGCGCGGTTTTCTCGCTCGTGTCGTACTTCATGAAACTGTCTATGGCCGTTATACCGTTGTTCAACGCGTTACCTCCTCCTGACCACTCCCATAAGCCACCACCATCGGGCAAACTATCGACCCGAGGGTGGTGGCTATGCAATAAAAAATTACCGGTCAAAGATTCGTTGGATTGCGCCATGGTGACGATGTTGGATTGATTCAAATACTGGTCCGCTTGTTTCTCTTGAAGTTTCTCCGCGTTCTCGTGGGACTCTCGTAACCGATCCTCCGCGTGATAGTCTCCGTTCGTTCCGCTGTTGCTGTTCACGTGCTGAGACTGCATTTGATGGTGAAGATTGTGGTGTTGTTGTTCTTGATGACTCATCTGGTGCTGAGACTGTTGCTGCTGCATTTGCTGATGTTGCAACTGTTGTTGCTGTTGCTGTTGCTGCTGTTGTTGCTGTTGCTGCTGCTGCTGCTGCTGTTGCTGTTGCTGTTGCTGTTGCTGTTGCTGTTGCTGTTGTTGCTGTTGCTTGTTTAGTATCATCGATTTCAGTCGGCTGTTTAAATTTACACGATTAGATTGAGCAAATACGTTACTCTCCTGAGCATCTTGATTATCTGAAAATCCGTTTGGTTTGCCGGTGTCCGTTGCCTGCTGCTGCCAAAGCACTCTTTCCCCGGAGTTCTGCATGTCTTGTTTGGTCGCTTGCTGGCCCCAGGTCGGCTGATTCTCCGTTACCGAGTTCGGCGACCACGACATCTGATTGTCCATCTTGTTCTCCTGCGCGGGCGGTTGGGGCTGCCACGCGGCCGGCTGGTGACCAGGCGTTCTCCTCGGACTAGGCTGAGAGTCTGGCCATTGCTGCTGAGGTTGCTGACTACTGTCGCTCTTTATACTATTCGGCGACCAATTGGGTTGACTAGTTGGTGTGTCTGGCCAAGACATTTGATTAGACGGCGTAAGTCTGGGATTCTTTTCAATTTTCGTTTGCTGCGACCACTGTTGCTGTTGTTGTTGTTGTTGCTGCTGCTGCTGTTGCTGTTGTTGCGTGATCTGCTGACCAGACGGCGTTAACCTCGGATTCTGTTGATTCGAGTTCTGCTGCGCCTGCATCTCCGGGCTACTCTGCTGCCAATTGTGCTGACCAGATGGCGTCATTCTGGCGCTTTGGTGAGACGGATTCTGCTGATGGTCCGACAACTTCGGCGAATGTTGTAGCCACCCTTGGTGCTGGGATTGTTGTTGACTAGAGGGTGTTAATCTTGGATTCTGGTTGTCCCTCAACTTCGGACTCTGCCGGGACCAGTTACCCTGAGTTTGTTGCTGCTGATTATCGGTATTGTCTGACCACGATTGCGGCGTTTGCGGCTCCTTAACGCTACTGGTCTCCCAGCTCATGTGGCTGGCTGGCCTGGGCAGCTCTTGCTGTGCCTGCATCTGCATGCTTTGCTGCTGTTGCTGCTCCTGTGCTTTCATACTGTTACTCTGCATACCCGATTGCTGCTGGGACTGGGGCTGTTTCTGCTGTTGGTGCTGTTGCTGCTGCAACGTACCATCCGACCAGCTCATGTTGTTGTTCACGTTGTTCATCTTCGCGGCAGTACTGGTGTCGGACCATATGTGTCGTTGGCCACCGTCTGGTACCGAGTGCTGCCGCTGCATGTGCTGCTGTTGCTGTTGCTGCTGCTGGTGCGACTGTTGCTGAGCCACTTGCGATTGCCATTGGTTCTGTACTTGTTGCTGACCCATCTCCACGTAGCCTGGATATCCGTTAGAGTTGTGTAAACTCTGTGGGCCCGGTTGAAGTGGATACCCAGGCATCTCGTTTCCCGACACGTTGCTGGCCGCGATTGTCGCGAATCCCTTCACCTGCGTGTCCGTCTGGGGTTGCTGGGGCTGCGACTGCGGCTGCTGGGGGGTCTGCTGTTGCTGTTGATTATCCATATGCACCGAGCTGCTACGACTCGTGGGGGTGGTTGAGGGTGGCGGTGCCATCGTCACGTCCTGGAAAGATCATCATTCCATCTATAACTTAAAATCGTTCGTGGTTGCGATGAATGGAAAACCTGGCCTTGTATACAGTCGCCCGTACTCGAAATTGTCCATCATTTTTGCGTGGTACCTTCGACAATTATGAAGAGATATCGCGACCATGTTGCGTTTAAGTATGTTTATGATATGCAAATATGTTGAACGATTTTAAGCGAGCCACTGTATTTACTGTATGGTGTGTTGTCAGTCGTCAATTACGTACAAAATTCTCTAAAATTGATTTCTTCGTTATAGAACATACTTTCCGAAGATAGTTTCAATTAAAAACATTTCATATATAATTGTACCTGTTGTTGGTAACCATTGACGTAATCCTGCCTTTCATAACCGACTGATTGGGTCGCGGTGGCAGCCGGATCCATGAATTGACCGTTTAGTGGCCTCTGAGCTGTCGATGGCACCGTTTGTGGGGCGACCGGTGGCAAGGGCGAGGGTTGCCCCGTAATTGTGTATTGTCCTGTCGCCCCGGCGCGTTGAAACGCCGACTGATCCGTTGTAATGAAAGTCTGCTGCTGATATGCAACTGTAACCAGAAAATTCGACTGTTGATTCGACGAAAACTGACTCGACTGGTATTCACCTGCGTACTTTCAATTCTCGAGCAATTCTCATTACTTCGAGGGCTCGGCCTTGAAGGTTTATTATTGAAATTATCGTTAGGTAAGTTTTCAGTAAGACTGACGTAAAATTTAAGCTTTCCTCTATGTTTAAAAATTGTTAATTGTTAGAATAGCGTTTTTAAGGGTAGTTGGTTAAAGTTGGCAGTGCGAATAAAAAGGGAGGCATAAATTTCCCCAATCACCTGCGTTGTTCAATTACCTGGCTGTGGATGGTAGGACGCTGCGGCTGTGTACTGGGTATGATACCTCAGCTCTTCGAGCTGGTTCGGGGCTGGGATTTGTTGAATGAACTGCTGAGGCGGCCATGGTGCTGCTGACGTTTCAACCGCAACTGCTCCCACGGGAGTAACTCCCTGGTGCCAAACGGTATTCCCAAAACCAGCTGCTGGCCGGAAACCGGCGCTGGTGTCGCCGTAGAATGGCATCACTCCCGGGGACTGCGAACAAAAACGTTAGTTTTCAAGGTTCGAGTAAGTAAGTATTCCGATTCGCAACTTCGAGGGGTTGTTTCCGCCTTTCGAGCACGAATACGAGTCGATAAGAAAATGATACAGTGTGTTGTATGTGGACAGAAAATTGCATAAAAATTGGCATGTCGATGTCGATTATGCAGACTGACTGGCGTCTGTTGCAGGAACGCCAAGGTACTTTCGCGTGGATTCGACGCGAGTGGCGTGCGAGTACAATGAAATCGCCACGTATGAAGAACTATACCTGCGCGATGCAGTTTCGTTTTATTTTCGTTCGTTCCCCAGTCAGCGAAGGCTTCGAGAAACTCGATGATCATTCATTACGTGATCAAGTTACTTGAAAGTTTACAAAGGAGGAAGTGCCTATAAGAATACGTTATCAGCACACGTGTTTCGTTAACTATTATTTAGCTCGATTCATAGACAATTTTTATTTTTTAATTCATAATTTATTTCCATAATAAATTCCAATCAATTATACGATCTCCATCGTCGATTATCACTAGTTTCCATCTAGCAGGTCAATTAAAAATTGGTGACTGCAAAGGGTTCGTTTATGAGTCCAGAAAGTTATTAATAGTTCTACAAATTTGGGGTTCAATTATGGACACGTTTAATCGCAATCACATGCACTTTCATTTAAAAAGAAAACAAAAGTCTGACATCCTTCTCTGAGGAATCTTTTATTCAAAGTGTCTTGAGCCCATCGCTACTCCACTCTGCTCGCGGTCGCTCGGAGAGAGCGAGGGCCGCGGCTTCGATCCGCGTGTCCCTCTTCTGCATGCGTAAGCGTGTGTTGAGTCTGTCTTTACGTGTGGTTTGAGTGGGACGGTCGAACAGAGACGGAAAACGAGCGTTTGTTGGAAGGAAACCATCGAGAGTGAACAAGAGCTGTCGAGGGATAGACGGAGAAAAGGAGATCCACAAATAGACTGAGAAAACGGTGAAGGAGGACGGGGATGAAAAGGAGAAGCGACGGTGGACGAAGGGAGGAACTGGCAAACTCGCAACCGGACTATAAAACTTTGCACAAAACGAAGACAACGTTCAGGAACGATCAGTTCGCTCGTCCGTACACCATCGACGAGCTTTGTCTTCCTATTTCACTTTCTCCCGTTGGCCTCTTCGGGGTCTCTACCATCTTGCTCCTTCGACGATCGATTTTTCACAGTCCGGTTGAACTCGGGTTTAAATAAAAGATGTCTCCTCGCGGAGTTCGGGAATTCCTTCACACCTGCTGGCTGTGCTGCCCCTCTTTCGATATTTTGCCCAAAGTTTTTATCGTACACGTTATCACTGTGAATATAAAGTATGTATGTATTCGAGCTGGCTGTAGTGTCTCGCCATTCGAGAGTTTCTCTTCTACCTTGCTGTACAGGGTGCTTCAAAGTTGGACGAACGCCCCGGGGAAAACGGAAGCTCAAGAGTCAAAGAAGTCTGATAGCGAGAAGCAATCGAGTCTGGAAAGGATTCTATTTTTTAATTGACTAGACAAGTCAAGTGTTTATATAGAAACACGTTCTAAATAAATGCTTGATACGTTTCGTTTTTGCCAGCTCCTCTAGCCAATTAAGTTTTCGTCTGTAACCGTGGAATTTCTGGTGCATTCCCCCCCCCCCCCCCCCCCAGCCAATCAAAGTTTAATCGTGTTATCGAGGCTGGGTAGCGGCAATTACCATTCGATAGGGACATTTTTTGAATAATCCTGCGCGCGGTTGGCGCTCCGCGTTGAAATTTCCTGGGAAATTCGTCGTTGTTCCGGTCGATGGCCAAGGAAAATTAGATGGGACCGATTGAATAAAATTTGGCGACCGTGTACAGCCGCATCGCGCTGTCCACTATGTTTTCCGCGCGACCGTGTTTATCTGGTGTTGCGTTCCGTGCAGCTACCAACCGTTTTGCCGGTTATTACCCTTGTTACGCGGTACAGTTCAATTAACTGAGTTACGATGGTAATCCCATTGGCGGTGACCAAGGAAGTGAAATTTCCTCGGTGATATTCGGCCATGGAAAATCATCCATTGCGTGCCGGATAATCATGCGGAATTCAACCACTGTTCGAAACAAATTTTCATTCATTTTCGTTGATTTTTTGAATGAGAAGTTTTTGTTTAATATTTTCTAGAATTCCATCTTTTTTTTCGAAAGGAATTCTATCATAGAATAGAATACTTTTATAGTAGACATAAGTTTTAAAAGTAGAATTAAGAGTAATTCTATAACAATGAAAAATATATATTAGAGAAAATATAAAAGGTAAGACGATAATTAAACAAAGGAAGGAGAAAGAGTACGTGTGCAAATCCTTCCTTAATTATTATTCGACATCTGCGCTCCGCATGTGGTCCGGAAGTAGGTACGTGAAGTCATTATGAAACACGGGTATAAAACGAGCGTTGAAAAGGGATCAAAGGCTGTCATAGAGAAAGTAGAACGGTTCTAAAAGTATTTAGATCGGGTAAAACACGTTTCGTCGAACCGAGTAATTGGTTATTCGAATGATAGATTCAGCAGGTATACAGTTAGAATACTTGGAGAATTAGGTGCTAATGGGATGAACATAAATGGAGGTGCTACTGCATGATTTCTCAGAAGAAAAAAAAAGCACTTGTACAGTGCTACAAACAACTAATCCTCGTATTATTTTACGTAGTCTAATAAGGACTTATTAATACTGTCGAATAAGAGTAAATTAATTTATTATTAAATAGCATTAAAAATAAGATCCCGCTGGAATATACTGATCACAAAATTGAATTTAAGAAAAAGTATGAAACCATTTGAAATGAAGCGTCCAAGTGTGAGAAACACTGGATTGATTCAAGCTCGGCACAATACTAAACCAGACTGATGTAGCGGAGGTTACTTCCCAGAAAGGCTCGACTTGGAAAACGAAGAGTCTCATTACACCGACAAAGCAAAATACATTACGCGAAGTTCGTTACGGTCAGAAAAGATTTGCCTTCATTGTTCCCATTCGTTTTGCGCGAGTATTCCAATCCGTTGTCAGTTTCAATTATCCGAGACGGGTTGAATTGTTCCAAGGTGCTCCGCGTATTACGAGCATATCGAATTCACTGGACTGCTCGAATTTCATCGAACCGCTAGCATTTTTTCAACCGAACGGAAATGCACCGATAGAAGTGACTCACGCCGTCCAATCTGTCGAAACATTTCTCGCTGTGTTTTGCTTGGAACTAGTACTGTCCATTCCAGGTTGGTATTACTATGGAAATGGCATATACGAGGCATGCTCGATAGATTAGGTCACTTCGCGTTAACCTCCTTAGGAACAATTTTTTTTTTGTTATCAAATTTTTGTTCTGTTTGTTATTGACAGTAATTATAATTATAAAAAGATAAACGTATGTTGGCAAGGGCGTGAAATGGTTAAATCGCTGTTTTTTGGGTAGAACGTGAATTTGTCGGTAATAGTTTGTTATGATGATTAAATAGATGAGTAAACGAAAGGATTTCATAGAAAAATATGTACAGAATATCCTATTTTAATTAGACTGAATAATAAAATGGCACCATTATTAGTGACATCATTTTCTCGATACAAGAGAGTTCCTTATAAGGAAATGTATTGATAATGTATACCAATTTTTTCAAAATGTTTACTGCTTTAATTAAGATATATAATTGCGATTAGTAACGTAAATATAGATTAATTTATCCATTGCTCTATTTGAACATATTCCATGGAGCCCGAAAGATCAGTCGCAGTAGGTGCGGACCGTGCTCGGTCAGACATGCTAGTCAGCCTTCCCCATTCACCTCAAGCAACTGTCTTTCTCTCTGCGATACATTTCACGACCACAATTGGACTTTCAAAAGTTTTCGAAGGAACTAACCGCTCCGGAGGACTTCCTACACTTCATGCGTCAGAGTTCTAAGATAGTTGACCGCTGACACGAATAACTCCGTGCCCGGGCGCGTTATCGCTCCAACCTCAGCTTCGGATTTTTTATCGAAGAAAGTACGTAAGATTTTTATTTGAAATTTTACACACACGCTTTTATAACTATTTCCGTACGATGCACAAATATTTATTAAATGAAGAAAATCCCCAGAGAGTTCTGCCCTATAAAGAGCATATAAATTTTGTATATTTATTTTACAAAATAAATGTTGCAGCCCATTAAAAGAAAGAAACCATCGTACCTCGAAACTTGGTCAATTTCACGAATTCCGACTTGAAATTTTGTACAATTGTTCCCGAAGGTCTGCTATAAGACTCTACAAGATTCCGTCAAAGGAATTCTCCCTTCAAATAAAACGTCCGGGTGAAACGTTCGCGTGGAAGCGTTAGAAGGAGTGGGTCGGCTGGAGTGGTCCAAGGAAAGGTGTCGACCAGGCGGAGAAACTCCGGGGAACCCCCCAAAGTGGCCGTGAATCGGTGTTTGTGGTCGAGGTTGATAGCATCGAAGACTCGGGCGTCTCGCCAACCGAGTCAGCGATCCCTCAGAGCCTCCCTCGGCTTCTCCTTCGTGTGTTTTCCTCCTTTCCTCTTCTACCTCCACGCTCACGCCGTTCGCCGTCTCTCTGTCCCTCTCGGCGTCTCTCGGACGCGGTGCCGGGCTCTCAGGGGGAAAATCCTTCCGTTCTCTTGACATCGTGACCTAGGGCAACGTAAACCCGAGGCGTGATAAAACGGGATGCGCCGCGACAGCACCCAAACATAAGCCTCAGGAGCTACGTTTCGCTCCGTCTCTCTCGCACCCCATCCAAGAAGCTCTGCAGTCGTTCGTTGACCTCGACCCCTTCCGTTCCAGCTCCTTTCCTTCCTTCGTTTTTCCACCTTGCGCGTAGCCGACCCGCGGTGACTGGTTCCTGGGCTCCTCTCGATGATTCACGGAACGTTGGACGTCCCTTGCGTGACGAACATCTCGAGGGTGAATACGGGGGGTTGGCCACTCGAGCGATGTCTTCGTTGCAGGATGAATCGTTGCCTCGCGTGGGAGGTTGCTTTGGTAGCCGCGAAGATATCGCGCGACGGAATTTCTAGATAGAAGATGGGCCGTGTAATCGTGTCGACTCTTCGAGTGCTGAATACTTTCGGGTAAAGCGTTTGGATGGGTGGAATACTTTTTTCCTGGTTGGACTCTGGTGTATAGGGTCATTCGAGTTCTTCTAGGTCAAATTAAATTTTGTAGACGTTTAGAAAATGAAAGATGCAACATTTCTAAGGACGCAGTGATCATTAGTTGCTTATTTTTAACCCATTCATTAAATTAATTGCGAGTGGTCACGGTTGCACGTCTTGTATTAGAGAAAGCTCCCTCATGTAGAAGAAATAACTAACAAACACCAATCACGTTCAAATACAGTTCCCAAAAATGTCTAAAAATTCTCTGCATACTGTGAGCGAATATTACATTCAATATTTCATTCTGAAAATGCAGTGTAAATGAAAAAAAAGGGATTCCCGAGCCTCCCCATCGTTTATCGTCGGATTCAATCGTGTAGCGGGAACGGTGGATCACGAGAATCGGGTCAATATTCGATTACGCTTGGAGCGGGAAACGCGGAAGCGGACTTGGCAGACGAATTTAAACCGCTTTGAAAATCGAGCCAGAAATTAATTTCGCAGTTCCCAACGAGCAACACGCGCATTCTATCTATCCGAATCGGTTCGAACAGAAGGGGCTGGAAATTTATCGACGAATTAGCCACACCAATCAGTCCCGCATCGATACGTTTATTTCATTAAACGTTCCGCGCCCACGAATGATCGCGTGCTGCGCCAACGCAGATGGTTGCGCGTGTATACGAAAATTCATTTATCAATGCAACCTCTCCTGATGCATCTGCACGCTGGGTATCTACACGGCATTCCATCTCATCATTCGGACTTGTCCCCTAATGTTGCGTTAGGTTTCATTGGGAAGAAAAACCCTATTAGAGACTGAAGTTATATTATCTATTATATATTTTCGGTTATCTTTAGATTTCTAGATACCGCTCGTCGAATTGTCACATAGTGGATCGTCCAGTTCAACCAACGTGGACAGTTAACACGTTGATCGCCACGTGAATATTTACGAACATTTCTAGGAGAATCAAAATTTGTTTGAGTATAATTGAAACTAATAGAATCTAACGTTTGTCGGTGTATTTATTTTTATAACGTTATCGAAATTCATGAATGCTAACCAGATTCATTTTCTTTAGTATTTCACCTTAAAAGTTTCCATAATGGATAGAGGAAATGGAAAGTTGAAATGCTCCGAAATTCTTGGAGCATCGTTTACTGGTTCGAGAAACACTTTGGGTAGATATGCGATCGTCCAGGTCATCCTTCTTTTGCTGAGTGCACGCTGACAGCTAAAGTGTCTCGATACGGATAACCCCGAAAGAAATGAGAGAACTGGTCAGCAGATATGTCTGATTGGAATGGAACCATCCTTGCCAAGATGGACGCTTTGTTAACAGTCGTCCAAGGATCCAAGGCACTAGCTAAGAATTAGTCAGCAGATGGCTCAAATCTGGGGAACTGGTCACCCTCTTCCAAGGGATGAATTTAATAACATTAATCAAATTAACTCCTGGACGATTTTATCCTACGTTTCTTCTATCTTTTGTCTTTCTCGATGTCTATACACATCCATGATTATCAGAATGTCCCAAAAGGCTACTCTCAGCGTTGATTGGTTCGCAGATGTGTCTCGAGTCGCCCAAGGAACGGTGCCCTCGGTTTTAACTGCCCGCAGTAGCGATTTCCCAGCGATTTTATCGCCTTTCCTCCCTTCTTCGGCTGGGCAACCGTGCGGCAACACAGGATTTACGCGTGTTCCTAAATCGAGGGTACGCGAAAGAATCGGTGAATAGGGGGCCCGGGGGGGGGGGGGGGGGGGGATGACAGAAACGGGTGGTCGCTATCTACATCTTAGCAGCGGTTTTATTCACGACGCGAGCGAAACTGGTCGCTTTCGGCGAAAACAATGCGCCTCAAACGATTCCGTGAAAAGGAAAGCGAGAAAAAAATATCGCGGAACAAAGCCTCGCTAGAGACCTTTCACGCTTTTTCTCGTGGGGAGGGCGAGAGAGCTGTCCGGAGCGGGCTTGGCTTCCAGAGGTGGGATCAAGATGAATGCGTACCGACGAATTCAAGTCAATTTACTCGAGTACTGTTCCCTTGGAATGGAGTGATACTTATAAAATTGCATTGTTTTCGCAAGCCCGTTTTAGGAGCACTCGAAACGAAACTCGACGCCACGAGCGGAGTTTGGAAAACATCAAGCTTTTACCAGAACAAGAAAATCACGAAGAAAAACGCAACATCTCCCAACACATCAGTCACATTTTCTGACATCCATCGATGATTCCATTAATTGTAAGTATCGCGTTTAGTCATCGATCACACTCTAACACTCCAAGAGAAATCCTTATGGAAAATCCTTATTCGCCTACATACTACCAAGTTTCGAGGACAGTAACTATACTTTTTCCCGTGACAATGCGGCAGCAGCACGCGACAGAGAAAACCGCACGTGCTTCGCGGTCGGACGCAATTCGTGCACCAGCGAAAACCGTGCGGCGTTTCGCGGTTTCGGTTTACTGCATAATGCCGCGGCCTGTAACGTTGATTCCTTTATCGGCGACGATATTGCCAATTACCGTATCGCGGGGTGACCGCGTTTACGCGCCCAGATAGCCTCGTTTAACGCGATGGAAACGCGCTATTAACGCCGATACACGCCTCCAGCGAAAACCCGTGCACGTGCGTTTCCGGGCATCGCGTAATCACCTATGAAGTTGACGTATCATGCCCCGAACGTATCAATTTTTAAATATACGCTATTTTTTCCGAATCTAGACGGATTACAGAAATCAAAATATCATCTTCTCCTAAGGTAAGGAGAGTGCCTTGAAGATTTCAGTTTCAGGAATAATGTATTCTATTTTATGCATTATTTATGTATCGTATACGTAGCACAATAATCTCTATATAGAGTTCCAATTGTATTAAATGATACAAAAGAATTATTGAACATTGACAGCACGTGCAAATAAAACGAAAGCATGCAAAACAATCTTCTCCTATACCCCCTGAAAATGATTCTTGCAACTCTAAAGGGAAGGGAAGGGAATCTACAAAATCCTTCCAAGTAACTGGTGACTTACTTTTAGAGTAGCTGGAATCGTTTTCCGTGTCGCGTGCCGAACGACTGCTCAACGAGTTGGCTACTTTGCTGACCATGACACGCAGAGGACACGTCGGTCCGCCGCAACTATTTCAACCCCGACAACTTTGAACGACGACGGTGAAACTGTCGCGTGGCACTTGTGGAGTACACGGTGCGATGAATATGTTCCGTGAATTCGCGGAAAAAAGGGCGTCCGATTCAAACGCAGCCGCCTCCCCTTCCGAGTGGTTCCCTCCGACGCGCCGCACTCCTAGCGCTTCAGTCGCTCTTGTTCCAAACCCTCGGAGTTCCACGCAGAATTTCGCGATGAATTTCTCTGCTCAAGTTCACGAGGTCCACGTGATCGATACCCCGCGGATATAAATACGACGCAGCTTGCCAGGATACAAACAGCGCGGGATAACGATAGGTCCTCAAACTTTTTCATCGCACCCTGTACTCGAGAACCGAAGACCGCGGAAGTAAGTACAGATGCAAATAGAAAAATGTTTCAAATTACCAGTGGTGACGACGCGTCGAGGGATGCGACTGGGAGACGCAGGGATGAAAAATCGAGCGCAAGGAGCGACGTCGGTACCAAGACGATGGAACCAGGATGCTCTTAGCCCGGTTGCGCGGCGATCAGAGTCGAGCACTGGCTGGGACCGTTTTCGCGGGTTTTTTTTTTACCTCGTGAGAAGGGCTGCGAGCAGATCGGCCGCCGAAATAACAGCATAACGTCGGGGCAAGGGTAGACTACCGGCAGACAGCGACTATGGGGGCGGTGACCGCCCGCCAACGCGAATCAATACCCGCAGGAACAGGAACCACCGACGTACCAAGAGAAAGGGAGAGGGGACGTCCCGGAGCCCACGGAAGGGAACAAGAGGGGAGAAGGAAAAGCGAGCAGTATCAAGAGGAGCAAGAGGTGGCAGCGGAGGCGGAGAATGACAGGCGGGAGAGGAACAAGGGTGGCACTGGGGGCGCGTAGTAAGTGCCGATACCTGTCTACGTGCCCGATTCGTTCTGCGGGTGCGCCGCCACTCTTGCCTTTTTCCTCGGGATACGGTTAAAAAGGATGGAGATCGAATGGAACATCAAAGGGTGTGGACGTCGACAGTGACGATCGGGTTCTTAGGATGCAACGAATTGTGAGGGTGGACCTCAGACGCTGCCGGGAAGTCGCGACTATTCTGTGAGGGGAATCTCCAGGTCCTTGAGGTCGCGAGTAGGTGGTAGGAATGAATCGGCATTTTTTAGAGGAATGTCGCTGTTTCTTTGTGGACAGCTTAGATTGCAGGCTGAGGGGAGTATCAACACATTGTTGACCGGCAATTTTACACAGAAACGACTTCATGTCTTCGGCTATTACTTCGTAATTGAATGTGTATAAACTTAATATTCTATATCGCCCTGGGTTTCATAAATTGAAATAGATAATGCAAGTGCAAACACGAGTTTACTCGTGACCGCTCAACAATGTGTTAACAAAATTGGAGGGATGATCAAGGTATCGAGGGGTAAAGACCTCTGCCAGTAGAAATGTATATACATAGAGACGCGTATAGGATAAGACAACTACTCAAGGAACTTTTTAAATCAGGAATCTTCCAGTTCGCTGTAGCCTGGCTGACCTAAACACCAGAGAAAGGAGGCCTGGTCGTTAAGCTTGCCGAGTAATTTAATCATTCCAGCAACCTGGCTCTAGAGAACGACTGTTCGTAACTCGGATTGGGCTAAAAAGAAAAAAACACGTGGTCGATCTCGAAACGACTACGAGACGCATAAATGAAGAAGTTCCGAGACGTTTAGGTTTGCGAATGCCCGTAAACGTCTCGTTCCGACCGCGTCCCCCGTAAACTTTGACGTTGGCTGTAATGGGGCAGTAAATTTGGTCCGCCTGCCCCGTTCATGGAACGCGTTCCCGTTCCGAGATTGAGTTCAGGTCTCGACGGGGCGACCTTGACGGTAGCCGATAACCGGACAAGTCACGGACGAGGTGGAATCTCGTCGGACACCCCCGGCCGCAGTTTTACACACGGATTAACCTCACACGTGCTCGCGTGCGGAAAACACATGCCGTACTTGCAGACTGGTTTGCCCAGTAACCTCGCCTCGGCCAGGAGGATCGAGATATACGCTCGAAAACGAATGCGAAGAACTGCATTCCTTCCTTCTTCGGACTTTTCTCTTTCTCCCGGGGCTTGTAGAAAGCGAGAGGGACGCCTGGGGGATCGGGACGACGAGCGTCCGCCATCCGAGAGCCTCTCCCACGGCGGAGCGAAAGGTTTCATCTTCGTTGATGGATCACTGAACGAGACGAAAAGTTGGGCGCTTCTCGAAACGACGGCTCGAATTAACCCTTCGAGTGCCAGAGGAAATTTTGATACATATCCGAGAAGATAAGTATTAATATCCGGGATAAGAGGTTGGAAATGGTTCTTGGCGACGAAGGTGAAGGGGTGGAATGGATGAAGAATGTGTCGAAAGAAAGAGCGAGCTACGTTTGGCAGAGTTGAAACCACAACCTAGGAGGAGCGTGCTTCCTTGGAGGGTGAAGACAGATTGAAGTAACGAACCGGAATGGTCTGGGTCAAGGTCTTCGGGCTGGGTTCAACATCGGTATACACGAAATACACGAAGGGGTCACGTCGGTGGGGAACTGTTTATTCCCTGAAGTGTGCTACGCGCTACATGCCGATACCACCAGGCCAGATTACCGGAGAGCAGCGAACGAGTAGGGAGGGATCGATGCGATCCTTAGGGACCAAGACGCTTGTAATCCCATAAAGGATTTTCAACTCGATTTGAGCTCGTGCCAAACGACCGAACTGCTCCACTATACGCGGGAGTATTCGTCCACTTCTTCAGGGAAGCACTCGATGGAGAACGATTCGACTTCCAAGTGTTAAAGTCAGAGTTCACCGAAGTCATACAAGGGAGAATCGAACGAACAAATATCGTAGGAAATTTCAGTTTGGGTTTGAAGTTCGAAGAGGACAGCACTTTCAGCCGCTAATCGCACCAGAAGTATTCTCTATCCGTGTTTCGGTATTAGGACATTAGTACTCCTCTTACACTACCACTTATCAGGCTAGGCAAACCAACTTTACAATTAGCGTAAGGAAGACGCACTCACCATAGAAACGACAGGAGGCGGCGGATTTCCGTTTCTAAGGCCCCCGGTCTGCTGGTTGGCCGCGGGATTCAAATTGTCCTTGGACTGCTGCATGGGATCCGGTTGATGGAGCGTTTGTGGCGTTTGTTGTTGCGGTTGTTGCTGATGCTGCTGCAGCCCGATGCCAGCCTGGGGACTGCCTAAGCCTGCAGGTGCGCTGTCCGGTGTGCTTACTTGCCGGGCGATCTTTCGATAACTCTGCAACAGGAACGTTAATCTTCCATCAGAAACGGGGCGAACGTTCGTTACAGGGACATTTGCATACGGTCGGACGTTTGCGTACGATTGTGTGCGTTTGGCGCGCACGCTAGAGCGGTGGCGTAATTTTCAAAGCTCGACAGGACATCATCGATCGGAATGCAAATTACTGACGCGGGGGGTGGGTGGACAGTCTGCTTGCAACGGATAAAACTATGGAAAACAAACGAACGCGATGCAAGGAACTCGAGACGCGCACTCGTCGTTAAGAGGGAATTTACACGACGGAGACGACCGCGGTGGATCCCAATTATCCAATAACTTTCATACTCGAGAGACGCGCCGAGGAAGGTTGAAGAGGTTGAACGACACTCGGCTGACCGTTTTACTCTCCCGACTGTTACTGAATACAACATAGAGGGGAAGTATGGCTGTAGGTACTCCTTAGCTTTTTTACGTTTCTTGATGTTCCGAGATGCCTCGAGTATTATTGGCCGTTGGGAGAAATGCCTCCGAGGTGTGTACACAGGGGAATCGTCCGAACGGAGGCTTCATGGTCAGACGTACGTTTACCACTGTTTTGCTCTATGCTTAGAAACGATCGTAAAAATTGAAAGAGTTCTATGTATGAAAGCATCGAAGGCAAAGTCGAGAGTCCCTTTCATCTCCGATCAACCAAGGTAGTATCTAGAGAGTTAAGAGCGTTTTAGGACCAGCCAACGTGGCTCCATTTCCCGATTAGTTCCAAGTTTTGATTACCAAACAAACTCGAAAGATTCCTCGACTGTACACGCGACGAAGAGACGCTTGTCGTCTTTTGAAACGTAGGAAGGAAGGAAGGAAAAACGGCGGACAGGATGGCGTGTGTGGCACGGTAGCCGGCTGTAAGCCGGTGTGACCCTAATGCTAAAAATAACAAGGTGGCCTAAGTAGGCCGAGGCGGCTGAAACGGTTTCCATAGTTCAACAAGCGCCGCTGGTCGAGAGCTATAACCAGACCCCTTGCACTCTCTGCAGCAAACTTGATCAATTATTAGCAGCGTCCCCCGAGCCACGCTATCATGAAGCCACCGTTAAACGTTGCACGACGCGAATTATCGATGAACTTAACGTTGATCTACTGTGTGCGCGAGTATAATCGTTGATCGTCCAGATTCTGCGAGCAAAGACATCGGCATCCTAATGCAATCACTGCTGGGTGTCCATAGTGTTTCATTTTACTTCGTCAACGTCTCAGGTTACTTTCAAAATGAATGATTTGATTTTCATTATCGACCATCTTCTGCGATGCTCACTCCATACGAAGCGGAAGTCTTGGTAAAAGTTGAGAGGTCTAGGACACTGGAACTCTATATGAATAGTCAAGGTGACAAAATCTATAAGAGGAATAGTCCCGTTTAGAGTAGTGTATTTAGAGACACTATGCAAAAAGATTAAACTATACTCTCCCAACAGAAAACAATTCTTAAAGTTGTTCTATTGAGTCTATGCCACAACCTTTCACAAAGGGTTACAGTCTGCTAAGAGAAGCATTTCATTCGATCGACAGTTCTGCGTAGAACTTCATCCCCAACGTTAATTCCATTAAAGTATTCGGCTAATCCAATATTACCGCTATGCAGAGCACGCATGATACGCTTATGTAATTCAGATAGCCTTTTTTTATTGAATCCCCGCATAAAAAGTTGTTTCCACCTTTTATTTGAAATTTTCCACACGGACGAGAAGTTTGCTCACCGGTGGTCGCAGAGTAGGATCGATCCTGCCAAGGGGGGAAAGAGTTTCGTAATCGGATCGACGACGATGATACAGAATATTACTGATTGTATCGGCTCGTGAATTTATTGGCCATGCCGCGCTGGAAATTTATGCAACGGAATTCAATTTACATTTATGCCGCCTTGACCGCACCGCGGTTGCTGCAACCCGCCGCCGGCAGGAATAAACAAGCAGCTCTTTATAACCTCAGAGATCATTTACTCGTCAACGAGGAACGGTACTCGATGATCCAGCGGAAGTAACTCACACCTATCGGAACACTCGTGCCGTTAGGAATGGATTGCGTCGTCCGAAATGCATTGTATTGTAAAGGAGGATGCTTGAAAACGACAAATTTACGTAGAATTATTTATGGTGACATTTTTCCCAAAAGTGATGAGAAAGCTGTTAAAAGTGGATAGGAACATGTAAATGTGACAGCGATCTTATTACGCGTGTTATGCCTCGACTTTATCGTGAGATATTAAATCATTTTCAATGAAATTGATAAATTCGTGTCATTTCTCAATTCTTTGACGGTGGTCCCAAACAATCGCGTGTAAACAGAGCGTCTCGCATGAATCTTCGCTCGCGAAGAGGGGGGCCAGAAATAGAAACATGCTATTTTAACGTATCATAGCTCTAATCGTCCCGTCGAGCGGTTCAAGAAACGCATCCCTCCCGAGTGCAACTGGCTCAACGAATTCCATTTCTTTTTAAATGTTCAGTTACCTTTGACCCATGACTAAGCCCGAGTCATCGAGAAACTGCTAAAGGAGTGATATCTTCTTTGTTCCATGTTTTTCGTAGCGAAGCGATGGATATCAATTTTCCAATTTCATAGTGATCACAATTCATCTCAATGTCTCGAAGTGGACGTGACGAAGGCCTCCTCGTCACGCTGCGCTCCAAACACGTACAAAATTCCAGAACCTCGCTGTATAACCATCGAAATATCACAACAACTTTGAGGAAAGTTGAGCGTACAGATTCTCCCCAAAAAATTCCCAAAGACGCTCCGTTTTTAGTGGCGCTAGACTCGTCAAGCTGTTGCTGAAGTATTCCCCGTCGAACACCAGGAGAATCGACCCGCGACAGCCTTGTGGGACGGTCTGAAGTTACCTGTCGGCGTTATCGAGGCGTATCGATTTACGACACGCTTCGATTTTCCGCATACGAGCGTCGACGACGCCTTGGAGCGTCGTCGTCGGTGGCTCGGAGGCATCGTCGCGCGGGAATCGTCGTGTTATAGCCGCCTTGTATCACGTGCATGTGCATACGCGGCACGTTTATAAATAGACAAGGTCTCGGGCCCACGCTAAGCCCACGGGGGAGAATGCATTTGCTTACCGAACGTCTCGTCACCCGCTGAGATATTTTACTCGGCCCGACCGTGGGTGCGACGTGCTCTCACGAGATCACAGATCTCTCGACAGTAGCAACACGTGCTACCGAGCTTCCGCTCTCTTGAACGGATCCTGCGACGCCTGGGGACGTCTGGGGACGTCTGTGAATTTGTGATTAAGAGTCATCGAAGACTTGTCCCAAGGATGGGTGGGCAAAGAATTCTCATTTATATAAGGGCTCGGTAACAAGTACAAATTTTCAATTTAATGGTTGCTTGCTACACGAATTTTTCACGGTGAGATGAATGCGATTGGCAGTGAAACAAACAGTTCTCAACTGCTACGAATAGGATGGACTGTATGTTAGAGGTGAGGGCATTTAAATTTCACGATCTCCATTCGATAAGTGTCGCGGAATCTGTTAACTTTGTTGTTGGTTGTCTACTCAATCATCTCTAATGGTGTAATCTCAATTGCATGTTAGAGTGAATTAGAGCGAGGTACAGCAGATAAGGCTTTTATAGAAATAGTATGGATAAATTAATCCCAGCCCAGATTAATATAGAAAACTTCCTTCTAAGTCGTAGACTGTTTCTGAGTAGATCGAAGTCCAACGACGGGCTCCAAGGATTCAAAGGATGAACTGACGAGAGTATCGACTGACGAAGGGTTCTGTTACATCGCCAGCCACGCTATTTCCATCACTTCATTCACCTGAAGGAAGATTTTATTCACCCTTCCTCGCAAAGAGATCCTCCGGTCCTAATATTGAACATCTCTTCCGCCGAAAATCTGTCTTCTCAATCCTGCTGCTCCAGCGTCGCGTTGCCTTGTCAGCTTTCCTGCGCAGAGCGGTCCAACACGAAAAAAATTCTGAATCGGTCTTCTGTCAATAGCGATCGAGCTGTGCATATCAACCTGTCACTTCAGACAAAGGTTCTTCCGTCGTGTCACGCACCGCTGCGAAACCGATGCCAGCAACCCGATCCCCCGACACGACGATCATAATTGTTGCTCCGTTTCATAATTGATACGTACGTTGATTGTTCCTGGCTGCGTCATCTTCGAGTTGTATTTCATTGGTAGCTAAGCACGATTCACGATAAATAAATAAACGAAGTTTCCAGGGTTTCTTAAATTGTGTACTGTTCTATTATCATTAGAATGGGAATGGTTCCTAATTCTAGGTACCAATTATTGAAAATTGAAATTAGTTGTAAGCCTAGAGTTCGGTCGAGAAGTGGGTGTCAGAGAAAACGTGGATGATTCGCGTTTCTGCGGTGTTATTTTGATTCGCGTAATCGAGCGATTCTAATCGCAGAACAGGCTAGACTAGAAGTGACCCGCGATCGTAGTTAAAATAAACCGATTCATTGATCATATTTTGATGCTCGTACCACCGAGCTAAATTTAGTGCTCGGTTACGAGTAATTTCGTCGCGCATAAAACTGTCAGCGTTCGTAAAACGCGCCGGTCCCATAAATTTCAGTCGGATTAGATCGCGACCCGCCCGCGCGCGTCTCTAAATAGCGTAAACACGGTATTTTTAACCGCGTGATAGCGAATTAAGTATCCCCATTGATCACGTTTCTGCCTACCGTTGCAAAACAGTCAATAGATCAAGGTCGGCGCAGAATTCATACGAGGACTGTAACGAACGACGCGATTCGCTATGATATTCATTACGAAACGATCCTAAGTGCACGTTAAAAAAAACTAGATAGATTCCCCGTTCAAACAAATTGCTGTCATTAATTCCACTGAAATGAGTCACATAACATCCGAGTCGAGGACACCGACGGACGCTCAATTATTCAGCGCCGTTTTACGAGCAGATTCTTTTCCCGATTTCATTCATTTTCGATTCGAAATGCTAGGAAAGAGAAAGCGAGAGCAACAAGGGTGATTAGTTCTAAATTTTAAGGCTATTTACACTTGATTGGAAAATACGAAATAAAATAAGCCGGATTCTATTCGCGTCTAAATTATTTTCTCCATCCTTTTTGCAGTCGATCCTTTATTCTAAAAATGTATTTTCTAAAATGGGATTGTCGATGGCTTGCGTTATTTCTCGACGTTCGAGTTAGAGGACGATTGGAACTTTACTTACATAATCACGATGCTCGTGGGCTGAGACTATGGCAGTCTCAGTACATCAAATAAAGTTATTTTTCCATAATTTGCATATCAAGAGGAATAACTTAATTTCGCGTTGAATATCCATCTCGAATCGCAAAGCGAAAAACGCAGGAATTCAGGAATTTCAAAAATCTGGAAAGACAAAGGATTTCTGATCGAAGCGCAAACGCCAAGTGTGTATCGAATGGAGCAACGTTTCTCGTCGGGCCGACGTTCGTAGTTTTTATCCAAATCGGTCCATTATCGGGCTCATTTACAATTCATGGGGACGGGCAAAAGGAAAACGAAATGGCACAATGGCTACGGGGACACGGGATCGTATTTTACCTGGTGCAAGCGGGCACACGAGTCTCACGAGCCTAAGTGCTCATCGATCGTCGTCGAAGATGAGTTTCGCGACGGCATTAACGACCGTGGGTCGAGATGACGCTCGTAAACCTTGACTCGACGTCGACGAGAGACCTATGCCATGATTTTATTGTTCCTGCGTCCGTACACTGCCGGCTATAAGTATTCGAAGACTTGTACGTTATTGGAGAACCAAAAGTTACACTTCGAGTCAAACTTTTCAATGTAATTTCATTGAAGGATATAAATATTAAACAAAAATTCCTCTACTAGCTGTCCAAACACTTATGGAGATGTATAGTTGTGGATAAAAAAACGCAGCTCAAGCTTCCTCCCACTAGAATCTTCAAAGATGATGTCCAAGCACTCATGGATACATGGTCAGGTTCGAAGAGGCAACTCTAGCGATTTGTTTCGATTTCAATCGCTCGTAATTATCGCTTCGTCGTTCGGTACAGTAATCACGCAACGCGAGGGATGAAAAGCTGCGACGCGTCAACGCGGGTCGCGAACGTAAATTGTCGGTCCAATTAAAAGTTTCTAATTGTGATACCTCGCGCATGAAAGCCTGACGCTCCAGCGTTTTATAATGGTGGATGCACTGGCAGAAAATGTCAACTGTGAGCGATCCCCGACGAAAAATGTCGCATCGACGTGTGCCTGATTCGCGATACACAATGAGAGACAGGAATATTAGACAACCGTTTTGTTTTTTTTTTTTATCTGGGGGAGTTATGAATAGTCGTAGACGAGAAATTCGAACGGGGAACTACGGGAAATTTCACGCGAAATGGCCTGTATGAATAGAAATGGCGCGAACCCTTGTGGAACCTTTTAATTTTTAATTTTTAATTTTCTGTAGGGGAAGCTGGAAACTGAGTGTTAAAATTGGGTAGCGATACGAAAAAGGAATAACTTGTATAGAAAATAGGAAATATTGCATCCGATTGCATTTTTTGCATGAAATGGCTCATGTCTTGAAACAAGATATTAACATGCATATGGTACGTTATGTATTCAGAGCTTCGTTTCATTATTCAGATTAACGCACTCGTTAGATATTCACAGAGATTTCCTTCGTATTCCACGGTCTGGAATTATTTCTGCTGGTAATGACTTGGTATGCAGATCATATGCGACTGCCAAAATGTACTTTTTTTCGCCTACATACGTCTAACAATTTGCCTATTATAGTAATTCATAAGAGAATCCAAGATTTGAGTACGAGTACGAATTCGAGAATCAAATATTGTGGAAATAATTCAAATATTAAATTGAATTGTTCCGTGTATGGGGTAAACAAATTGTCGACGTATTAGTTTCTATGTAATTGTACGATTACGTCTCTGACAGAAATAAAAATGAGCCAGATAACACGACGATTTCGTGCAACAGTGATACGCCTCTATCTCCGCACAGCATGTCATAAATAGAAGTTAATCGCTCGCGACACTGGAGCAGAAAATTAATTAAGCATTTCTCACTCCTTTCAGCGAGAATAGTACACAGTCTTAAAATTTCAAACACGATCTTCCGATTTTAGACCACCCAGACAAGATGTGCAATGTAATTTCACCGACCGTCTTTCGCTCGAAATTGCCTATAGAACTCGCCATCAAAATATTAACATACTCCCTCGGGATACCCTATATATTCTATCAACAAATTTTCATTGGTTTCGATTGAATGAGAAGAGGGATGGGGGTTGGCATGAGCCACTTCAAAGGGTCACGATTGAGATTCCCGTCGAAGGGGGAAGGCTTGGACCAGAGTATTCATTTTTCCAACGATGGAACCAGAAGCGCATTTGCATCCCTCTGTTCGCGAGCTCATTTTTCCGACTACCTCGTCGAAAAATGATTCTGCCCTCGGCCGGGGAACAGGCCGCAGCTGATAATAAAAAAAAAAAAAAAAAAAAAAAGAGAGAGCAAAAGACAAAAAACGAGTACGACCGTTCCCTTTTTATCTGCGACGCATAGCGCGGCTTTTTAATGATGGGCGTAAGTAAATGCGCATCCTGCCCTTAACGACCGAAACTGAGCATGGAAATTCATTAAGGAGGCGAATTTCAATGATCCAGGTGCCACGTGTAACGTTTCTGTTTCATCGTGATCGTTCATGTTTGCAACGTGCGTGTTCCACTTTTTTTTTTTACTAAAATATCATCATGGCTTTACTTTTCAGAGGATAAATAATAAAAGTTAGAGTGTAAATGGAATTTTTTAAATGTCTGACACGGTAGATTACAATAGGATGAAATAGTATGCGAAATATCGCGCTTTTCGAAACCGTTTTTGTCCCATTCGCTCCAATCGCTGCTCCAACGGTAGGATATTCCGTTAACCGACGCCAAGGACAATACGAATAGTTAAACCATTCATTTCAACGCGAGCACGACTAACGATTTCGCCATTTTATTACTTCGGATAGAAATAACAGAGTGACCTTATTCTTTGGCTGACGTTACCAGTGGAAGAGAAACCGTGATGACGGTAAACAGGCTAAATTGTGGCGTAGCACGCAACTGTATCTTCGGTTCGCGAAAAATTGCAAAATATCGCCTGTATAATGTATTTTCACCTAACCACTCTTTCTCGTTACACTTTCTACACAGATTTGCTGGCGGGAGTGCCGACATCTGACATAATCGAGAACCTGTTACATTCTTCAATGTTGTATTTGAAATGTGTTTATGGAAACCAGGAGGAACTTTCAGCTTATTTTATTATATTACTTATGTACATGTATGTTTAATCAATCTATTTCGATTTTTAGCCTTTCTTATCTAGATATTTCATCGAACGAAGACAAAGAATCATTTATGTATCCTTTGTCGTGAGTAATAGCGAACTAATGGCTACTAACTTGTAATAAGATCTTTAGATATAAAAAGTAGGTGCGTGGAGTGCCACGCGTTACAAGATTAACTTCTTAGACTAAATATAATTCATGTAATTAAATTTTGTTTAAATTATACAGCTATGGATGTATAATTTAAGGACTAATTAAAATTCCATTGAAAATAAAAATAATAAACTTCAAATTTTTAGTCTCCTCAAATAGGATACCTCCTCAAGAACCACTGCCATCACCAAACGGTAAAGGTGGACGGAGAATGCCGACAGAGGTGCTTCGAAGAAGACAAACTCTCGTTGGAAACGTCATACGTAATACGCCTGAGTGTTCTGGTACGATGAGCGTGCACGTGCTCGCGGGATCCCGCCCGACTCGGTCCAGAGAATTTATGGCCGAGTTTATACCAGCTTTATATCGTCACTCCACCGATCACAGCCCCTTTTATTACCAATTTCGCCGGAAGTTTGGCCATCGTTCGCCTTCCAGGTACATTGGTCCGCGGAGTTCTCCCTTTATTCTTCGTTTACCGTAAGAAAATTCAATGCACCGTCGATTATCCCCCCCCGGGGGCACGTTTAGATCGCTTTGAGGGAAATCCGAGAGAAAAAGTGATGGATCCTTTGCGAAAGATGATGAGTCCTTTTAGACGTCAATCATCGATTAGGGCACGCGAATGGGCTTCGATCTCTCGAGCCAAGCTGCCTTGTTAGGATGGTCGAAGGGTAGGGACCACCTGGGTTCTCTCAGACTCATACGCTAAGCGCCTGCTAATATTTTTGAAAGAGAAAAAATAAAGAAGATGGAGAACAATTTATTTTTCTTAGAAAAGGAAACGCACGAAACATACAATGTTTTGTCTTAGCCCCTAAAAGCACCCTGGTTGCACTTATACAAGCCGATGTTAGGGTTGCGATTCACCCTCGAGGGGGGCCACAAAGCGCAGCACGATCCACCACGTGCTTCAACACGTGGCTGTTTATTGGAACGGGGAATTCTCATTTCGATTGACCAGCCAGTTTGTTTGTCCTGACACGCGTCGTTGATCGCTCGCGATAACTCACGATTTCTGTTTGACAAACCAGCGTTCGTTCATCGACGAATTTTCCTTGCGCTACGTTGCATTTATTGGTGCCCTTTGACGCATAGGGGAGAAACGAAATAGAATCCAAAAAATGGTTTCGATTTTTAGCTTTTTGGTTTGATGTATGTATATGCGAACTTTTCATGCATCGAGACGAACATGCGAACACGATTAACACGTCAGGGATCAACGAACAATGAACTTCTCTTTCTGAGTACTTTCGTCATCGCTACTAACGCTGTTACCTTCGACGCAGACGTTTAGAATGCGCAAGCACCTGGACTGCGTCTATAGCTCGCAATGGAACAGAAGCATCGAGTGTCGAATACTTCACTAAATATAGTAACGTTTCCGAATAGCTAACACGATTCGCGACGGAATTAATGAAAACATGATAATTAGTCTTGCAGTTCGCTCTTTGTTTTCCGTAATTAGATCAAACGTAGACACGTTGAATAAATTACGCGCTCGGCAGCATGGGTAATTAAGGTATAAGTTTATAAACGAAAGACTATTAAAAGAACGGATGGAACCGAGAGGATCGATACGATGGGATAATTTAAACTTGCTTCTGTTCTGGTTATTATAATTGGAACTCGTATGAGATTCTCCAGAATATAGCGATTAAAGTTCTCGCAGCTTGAATTCAAATATCCGGTCTAGAGTGATTGACGGCATTCGATTATGAATTCTGTATTATTAACCATACTTTTCGGTCGGTTTGATCAAATGGCACACGAACTTTTAATCAACCTAGCTGATGAAATTAACGTGGAGCGTTTTTCGAAAAGGACATTGCACCGTGGAAGCCGCGAGGGGATGCTCGTGAGCAATGAATGATTCGAACCCCTCGTTTCCTGTTCGGAAGTTACCAATTATTCTGGGTTAGAACTTTATCTGTCCAATGGTAATCTGTGTGTGAATTCAAACTTGTAGACTCTTAGAATAAAAACTGTTAGAATAAAAACAATCGTGGCTTTAATGCTATAAGACGAGATTTAAACAATATGCCAATTTGAAAGTGTTAAGTGTAGAAATTAATTTTGTCCCTTTCTAAGGTGAACATATCATTCGTTTATATAGAAAAATCATAGAACTTTTGATATAATTACTTTTTGTTAAATTAGAGTCGTGAATAATTATGTAAATGTGAAGACACAGAATTAATTTCTACGCCTACTAAATAAATAAAAAAGAAATGGATAAGTGCAAAAGTGTCTAATTACTCGTAGTTCGAAACCATTTAGGGACAGCGTTCTGCGAGTTCGAGTGATCGAGTATCGAGTCCCGTTTGCGTTTCGCGCCATTTTTCGCGCTCCAAAGCGTAAGTATAATTCGCGATCCGGAATTGCGCTGGTCCATTCATCCGGACCTGCGAGTTCATCGGCTATTTCTAGAAAAGAGGACCTTGAATGAAAATCTGTCAACCCACGTGGTGGAACGCGTGGCCAATGACCGCTTCCAACCGGGGCCGTTCCACTCTCGATGACTCGCGTTCTGCTGACTTACGCCAAACGAAACGACGAACGAGCGCACGTGAAACTCGCGAACGAACCTTCCATCTTGCCATTGGAACGTCGTTTTCTGCATTCACGCGAATCGTCCAGTCACCACTATACACCTACACTCAGCTGAGCGGCGATCGCTTTTCCATTAATCGGTAACTTATAAGTTTCGAATTATGCTATTATTACACTCCGGATGTTTAGCAAATTCATATTCTCCTCGATTTATATAAAGAATGACGATTTACGTACGCGTTATCTTTTTGCATTTGTGCACATCCTCACAGACTTCCTGATATTTTCATTTCCCATGAATGCATAAACATCCGCAGTCTAGCTAGTTTAGAGTTCATCGTGTCTGATGTTTTTTTTTAATTCTTGAAAAATTCTCTACCCGTGCTCCACGTATTGATAATTCGAACATTAAACGAGGCAATGCAGTCGCAATCGGGGATAACATTTTGCCCCACACGTGTGAGCAGTGGGAGAGCCCTTCGGGAGATCTTATCCGCGCGTCTTCCGTTATGCTATGCTTGAATTTATTACATGGAACGTGAATAATCCTTCCCAGACGTGATAAGCATCTAAATTTGATCGTTGTTTACGACCATAAACGACAATGAGACACGGGATCGTTACGCGCTGCACCCTCGCGTTTCATAAAGGGAATTCGTTCGGCTTTTTCCTCGTGATCGTCCCGAGTCGCGGAGGAATCGATGGCTAGAACGACTCGAGAATCTCGCTCGCGGGACGAGCATAGGACGCGACGCCTGACCTGAATTCCACGACCACGATAGACGAATGATTACGCAACACGCGTGGTTGGTGAACTCGTCGTTTCACGAGTCGTGTTGGTCCTTCTGATGGACAAAAAGAACCGACCGGGATACCAGTCGAGGACTAGTTTATTTAACGCGTCGTTTGCCAAACTAAAACTCGTGAAAATTTGTGTAAAGTTAGAATTTTGTCTCGAGACTGTTGAAGATTAGATAATTTACCATTTGTCGTAGTATTTAATTTTTTGATTGTAGATAGAGCTTAGGAAAACTGTTTCAGAAAAATCTGTTTGGGACCTGTTCAAGGAATCATTTCCTCGGAGGAGTCTAACTCCGTTTGAATGATTCCGTTCATACTACCTCGTGTAATTGAATTATTTACTGCACCCTCTTGGACAGCTTCCCCTAGGTGAGCCACGATGCAGGGTGTTACAAAGGTGAGAAACTCAAGCCTGCAGGGGAGAGGCAAGAAACGTGAATAGTTCATGATGAGGTTGATGAGGATCAAGGGTGCACGTGAAACACAAATGACGAAAGGAAAGATGATATAAGGTACACGTGTATATGCATAGTAAAATAAAGTGAAATGAACGTGAGAAGCATGCAAGTGAATGCAAAAAATAGATGGTTGTAGATTGTGGAAAGAACACGGATGGTAGCGGAGATATTATCGTTTGAACGTAATTATATCTCTCGGAGGTTTCTTTCTCAGCTGACAATGATGGATTCTAATTAAAGGCGTCCGACGATTTAACCCTCTGCACTTGGCTCCGGTTTGGAGCGATTGATGCAAATAGGAACAGTGTGACTTTGGAGTCATCTTTATACATCGAATAAAATTAGAATTTTATATCTTATATATTTCTGATGTATGGCAACGTGTGAGTATACACTGAAGTCACTCCGTTTCAGGCTACAATTTTAGGGCTGCTTGTTTACAAAGTGCAAACGAGGTGCGCTACCTTTCTTATATAAATACTCCTTTCTGCGAGTGTTGACTGCACAGTCTTTCCTACGTAACACTTTTTGTCGTTTGAATGGGAAACTTCAAGGAAACGCGCCTTTTACTTAACACTTTATCAGTTTATCTATGTTCCCCCAGGGGGTACATATCCGAGTAAACTGTACTCCAACTGTAACTTTAATGTTATCAAATAATTTTAGTTTTTTTTTCACAAGATGACGTACACGTTACAATTATATAATGACTCTAGTACCCAATAACAATATCGATGACTATTGACAGCACCATCAACCTAAAATTTTAACTGGAGATATCCAGATGGTTAAGCTTGGAATTTATATAAACAAGTGACACTCGCTATCGGAGTGCAAAGGGTTAAAACCCATACGAAGAGCTAACCAATCTCGCGATCCACGTCATTAGCAGACTCCTCCCTAATCTCCGCAATCGGGACATCTGCTGACCACATCTACAAAACGTTCTGCCGGTTACGTGCCTCCGCAGCGGTTTCGGGGGGACTCCAAGACGGAAACCACGAACCAAAGGCGAAGAACTCGATCCATTTGTCGTCGATGCGGAGTCGAAAGAAAAAGCCATCGACGCGTATATGCGCGTAGGCACCGTATAGGTTTATCGCGCGTCTACCATCTCTCTAGGTTGCCTTGAGGATCCAAGGCCCCCGATTCGAGTGATACAAAACACGCTGGGTTCGCCGCGACTCCGTTTCGCGAGAACACGTTCGAGCCAAAAGCGGGAGCACCGACTAGACGCGACTCGTCAGCGCGATAGAGACAGAAACAGAGAAACGCGCAGTTTCCAAAGAGCGGGAAACGCGAAACGAAAGGTAGACTCACTCTGTTCTTTCCTCGCGGCGTGGAGCGGCCAGCTTGTTTCGCTCCGATATCCTCCGGTGAAATTCCACTCCGAAACACTCCCAACACACCCACCAAATCCACGATAACGTAGTTCCACGTCGAGGGAAACTTAGGAACGAGGAGTCACTCCGCGAAACGTCCACCAAAGGAACACCCGAGTATCTCGTAACACCTCGGCGGAATCCTCGCCTCTGAACACCGCAAAACACTTGAGAGAGCCTCGTGCGATCCCCCAACAGGAGTTCGCCGTGCACTGTTCAGTCGCTAGAGCTCTAGCTCGGCTCGCTCTACCGCCAATAAGATCGATCGAGACCACTACTCGCGAGAGATCACACTACTCGCGCAGCGATCCGCCGAAAAACTCCTGTGGGACGCTTCTCCGCCCTCTTGCAGCCCTCCTCGGTTGTCCTCCCCCTCCACAGGCCTTCTTCTCCCTCCTTTGGCCCTCTCTCGCGATCCCCACCTCCTACTCCCCCTCCTGGCGTTATCCCTCCTCGCGGTATGGCGCCTGTGTGTGCGCGCACACGGTCGCCCACGAGTTCACACACGTGAGCGCGTACAGTCCGCAATAAGATTGTACCAGGAATTTTGAATTTTAAGTTTAGTTAAGTTACAGTATAATTGGAACGCAAAGTGGAATATAACATTCTGTTTGGATGTATTGAATTTATGAATAATGTAATCATCGCTATTTATTTCTGTATCCCTCAATTCGTAATTCTGATTCAATTGCGTCGTAATTGATAATTCATGGAGTGATTCAACTAAGATCCACTAGCTGACCTCTCCATGAGCCCTCTACCATGGACCTCCAGCCTCGACCATGGTTTAGGTAATAGAAGGTACAGGGGGCCAGAGAGTACTGAGCTCAGCTACGAATTTGTATATCCTCGTCTAACCATGATTTTCCCATAAACGAAGTGCAGATAAACGAGGGTATACTGTACCTTAATAATATGCATCGTGGCACCCTTTTGTCGCGGACTATACGTTCCCCCTGCACCTCTGTCTTTCCCACCCTATCCCTCCACAGGTCGTCCGTCTCTTTCTACCGTTGTATCTCCGTCGCTCTTATCGGAGCGCGCTATCACGAATTCCGGTGGCCGACGACACGGGCATCGTGAACTCGACACTGGTCCCGCGGTGTCATAACACCCGTAACAGCCTGTCGCGGGCCATTAAAAGCGGCCGCTGGCGTTATCACGGCCTCCGGCGTGGGTTTGTAAACCGCCACACCCTGCAACGATGAGCGAGAGAGAGAAAGAGAGAAGTGGGGGGGATCGTCGATGACGAAAGTGATCGTCCCGAGGATTTTGAAGGCCAATACGCGACCCGTCGCGGGTCACTGACTCCCGACGACGCGGGACCATGACCGGCGGTTAGGTCTGGCCGCGAGCATCTTGGGTACCGAGACATCTTTCTTCCGTTTCTATTTCCATCGCCCTGGTCCCCCAACAGTTGTTTCTCGAAGATAGCGACCGGTTGATGGCCAAACGAGTCGATCCAATAGCGGTTCATTCCTCAGCATAGTCCCTTCGAAGTTATCCAGCGTCAAGTGCGCGCCTCCGCGCTGTTTCTTCGCCACGGCTCGGAAATGCTCGTGCCCCCTCGCGATGCAACCTTTCCCCTCACCTCCTTTTGCCCTCGCTGCTGCCATCCCCACCTCGTAGTTCTCTTTATCCGTGACACTGTCTCTGTCAGTCATTCATTCCTCCGTTTTTCCTCCTGTTCGGTTCCCTCGCACAGTCTCCCTTTCCGTATTTCCATTTCTCCCACTCTCACGTTTTCCCCGTCCCTTTTTGTCCTCTCCACGTTTCCCCTTTTGCCTCCCACGCGTTTTACCTGTCTCTGTCGCTCCCACTCTCGTGGCTTTCTCCTTTCTGTATCGCGCACGATGCCCCGCGCCACGTCGCTGCGCGACCCCCACCGAGAAGCTACCAACGTGGAGCCCTAGCGAAGGAAACGATGCCCTCGCGAAATGTATCGTTGTCATCGACGGGGGCGAATGTCATGCCGGTAGGAAACGATGGGTAGAAACACCTGGGAACGTTAGTTAGGTCCTTGGGATATCGGTCGTTCAGGTGATCTCAGGCCTGCGAGCTTCCTGAGCCTCATCAGAGGTCCCATGTACGATCAGTTGATTGACTGATCATCTAGTAACTTAAGTTTCAGGAGTGACCAAGTTAAAAGTTTGAACTTGGTTTGAAGTTCAAACGCTACCAAGCTTATCCTTCAGATCCTAGTTCCAGATGGGTGCATAGCTGACAATAAAAAAGTACGGGTACCAGCTACCACGATTATTAGGATTAGGAAAAAGTCCGCTGGTGATCTGGGTAGCACGATTGGTTAGGGCAGTCAACCAGTAAACGAAGTATCCGGGGTCGAACGGCTGTTCGGTGAATCCTATAATTGAATCGACTATAGAGTTCCACGATTCTCTGCGAGCGGACTTCACGATTCATAGGTCGCAGGGGGTTGACCACGGTGTCCATCGAGTACGGAATCGTTGGTGAATTAATCCTGCATACATTTGGAGTTCCGTTGAGTCCGAATGCCTGATGAATCGTCAAGATCTACTCAGATTCAATCCTCGATGTTAGGTCTCGAATCGATATCAAACTTTCGAGAGTGTTCAGTTTCTAGGACACTCCGTGATCTATTAAATGCAACATCTCCATCGAGCATAGAATCTCTGTTAAATCAATCTTGTAACTGGAGCCTAGAATTCCCCCATTCTCTGATCGTCTGATGGACCATCGAGATTCATTCAACTTCGACTGCCCATCATCAGGTCTAGAATCGATCCCAAACTTTCAAGAGTGCTCAGTTCCTAAGACACTCGTGATCTACTGACTGCAACATACCCATCAAGAGCAAAATCTCCGTTAAGCCAATCCTGTAATTCCACAGTTAGGTTCTCCACTCTTCGAACGTCCTATTCAGATTCGTCTGCCATTCGGGTCCTATCATTGATCCCAAACTTTTAAACGAGCATCGAATTAATCCCACCAGGTGGGGAGCCGTTCCACGGCTCTCTGGTGTTACGCTACTGTTCCACCCCCGCCGCTTTTCGTTTCTTCCGATATACGAACGATTCCCCAGTGGAGTCAGGTAGGTTCTCCCCTGACCCCAGCCATCCTCCACCGTGATTCGTGCAGTCACCTCCAGTTAGGATGACGCGTACGAAACTCTCTCTTCTACCATTGCATCGTGGCCACAATGTCTGTCTTCGTTCGCCATTGTCGTCGCAGCTACCGTTGCCCAACGATGGGCAAACATTTATTCAACTAATACCTGAACGGAAACGGTACATAGGTATTTGTTCGTTACGTTTATTCGATTGAACAGTTATTTATTTTCGGCCTGAATAGGTTGCGATAACGTCATCTAATAAATCCTGCTTTGGATCCTATTATATGCAGTAGTCCATTGCTCGATAGTTTACCAGTCTCCCTGATCCAGTTCGATGATAAATCTTTTAGTTTCAATAATAAAGTTTCATTTAAATCAAAATTTTCAGCAATAATCGAAGGGTTAAGAGACTGCCATCCCTTGTCAGATCGTGTTAACCGATCGAACAAGCCTGCGCCGACTCCACCGTGCAAATAAAACATGGTCGAGCAAAAGAACCGCTCTCTGTATCGCGACATCGATATTTTAATTGTTCCGGCTCATCAAGGCGACTCGATTGCATCAGCGATCGTGTCCATAACGGTCAATTAGGTGTGTAACTTGCCTTCGTTCCCTTTCCACGGCTCGTCGATTCGCGTCGCGATCACTCGACGCTCCGTTGGGGGGTTATTCTCTCATTTCGGGGTCAACGAAATCGATTTTTTGTTCACATTTTTTGTAACTATATAGCGTCTAGTATTATGCATGCTGAATATCGCACGGAAATTTCACGCCGGAACGAAGTTAGGGCGAGGCGGAAGATGACCTGAGGTGAACTTCAACTTCCTTCGCTTCCCTTTGAGATCCTGTAACTCGTGTAACACAAATTGTGTCTTAATAATCTGGTACTATAATATATTTAAATATAATATATTCCTATAGAAGAACGATTTCGGTACGAACAATACTCACATACGATCGAGGCTCGAATTCTACGAATGGATAATACTACTTTGGTTCCAATCTCCAGGAGAGGTTCGTTCACAAGAGTCAGTGAAATGTTACATCAATTCTTACTACAGGTTGCCTACTTTAGATTGGTCGAACAGTTTGGTTACGGTTGACTTTCATCGAGTACCGTGCATGGGGTTTTGGCAAATGGTCCCGTTTCCGAGGAGCTCTTAGAACGGAGGAATCGCTGCGGTCGGAGGTCGCGGTGGACGTCTAACAGAGGGCAAAATGGCTCCTCGAGGGTTCGTTTATTAACGTCGCTGCAACTTGTTGCTGAGCGCGTTACGGGCGCTGAATAACGCCCTTCTGACCTCTCCGGAAGCTTCCCTGTCCACGGCGCTCCTTTCAAGGAAGCTAAAGTTCCCCTACCCGCGGCCGAGCTTCCGCGTTTGCCAAATCACCTCTGCCACTCGAGGTAATCGCGGTTAGCCTTCGAGATTCCCTCAATTGCTGGCTTCCTCGGTCGCTTAACACGCCTCTCACAATATCCAGGATATCTTCGGTAAATGCGCCTGGCCTAGACCGAAATTGCTACCTCGGTTAACGTGGACGTTATTATTTCCTGGGGAAAACGGATCGCGATGTCCCACGCCTTCCTGCATGCATAGATCGGCACAACTTCGTCTCTCGAGACGAATTTTTGAAAGAGGAGATGACGAAGAACATGTTTTCCTTTGTAATTTATATTATGGAAATGGTAGGGGGACCGAAAAGTAATCAAAATGTCTCCGACTTGGAAAAGTATTTTAATGAAAATTCTAAGAACTTTTTTAAAAATGGAATCGAACAACTGCGTTTACGCTGGCTAAAAATGTTAGAAAATGATGGAAATTATTTTGTTGATTAGTATTTAACTGTATAAACGTAGCAAGTAAATCTCTATAGGACGTTTGTATTCAAACAAATTTTGATGGATTGACATTCAAGAGTTTTCAGCACTCCACATCTTCATGCTTCTCTTCTTGCACATGTGGTAGCATGATCGAAAATGTTCTTCTGTTACGCGAAGAAGATTTGTTTAGGTATGATGCAAGTTAAAAATTGCATATCGTAAATATTCTGTGGAAAATACGCCAAGTTCGCGAACTGTCTTTCCTGGAGGAAACGTGAAGTTCGGTAATGTTCTTCAGGTTGTTACAAACTTTGTCTCTCGGGTTGTTACAAACTTATCTTCACCAGTTCCTGAAACTGGTCGTATTGGACGTCTGTGTTAGCTACGCGCACTTTTTATTTTTTGTGAAATAATGACTCTTGTTTGCCGATGTTATGTGTATTAATCAACGTTAAGGAGAAAAACAGCAGCGTCACTCTTATATAAGCGGTAAATAAATCAAGTGATTCTGAAACTATGAATGTATTACAATGTTACCTATCGAACAAGTCGAGCAAGATTTATGTAATAATATAAACATAACGTGGCATGTTCCTTGTTATATCGCAAAGTAAATATTTATTCGTGTTGTCTAGTGATAAGAGAAGCAGGAATGGTAACGTCACCGTGGACTTCATCGATCATGCTCCTAAAGGAATACTCGGGGGTTTTCCTCAAGGAATGAGTGTTCCAAATTTTCTACTAAATTCCGATTTCTATCGTTTTATCAAAATTAATTCAACCCCGTGGTCTTCTTTATCATTGGAAACCATCTTGGTAATTTTAATTAAAACTGTAACTCTTTGTATCTTTAAGAATTTGAAATCCTTTTATAGAGCAATTAATTGGCCATGATTCATAACTGTTCACGGTCAAAAGAGGAAGTTAACGAGCCTCCATAAAGTGGCCGCAAAACAGTTTTAATATAGTTGCTTTTAATACGAGTCTCTTACATTATGCCGGAGTATCGGAGAACATTTCAGGCCACGTAAGTAACGAGAATCTTTATCTCAACTTGTGCAGTGGAAAATAAGAGGGCAATACTATTATCTTATCCGCGAGTCAAGATAAGACAAGGCAAAGGCCCAGACGAGACCCAGAACGGAAATCGTGTCCCAATTCCTTCCTTCGTGCTCCTCCATTAATTGAATGAATTATGTATAAATGCAACCAGTATGTACTCGGGTTTTTTTTTTAAAGCTTATGAAAGATAATTTGTAGGTTCACCAAATATCTGTGCTATCGTCTACTCAGCTTTAAACGAAGAAATAAAAATCCACTGTCTTGACAAATAAAATAATTACACTTGTCACATTTTTGAAATTTTATTTCATTAATTTTCTTCGGCTATATATAATTATAAAATTGATATCCTGAACGAACAGGTCCACGAACCTGCGATAATGGAGCACCTGCAATTTGGTAAAGTTTCAAACGGAAAATACTGTCTACAAAAGACTATCTAACAAAGAACGGCACGCACCTATTAAAACTGTTTACGTTCGCGTAATAACATATGTAGGTTATCCTCTCAACGACTCTTTTCAACACTGCAACGAGCGAACAATGGGCAACAATTTTCGGTGACTATGGAACACGCGTAACGCGAGCTCGGAATTCGCTAAAGTAAATTCACTGAAAGTAATTTTGAAAAAGTGAGAATCTTTCTCGTGTCGTTGCTCAATCTTTTCGTTACGAGCACAACCATCGTGCAATAATTAAGAGCTCGTTAATCGGGAAGAGGTAGTTTCCCATCGATGGAAAAAAAAATCGCACGTGGAAAATGAACGGGTGAGGGTGGGAAAGCGTTGGTAGTGGGCGGTGTGGGAAGTTGGCGAGGGGCGGAAAGTTCCTTGCAAAGTGGTCCATAAATAATGTCACCGTTCGTTCTAACTCGATTATTTTGTACGACCCCTACCCCCTCCCCGGAACTTCATTATCCTAATAACGAAAATTATAGGCAACGGGTAACTACGCTTCTATTACTTCGCCTCACGTAACAGTTAATGGCCCTTCTTTAGAAAGAAACGCTTAAACGTCCTCATAAATAACCTAATGACAGGCCTCGATAATGCACGCTTTGGATGTTAATGGAAATTGGGGACGTTCTATCATGACAATTGGTGGCATTCGTGACAGGTGCAAATATACAAGAAGGTATAAAATATAAAAAATAAAATACACATTAGAAGACAAAACACATTTCGAGATTCTGGTCCTCGTATATGAATTTGTATACGTATGAATGGTATACGCATATGAATATAATTATTACGCTCTTTTGTATTATTAATTTAGAAGGTCTTCTTTCTTTGAATTGTTTGCAACAGCAATCAGTAAAAAGCTGAGGGTCGCAAAAATTCGTAGTATGAGCGAACAGGGACCAGTTGGCATCACGCCCGGAAAGAACTAGATCATTAGTGCGAAACTGTAGAATAGTATGGACTAAATCGTCAAGGTGCACAAGTATGCCAACCGAGGACACTTTCTAAAGTATATACCTGCAGAGGGACACGAAGAATTCGCCACTGTGTGTACACAGAGCGCTGAAAGGAATCGAGGCCACGTTTCAGGATCGATTCTGGAAAAATCAACACGGAAATTCTCCATCCATATATTCA
Organism: Hylaeus volcanicus; assembly: GCF_026283585.1. Lineage (NCBI taxonomy): Eukaryota > Metazoa > Arthropoda > Insecta > Hymenoptera > Colletidae > Hylaeus > Hylaeus volcanicus. The sequence goes on from NC_071977.1 coordinate 7,956,915, forward strand.
AGGGAATAAGGAAAATATGGGGACAGCTGGTTATCATGCGCGTGTTTTAAAGTCGGTTTGAAAACATCACTTTTTATCTGTAATTTTCCTTGAAGCTTCCCCTATCCTTTCCCCAGAAAATGGAAACACGCATATAATCAATACACCTTCCACCCGTCAAATTCAAAGACAACCCCTCGCTGTCAAAAAAGGAATCGCCTCGACTGTCGCCACACTTTTGAGGGTCTTCCACCAACCCCATCGATTCCTTTGTGTACGTCAACAACGCGCCAGAAAACTGGCCGTGGCAGCGATCCAGCGTCCAACCCGTTCACGTCGACGCCAGGCGTCGAAGCTGCGACCGTTTCCACCCTCGATCAACCCCGTGAACGTCGACGATCTCCTCGATTCTCCCGCGAATTGCCCGCCGAGGGGAAAGAATGAGAAGAGGGAAAAAAAGGGAAATAGAGCCGTGGAAGCTGGGCGAGCAGATGAGAGGGAATTAGCATTTTATTTGTACCGCGGCCAGATCGATATTCGCGGGCAGGTTCGTCTTCTGCGTGGCTCCCAATGGCGCTCAGGGGACGCCATGCTCAGACGCTGTAAAAATTGAAGCCTTTCTGGAGTTGAGCTGATTACAGTTTCCTATAGAAAAGTAGCGAAAGGGGTGGCCATTTCGACTCTCAAACCGATTAACCATGTAAGTGTAACGTATGTTGGGTAGATATTACAGGCTCCTCGGAAGAAAGATTAATTAAATCCTCCTTTGTCAATTTCTTGAGTTTAATAGTATGATATTTCGTAAACTACACTTTTGGATTCCTCTATGATTATTCTCGGCACAAAGACAAATCTAAATACGAAGCCTAGAAGGTTAATTTGTTTAGTCCTGATAAAAGACTCATTGATACCCTAGAAGATAGCCTTCAAGAAGAACCACTTGACGTTGAAGAAAGTGAAGAAAGAGCCGTGTTACTTGATTTTTAAATTAATAATTTATCCCTGGGATCAAGCAATGGGCTCATGCTTGTGGGAAACTCCGAGGGTCGACACATTGTTCGCGAATCCAAGATGGCGTGCACCTCCGACACCTCTGCCGCCAACGACACCCTCCTATCGTCCACCGTCCACCCCCCCCCCCTTTCGCCCGTCTAATGCAATTTAGCCGCCGACGTCGAAAAGAGGGGAGACTGGGGAACGGGGGATGAAGTCAGAGGGAAAGGGTGGCTCGACAAGAGAGAGTTGGACGAGGAAGAGCACTAATTATTTCACCCAGGATACCGCCCCTGGCTCGGTCTCCTCGCGTTGAAACCCGTGGATCGCAAAGTCCCATTGATTTTGGATTGAATCGTTCGGGAACGGAGAACAGCGTCGTTCGGCTCGATTTTAACTGTGATTAGGCTAAAAATTGAACCGTCGGATGTGTAACGGGGACTATTCGAATAATTCAATCCTTGCGCTGTGTTCTACATGATCTAGGGGCGGATTAAGGGTTTGCAGAGCTGGGGAACTACTAGGGGCTCTCTTGATAAGGAAAATGAAAGATGGAGGTGGTAACATAGAATGGAATGTCCTTGAGAAGGTTAACAGATCTCGATCAGATAAAGAATTGAAGCTTAACTGAAAGTTATTGTCGATATTTTGTAATTTTCATTTACCATAAATGTATAAAAATTTGAGGTCTAGTTACCAATAACCAAGAGTAATACTTTTAAATAGTATTTGTCTAGGAAATCATCTCTATGTTAATCTAATCTAATCAAAAGATGCAAACACAAAAACAGAATGTCAAAGTCTGAGAACGATTTGCTTAATAAAAGTTGTCGCGGATGGGACCATTACTGTGGCGGCAATGATTTCTTTGTAGCTGGAAGTGCTTTTGACTCCCGAAGGACGTCTTTGCCATCTTAAATAGCAAGAAACCGGTCTTTTTTTCTCCTTTATTCCCACGTAGCAATGGTTCTTCAGACCGACCACAAGGACGATGGATGTCGAGTCAGTCATCGAAGGACGTCGTATGCACAGCAGCAGCAAAAGTCACTTCAATTTTCCTACTAGAATTGTGCTCAAACTTTCAATTCACCTCGATGACGTCATTACTTTATAGCTAATTTTGTTTCTTACGCGAATTGTATAAATTTTCATAATTAATACCAGTGCAACAATTTTTATTTTTCGTAAAAAGACTTCACGCATAAGAATATTCTTAAAATATTTCTTATGTAAATATAAGTATTCAATATTCTGAATTATCTGGAGTTACACGAGCAGAGAATAACCTCTTGAGGAACGGTTTTTAAATAAATTACACACAAATCAAAGCATTTTTTATCAATACATCGATTTCGACACACTTCAAAGTGAACATTTTTTAATTCTGAAACGATTTATTCTCGTAAATAACGGTAATTTTTATATAAAAGCAAACGTATGTGCCAATGTTTCTCAAGAGGTTAAGGGTTAATTCCCAATGTAACAAGAAGATTGGCCCGAGCGAGGCCGGCGTGCGCCATTATCGTACGCCGCGCCGTTCGAGAAAACAAGACTCGGTTTCAAACGGCAGGCATCGATCGTCCGATGAATATAAATTGAAACAGCGAAAAACCGGAATTGCATTCTGTCACGAAGACGTTGCGTCGGCACAGGTGTCGGCGCACGTGTGCACCGGTTGTTTCGAGGGATCGATAACACTCCGCCGCCCACGAAAGGTATCAAAAGCTCGTCGAACGCTGGTATAAATCAGCGGCACGATGCATGCACTTGCCAAGCAAAATGGGAAAACCGTAACTATGCATTTTATTATTTATTTCTCGTAGGGGAGAGGGTGCCGGAAAACGCGCGGTCGGAGGAGCTTTCCTCCAATTACTTGCTCGATCGATGCATCCCCAATGCGGTGCAATTTTGTCACAGGAAAGTTGGGGGATGATGAAATACGCGGTTACACGAGAATCGATCCAGACTGGAGACTTCTTGGGCCGATTTTTCTGTATTACAATATCCGAACAACGCGATTTCAGTCGACGCATGCAGGCAGTTTCTATTGTGACTATTTTAATACTACCAAAAGGGAGTTTTGGTATATATAAACAAGTGGGGACCAATATTTAGCATTCTCAGAAGAAAATACTGTTTATTCTAATATAAGAATTAAGCTTGAATTTAGTTTAAATAAGTTCCCTCGAGATGGAACATGATTAATGCAACAGAGAGGAAAATAAACTTTGCTAAATCGGTAACTGAACCTAAAAATAAAAATGTCAAAATCTAACTTTATCCTTTCATTTCTCCTTCTCAATCTTCGCACTTTCAATAACGCGCATTGCTTCTCAAAATAAATAAAACAATTAAACATAGTGAAGCCTTCACTTCTCTTCCATGAAAATGTAGTTATCTCGTACAGATGAGACTATCAAGCTTTTCGTACAATGGCTAATCGTCGTAAGACGTTCCACCGGAAGCCACGCCGAGAGACCCGTTGAAAAATGAACGGCGTCAAGAAGTTCGACGCATGAAAGGAGAGTGGCTCGAGAGTTTCGTGTGGCTGGATAAATGACCGTGGATAAATTGGAAGAAGCAGGAGATGGAGGCTGAGAAGGATGGTTCGAAAATGAGATATCGTTCGATGGAGAAATGCAACAGTGGATCGCGGTTGCAGTTGGAGGATTTTAAACATGGCGGTGCTGCACAGGCGCGTCCCAACTCGATCAATACCGTGCCTCGCTTAATGTCGGTTCTCCAATTTCTCGCGGGCTTTCAGGTCCCGATGAAAATTCAAAATAAACTAGTTCTATCAATAGGGAACAGTTTCGAACGAAACGTATGAATTACTATTATCGGGAGTGTTTTTAAGGAGATGTAACTTTAGGAACAGGTCGTGCCATCCATGGTCTGTTCTCCGCACTAAAAATAGGACGGAAAGGAACGATGCGTTTTTCGAAACGCGTTGGGGATTCGAAACCAAGATGGAGATTGATCGAGTGGCGGGAAACGGAGAGGTTTACTCGCGCGTTGCGACGATTCTAGAATTAGAAAGGTGACGGTTAAGTGGGAGGGCCAGTGGCTTTAAAAAAAAAGTGGCGGTCGTCGAAATGGAATAAAGAAATGGGAGAGAGGAGAGAAAAAAGAAATTCATGAGCGAGCAACCGGAAACGAGATGAGGAGCGTAAATACGACGTGGCGCTCCGAGCCGCGCTCCTTTGAATTCTCCCGCCCAAAAGGAAGGATTGCGAGCCTTGGGAGAGAAAGGGCTTTAAAAAGAGTAAACCAATGGGAACGTTTATTGTTTTATCTTGGTATGCTCGAGGGTACTTTCCAATTTTTCAATCTCTTTTGTCTTGAATTTTTCGTTGTTGGTAAATAGGGTATTAAATTTAAAGAATAAATCATGATTTCAGGATAAACATCGTGTTGTTTACAAACTTTGGGATATCTCACGATAAAAATTATTATAAAGAAGAACCACAGAACTTTTCATAGCAATCTATGTGATTCATTACCATGTTATTAGTTTAGTACTTTAATGTGTTAGTACTTTAAACAACATGTGGTTGACAAGACAAAAACAACTCTTGGAGTTACTTACCCTCGTTGCACCTTTGCCTCGGCCCCTCCCCCTCTCTCTGAACGCACCCTCGCCCGTTTGCAGATGGTACAGGTGCTGAAACACAATCGAAATGCATGTTAAATGCGGTCGATCGAAATAGGAGATCGGCGTCGATCCCCAGCATTCGGATCGTTATCGTCCCGGCGACGGACTATCGTAAAATCAAGGCAACCGTATCGCCTCAATTGACCTCGTTAAGCCCAATAGACGCGCTAATAAAAGTATAACCTTCCAGGGCCAGCGGTATTAGATTAGATTCCCGCAACGACAAAACGCTATGGATTATTCCAGGGGTGTTCGGGGGTCCGGGGAACGAGGGGTAGAGCACACGATACAATTCGTTCTGGCTGGAAATTGTCGGGAGGGTTGATAGTGCTTATTAAAAATGGAAAAATTACACGGTGCGATAATCATCCCTGCCTCATGATACGGTGCTATTATACTTTTTAATTTTAGAGTTCGGTTGGTGGATGTCCATCGGTTCGAATGAGTCATTGTTAGGAAGGGGGCGAAAACCCGAAAATGAAATTCTTGTCTAAATACTGGTTTTAAGTAATAGTGTTCTGATGTAAATATAGATTTCACTAATAATTATCATTTTTTTAAAAAGGAGATTTACACGTTGTCTTGACAAGTTTAGGAACATTTGGTTAGAAAATGTTGGTAAGTGAGGAACCAACGTTACAGGGGATTCCTCGGTGGATACACGCGCACTTTTGGGAATTCCCTTGTCTCTTCAAGAGAAAAGCGCGCGATTTCCCCAATCGGTAAAAATAATCGAAACTTGTAAAATACTTCACAGTATCGAGTAATTATACAGAACATCAGGGTGCATGTAACATTGCATGGCTATTTTTCACACAAATGTAGAAAATTTAAAAAAAAAGTTTTTTTTCTCTTTTAAAAAAGATACGAAGAGGTTTGTACCCCTTGTCGACAGTCGCCCGATGCAGGAACCTGTGTTATCACCTGCCAGAAAGAAGTACTACCTTCGAACTAGTTTCGTAGATGGCGCTTGCTGTTGCAGCTGCTATTACGCTTCTTTTTACCGACTTGCTGCGGGAAAATCGAAATACGTGTATAAGGACACTGGTAGGTTTGTTCACGTACGATATAAACATGCCTACAACATTATTCTGAAGGTTATTATGCTATTTCGCACTTTGTATCAGTGGTCGTTTCCATAACAAAATATTAAAACTGCATTATAGCAACAAGCTGTTTCAAAGATTAGTATTGCATTTGGAAGACCAACCACGTCCCGATAGTATTTAATTAATGCACGATTCCATCCGATTAAATGAATATTCGAATATTCTTGAATAACATTATTCGATTTGCAATGTTTCGTGCATCAGTTACAAACACGTGAAATATATGAACAACGATGCCTACTACTGAAATAGTTGTCGAATACGAATAATTGGACAAGTCCCAGCCCTAGAGAAAGAGAGGAAAGAAAGCCAGGGGGTTACGCAAGAGAGGAAAGAAAGCCACCCCTGTCCCGGGGAAAGGACAAAGAGAGAATTTCTTTGCTTCGACGATTAATTACGCCCTCATTCCCGCCCCAAGTGCGGCTCTCTTGGCGATGCATCGTCGATATTGACATTTGCCTTGCTTCCCTTACTCTCTCGCTTTCACCCTTCTTCCTAGCTCTCTCTCGCTCTCTCCCAACGATCCTGGGTTGCATCCGCACCTACGCACACTTCCCTGCGCGCGTACGTAATCGCAAATTCAACCGTGTGTGCACGCACCTAGCGATGGGACTGACAAGAAACTTTGCTCAACCGAACGTCTCCATTTTCATGAAATTTCAGTGGGACTGGATTTATTAATATTTCAAATAGGTAGGAAAGTTAGTTCAAAATAAGGTCTTATAATAATAGAAACATGCATTGTTGAAATTCATCCATCTTGCAACTCTTCGACAAACGTACCAATTTAGAAGTTCATTTTATAAGCCCATTTCATAAGCATTTTATAAGCCCATAGCAGATTTACGAATCGTTTCAAAAATTCATGCACTTAGCAATCCTATAATAGATGCACGAAATGATCTTACAAATTTAGAGATTCGTGCATTTTACAAGCTCCTAACAAATACAAGAGAAGCTCGCCGAAATATGTAGACTCATGCATTAATCAATCTTCTCACTAAAATAATTGCATCGCTTAACCTGCTACTCAAAATTGAAAGCCATAATAGTCCAGAAATTTTCTGCGAATAGGGTCAGCCGAGAATTCCTCGAGTGACGACCATGTCACTGGATTGGTCCCATCGCTACCACCATCTCAACCTATCCCTCGTTCGCCTGTTTACCGAGAAACCGCGATATTTACGCGAGAACGGCAGCGAGGAGGTTGGAGGAGGGTGCAGATGAAGGTGCAACGCTTGGGAGGGAACGAGAGGGTGGGTAGGGGGAGGGTTGAAAGGAGGAAAAGCGCGGGAAGAGAAGAAAGCTGCGAATCGACGGGGAGAAACGTCCGAGGGAGAAAGAGGGACGACGGAGGGTGACGAACGACAGAGAGAGGAGGAATCAGGGTGTAGAGTGCAAGAGGGTGGAGGGACGGAGAAAGGGAGATGGAATTAAGGGGACACACCCCTATCTTTCGAGCGTACGCTTATCGAATGTACCGACAATTACGCTTTTCCTCGTTCGCTCGCCAAGACGGTTCCGTCATGCGAGGCAGCCAGGTAGGTTGGTAGGTAAGCTAGGTAGGTTGGTGGGAATGCGCGTACAAGCGAATTAGACCATAATCGTCCACGCGTGTGCCGCGCGAAGGGGACGTTTTCCGCCTGCCTCGGACCTCGATGTTCACTCGCGCGGGGATCTCCTCTTCTCGTGCACCTTATGTACGACCATCTACGCGCGCCTACCCCACTAGCTGTCCCTCACCCCCCCATCTGAATACTTCAGTCGACTTGTCCTTTCTTTTTGAGAAAGGAAAAAAAAATCCGCGCTGGAATCTTTTCCTGATGTCAGTTTGGTGTTTCCAACGTTTTTTCGCTTTTAATTGTGAAAACTGCCGATAGGGTCGAATAAGACACCCCTTGTAACAGTATCTTACTGTTGGTTCACTGAACTCTTTATAAAATTCAATAGAATTGGTGTACAACGAATAAAATCTTTGCAAACGTATCTGCAAGAATTAAATTTATTTTTTACGGTATTGCATACTGTGTGGGTTTTTTTAGATCATTTCGTGCATCCATTATTGCTAATTTCCAGTAAATGAATACAAATCAGCAATTTACCTATCCTATTTAGTCAGAAATTCCCTTACATAGGTATTAAGTATACACAAATAAATATTTAAAGCTACACAATCACGTTGTCAATCTCGAAACAAAGATTCCTTGGCCTTATACTTCAGCAGTATTGTCTCTTAACACATCCCTCAACCTTGGCAATGTTTTTTTTTCCAATTCTTTCACCAAGAAAACGTTCGTCGTTACTAACGGCACCTACGCTCAGATCAGTACTTCCACTTTTCTTTTTCTCCAACATTTTCTCCTCCAGCTTCTTGCGTCCTCCTCGATGCATCCTCTGTAATCAATAGATTTTAATTGTCACGTCTTTTTTGCGACGTCACCTACGCCAGTGATTACCACGAAGAAATGGGGGAACTTTCCTGTGGGACGATATCGAAGATCCCTCGAGATCTTACATTCGCTCCGCTCCCCTTTTTAAAGTCTCCGGTTCGATGCTTTCCTCGGAAGCCAACGGGACGGATGCACGAGAAAGCGCGTGTTCGAAAGCGTTGTATAATTAGCTTATTGGAGTGACGAGATGAATGCGTAGCGCGTTGTACCGGTCGCATAGCAACGATGAGATATTACATTCATATCGTGCGTTAATTCTTCTGCTCTATTCGACGACGACATTGACCAACACTGCCAATCGTGCGAGTTATTTCATAGATTCTTGGTAGTGAAAATATTTTTATAATTTTAAAGTGGGTTGTATAACTTATCCATTACACCTCGAATAAAAATAAAAATTGGTAAGTAAAAGTAGACGAAAGTGTCGTCCGTAAATAAAATTTTCTCCAATGTTATGCGATACTTGAATCTTGTAGTTATTAAAACAAGAATCGTGGATTCGATCTTCTATAAATATTGAAACTAAATAAATGAAGTTGCAAAGCATCACGTATGAATTTACAAAATAAACATGTCAGTCGAAGTATAGGCTCGTTGCTTTCACTCGTTATCTATTATTTAAAGGAAAAAAAAGATGTAGCCTATCTGTGGGTAAAAAGTTTGCTCGACGTCCTTTCGCATTTTCGCATTCCTCCCTCTGACATACGAGGAAGGAGTGCACGGCAGGTAGTCGCGATAGGAAGTTCACGTGATTAAATGCAGAAAAGTCGAAAAAGAACGAACGGCACCGATCGTCATCTGAAGTCTAGATCAGCAATTAGAAGCACGCGCTTCGCAGGCAGCTGGCACCGATTCCCGATGATAAGTTAATTAAAATATTCCTTAAATACGTTTCCTTATATCTCGAGACGAGAGATGCACGGCTGTCGATAAGAAACACGTCAGCAGGCTCGAACGTCGATGAAGAGAGATTTTTAATGTCGCCTCGTTCGCTGACACGCCACCCTTCGCAATGATATCCACGTGGACAATTTTATTCGAATTATGGACAACCAATGAAATGTAAATGGTTTTTTTTTAACGCAACGTGAAATTTAAAGTAAATTTTTATTCTTATTCGAGGAATAATGGATAAGGTTCGCTTGAATTTATTTTACCCGAAAACAGGGTATTAAGTAATTTCAGAGTCTTCAAAATCAATATCTCCTTTACATGCAACCGATACCTAATTCGCTTAACAAGCACGCTAAAGAAGTGATTGGGTTTCGCGATAATGAATTTTTCGTAGCAAGATTAACGCATCCGATTGATTAGGGGCTCAACCAGGCGAAGTTTCGTGATTATTTCGGTTCGTCTGGCTTTGGACCGATGTAGCCACGAATCGTGGGACCCTTCAAGAGTCGAACAGCTCAAGGGTTGCCAGCCCGACTCCCTGTTTTAAGTAGAAGTCCTATTTAAGCAGAAAATGCGTATATACTTTTGAGTTTCCAAACAACGAAGGAAAGGAAACAGCACGGTGGCAGCCGGCCCTTGTATTTGTCTAAAAGTCCCGGCGACGGCGAACATTTGCCCAGGAAGATGGTAGTATTATAACTAAACACGACTCGTTCAGATGAAATGATTAGTGTCGGGACATCTGCTTCTGTTGACAGTAACGTTCCGAAGAAGTGGTAAATTCTGATTTCTCCTGGCCACGAGGCAAGTCAGGACAGAGTCACATTTTTCTTCTCCAATCAACCCTGTTGCCTCCATTTTGTGCGTGTGAAATTATTATAATCATTGTTACCATTCTCTTTCATATGGTGTAATAAGTCATTTAATAATTTTATGCTGCAATTATTTAATTTTATAAGAACTTATGGAAAATGTTCGAGAAGAGTAAATATGAAATTCTCCTTTGAAATTTGTTGGAAAATGGGGCCTCTGAACAGTCTCTCGAAGAGGTAACGCAGTGTGATGGAATAAAACAGAAAAAAAAATGGTCGAGGATGGCAGGAGCCCGAGTGAAATATAAAACGACACCGAAATCCCGGATTTCCGTGACTGGTCCTTCGGCTAATGAAAGAATTCGACATCGAGATCCCCCGCGACTCCCTTTGTCTGCTCTTTTCATTCTCTTCGCAACGCGGCGCGATTCTGTGAAAGTGTCGCGCACATTCGAGGGTAGTCGCGATAAAAACGTTGAATGCGTCGCGACGCGTACCCCGAATGCGTCGATTTCAATGGGTCCGCGACGTCTCTCGCTCCTCTAAACGCAATCACGAAATCGGAACTTTTTCCTCGCCATTAAAGGCGATTGCAATATCGCCCTTTCCAATTTACTTGGGGGGGCCCCCCCCCCCTCCACGCGTTAAATTTACTTGGCGACATTATTGGATCGTTTGCGTTTAAACTTTCCTTTCGCAAATGCATTCCCAATTATTATTAAAACTCCAAGGTTATTTTAACTTAAAATTCTGTATCGGCACATACTGTCACAAAGTAAGTGAAAATTGCTTCTATTCTGACTTTTACATTTTTTAAATTTCTACAAAACGATCATGTTTTACGTGAAAAATTCTCACCACTTCGAAACTCCATTTCCATCGCCACGCAACAAGTGAATCCTTTAGCAATCCTTCAAAAAAAAAATGCCACAAAATTTTATTTTTCTTGTCTAATTCCGACCACTTCGTTTCGACAACAAAAGAGTGCAACGATGATGAACGCTGTCGAAATTCCGGGGCGATAGTTAAAAACGTCCGCTTTCTCGGTCAGCTGACTTTAATTTCGTCAAAGCATATCCACTGGGCGACAGATGGTCGGCGCGCCGCGTTCGAAAGAGCCGTTGCACCCATTAGAAGTGCGACGGTTAAAAATGGTAGGTACGTTCGAGGGACAGGTTATCGAGCGTACCATGTGCACTCTTTGCCTGGAACCGGCGTGCGTTCCTCGTTTTCGCGTCGGCATTCCAGAAACGCGGCGTCGTTAAACAAAATTTCGTTTTATCGGCTCCTCGCGCCGCCTCTATACCGGGTAATAACGTAAAATGTGGACCACTAGCCCGACGGCAATTTCAGCACACGAAGGCATAAATGTGCGACCTTATTTCCGCGTAAATTGATAATTAAAGTAAACGCCTCGGGGCCTCGTTTATGGGCTTGCTGCTCCACCGATTAAATTTCGTTGGAAAGCGAGAACGTTTCGCTCATTTTCAAAGAGGCATTTATATTAGGTTGTCTCAGAAGTTTCATTCGCGACACACATCTCGAAATTTTTTATAGATATGGCATTATGCTCCCGGGGAGGTGAAGGAAGATAATAGAGAAAAATAGATCGTGTACAAATCAGTAATGTGAAACATAAAACATTGTAACAAACTGATAAAACGAATGAAACTTTTGAGAGAACCTAATAAATGCAGCAAAAGTGACGTCGACGAAGCGATGTATTACATTTTGTCCGAAAATGTAGATTTGCGTCGAGATTGGTGGAGGATTCCAGATCCTAGAAAAAGCCGACAAAGACACCGACCGTGTGATCCTGGAAATTGTTGGGATGAGGAAGGTATCCTGACCACGTCGCAAAAGGAATCTCCGTTTGGCCGTGGAGCAGGTCGAAATTCCGCTCGAGTCGTTTACGTAAGTCTCTGGAACGATGTATCGATACAGTCGGATCATGAAATCGGAGGGCCGCCGTGGAACGTAATAATCTGAGGGAATCGCGGCGATCGGGGGAATCTCATCCCTTGATCGGGAATTAAGCCAGTCAAACATGCTGATGAGTCCAACGGTTTCACCGAGGCCAAAGAGACAATAATAATAATCCACAATTATTTCCGAGTCGTTGACTCAAACTGATGAGTTTCGCCCTTTTGCCAGAAGCAGTAGACTGTGTGTACAGAATTTTGGTGGTGAATTTTTCTGTGCTCGAGTCACATGCTCAATTCATTAGAGTATTAGTATTGCAATTGCAAGAGTGCATTACTGTTGCAACTGCAACTCAAATTATATTAGATGATTGAACCAGCAGTTGTATAAGAGCATTTGCATCCGAAGCTGCAGCTCGAATATTCTCTACAATTGAAACTGTTGCTGAGTGCATTGCTGTTGCAACTGCAGTTCGAATTGCATCCTGACACTGCAACCGTAGCTGGAATTGGCTTACAAGATTCGTAACAGCAATTGCACGAGAGCGCTGCACTTTCAATTGTAATTAAAGTGACATCTCAACTTGAAACTCGAACATTGTATATAATTGCAGTGGCAACACCAACTTTCCATTACACTCTTCCTGCAATTTTAACCACTTTAACCACTTGGTCGCGCTTCAGGTGCACCGTTCCACCCGTGGTGCGACGAAATTTTGCAGCAAATTGCACCCGCATCGCGCGACAACCAATTGCACGTGAACATGCCACTTCTTTGGTTGCTGGAGAAATGAATCGCAATTTGTGCATCCTCCGCGGAGCCGTGTTTGCATCGGAGCATTCCGGTTACAGTCGTTCGGTTACCTTAACAAGTAGCAACTACATTGTAGAAGGGCAATTGCAGTTACGATGTATTCAGCCCGTGTGAACGAGACGTAAGTGCATCGTAACGCGGCAGTTGCAGTTAGAGCGCGATAAGGTCAATTTCGGTGGGTTTGCAGCTGCGTCGTAAAACTGCAATTGCAATTCGGCTGCCGTCCACTCTTTTTCATAAACCTCGACTGAATCGAATCGGACGATTACACGCCGAATTACGACGCTTCAAATGGAAGTAATAATAATAAAAAATAAGATTAACTGTTTAAGAGAATATAGCAATGATAATACCTATCTATTAGATAATAGAAATTCAGACCTTCAATTTACTTTTTGTTAAGACCGAATCGGACGATTCAATACCGAAATATAACACTCCTGAGTTTCCTATTTAATTGACACTTTTATAAGAATATAAGTAGTATAAGAAGACTGCCCAGTGCAGTCTAGCAATTCCTGGAAGGAAAACCCCTCTAAATTCTCAGAAATAGTAGTAAACATTGTAGTTTTTCCTGAAAATAAAGCCCCTCTAAGTTCTTTAGAAGAGATGCAAATTTATCTATTGTACCCTTCGAACAATTTTGATGAATCTTGGTATCCAGGGGTTTCTGGAATCGCTGATTCCAAATCTGAACTCAGGATGTAAAAAGTCAAAATGGCGGATCCAATACGATGACTTAAAATGTGAAAAGTTTCTCACATTTCAGTTGCGCAAATTTACTCTAAGAAACTTTAAAAATAATAGCAATGGTTTGTTTTTCTGTCAGAAATGCCCCTCGATATTTTGCATGCGCCGACCGCACAGCCGCGGCATCGACATGGTAACGGCTTTAATAATTACTTTTACAACGTTTCCGAGTATACGCGACCTTAGTCCGTCTCGGTTGGCCGGCTTGCAGCTGGCTTCCATACAACCCCGTGACACCATGTACAAGGGTGCACTCGTACACGAACAGGCGATCCACGCACTGAAAGCCTGAAATTGCAGCCACGCCAGACAACCAGGATACACGCTTTTTCCGACGAACTTCTGCTTAATCCACCTTGCTCCCGTCTCACTTACACGCTCGTCTGCTTTGGGTATTTTTATTTTCATTATATTACGTAAAAGAATGACCATTCATAACTTAAATGTAAATAGAAATATTCAATAGTCATTTTATTATATGCTAAATATCACATAGGGAGTAATAATAGCTTCACTATAAAATACTTATAAATACAGAGTGAAACACTTTTTAGATAAGACTCCTCACACTCCTTAGATAAGAGGAGGGTAATTAAGACTGTGTAATTGTTCGAATAATAAGGATTCGAGGGTTGAACAGAAAATAACTCTCCAAGATGCACACGTCCACCAAGAACAAAGAAGTCGTTCAAGCCACTAATCTACAGCGACTCTGTCCACGTTTAATGTGCTATACCTCGATACACTCGGTTTCAATTTTTCACGATCCCAACAAGCCATTCGCCGACATTCGTAGCGGTCATGTCGGCCGTAAGTCGCCTAAGGAGGTGGCGATTTTCTTGTCTGGTTCGTTAATCGCGTTTCTATGACGGCCGCGGTTTACCTTCTTCAGTTTCTCAGGCGGCCCCTACAATGGCCAGCAATATCTGGCCCGGTGTTTTTCCCATGGACAAGGTTGGAAGGTCGTCAGGTCGAGGAGGGCTTGTTATATATCCCACTGCTTATTAATCCCAGACCTTAAACAGACGTCTTTTCAACTCGACTCTCTCCCCTTTCGCGGAACACGTATATTTTCCCTGAATTGCAGAGCGAATCTTCGAAACGATGAATATACCGATATATAGCGCCGCAACGTGTGTGTTTTTCGCCATCGTCGATCGAAGGCGATGGGCGGGAAATTTATGCAAGCTAGCAATTACAGAATTTCCTACAAGTCGTGATATACAGATGCGTGGAATACTCAACGCTTGAGAATATGATAAATGAGTCTGAAGGTGGTTCTGGAAAATTGGATACTTACTGCACAGGTGGTTTGTTTTTAAAGGAATTTAATTTGGGGCAAAAATGGTCCTATAACATTCTGAGAAAGGGAGAAAAGGGAAAGGGAGTACAGATAAGTTTCGTGTAATCGTGTTTATCTATCCTTCGTTCTTCGACGTTTTCATCTAGATCGGAGTTTCGCCTAACGTCGCGCGCCATTTTCACGGTGCCTGGGAGTCCGCGTGGAAACGAACGCGCGACGCCGCGAGCAGGTGTAACTAATTGATGTAACCGTGCTTTTAAAGCAGCAGGGGAATACTTAATGCCCTGTTTTTCTGCACGAGGTATTATACACGGCGAACCTGGTGCACGCACCTCGTCTGTAATTTCTTTATTCGAGCGGCGCACACCATCGCGAGACGCGCGACCGAGTCGCCTCGGCTGCTATGCTTTTCTATTCATTTTCTCCTGTTTTTATCGCGTGACTCACGCTTGGGCATTTTTCATCATACGCGACTCGATGTATTAAATCATGTATTAATTCAACGGCTACACTATAATCCTGTGAAATGCCTAGTTATCGTCGTGTGAAAATATATCTTTTAAAATGAGGAGTATTCGCATTTTCTATATTAGGATAGCGAAGGTAATTTTTATAACGTTTGATAGGTTATTATCTATGCGCAAAAATGTATTTGCCCACAACGAAAATTATTCATAGACCTTGTAGTAAGTCTTAATCCTCTTCATCTTTATGCCTTCTTCTCCATTTTGGAACCTGTAAACTATCGTCACAACACACACGACAGAGCAGAACAACCAAGACCGCGACGAGCATTAATTGCCCAGAGAATGAAATTTTCATTCATCATTCGGAGTTTCTATCCAGCTAATAATTTGGTCCATCTCTGACCTGCGCCAGTCCACGTGGTCATGTTATTGTTTCCAGAGTGCAAGGATGGCCTTCTGGGCCAGGAGACGGGGGTACGAGGGGGGGGGGGACATCTCAGCTTCGACCCTCTAGGAGGGATTTTATTCATGATCCCGAAACCCACCCCCGTGTTCCCGAGTTCCTTCAGGGGCTGCGAGGGCAAGCGATACATTACCAGCAGAAAAGGGTAGGACTCCGTCCCGTCGGTGGCTCGTGCTCGGGCACATGACATCTGGAGAGGGGACTTCGGATTTGGCTATTTGATATCTTAATACAGAGGGATGCTACGAGACGATGGGACGAGGGAGGGAGGAGGGTACCAAGGACGCCCTCACGTTGCATTCTATTACACTTAACGCCGCCCGCTGCTAGAGCGTCGAAACAGACACGGGTTAGGTCAGTTATCCTCCCCCTGGATCCGAGGGTGTCCCTTTCGTCCCTATCCTGCTCCTCCCCTCCTCGTTACCTTCTAGTTTCCCTCTTGCGCGATCCTCTGGTGCTGGGTTCCACAGATCGGGCAATGGACGACGCGTGGATCCGTCGCGTACCTTCAAGTCGCGATAGCTGCACCGGTTTGAAGTGACAGAACTGTACGATGAATTTCATTTGTATTCGTTTTGCGTTCTGGTTAGGAAACTGTGATTTATAGCGAAAATTATCTTAATGTAAAGTTTATACGAGTCGAAAAAAATCTGGGACGAAATACTCACGTTGCACTGTATTAAATGTTAACGCACCCTTTGTAACATTGATTCTCCCTACTTTTTTCCTATGGAGTTGATCAATTTGACTCAATAGCGAGACTAAACTCGTGTTCAAGAGCATTCAAGAGTAACAGAGTGTATCGACGAGTTCCATCGCTATTATCTGGTCGCCATTGCGAAGCAGCAACGACAACCGTCGCGTGAAAGTTGGATTTCTGCTCGAAAGCGGCCAGTGCAACACGAGACGACCGTCTCGTTCAGGTAGAAAACACGTGTCGGTTTACCAAAAAAAAAAAAAAAAAATATGAAAACTGTGACGTTACCAGTGGCCGATTTACCACGTGTCGATGCAGAATATCTTTAAAGGGTCGCAGGGAGATCCTGGACGGCCGATTCGCTTTGGTCTTATGACCCTGATATCGGAAATGGAATGGATTTTCTCTGACGCAGACAGCTGTGTCCCCGACCCTGCCAACAATCGTAACACCACCCCTTGCAACGCCCGCTCCCATTCGGCGAGGGCCTTTCCACAATCGAGGGTTCCGCGAGTTTCTACTTTATCACGGCGTCTCTCGTCCTCCCGCGCCCTCCACTGTCCGCCCTCGCTTCTTTCACCGAAGATGCACGCGTATCTGTGAGTCCACGCGAGGAACGCTAGCGATCCCTGGGGAACGGTACAAATTATCCTGGAGGAGTAAGGGGATGAATCGTGTTTCAGGAGCGGGGAAAATTATCTGAATGAAAATTTATGTAAAAACAAATTACTAGACTGCGAATTTTTATGCGTTTACAAAAAATTTGAACGTGCAAGGAACTACAAAGTGCAACAGTATGCAATAATATAAAGAAATATTGACAGTAAAGTTCATATTATAATATTTGCAAAGTAAAATAAATTTCTATTTAGGTTAAATTTTTGTTAGATTTTATATATGCACAGCATACATCGTCGATACAAATGCGCATATAATAAACAAATAAAATTTATGATATAGTGAGGCCAACGTTCAAATTCTGCACACGGTCGAAAGTACCCTCGAGTCGTAAATCAGATGGTTCCCAGGTCAACGTAAACCAGAAGCACAAAAAGTATATACCCGAGAACTGAAATTCTAGTCAACGATGACCGTCATCGTACGACATCGACTTCGCTCCGTCGACCTTTCCTTTTGTTCACCGATGACTAATAGGACCTCTCGGCAATAAACGAAGTTATTTGTGAAAAAAAAATGGTAGAACGACACACGTGGACTCACTGCGTCAGTATTCTCGAGTAATGGTTCGTTTTTCTACCCTCTTCGACCTTCCGCACTGATACCAGATGAAAGGGAGAAAATTGACTGGGAAAGCGAACTTTATCGTGTGTATAGTAGATTTGCAGATTTTAAGGTAACTCTGTTTATTTCAAGGAGGAAAAATTGTAGAACAAATTCTGTTTTAGTTTTAGTTCATTACTCCCTTGATTTAAACAAATATAAATGTATTTTTTTAGAAGTCTCCAAGTATTTCAGCGGATGCATATTAGAACGGAGTATTGTATAGTTAATGCAATCAGATATGATTAGAAGGGAACGGAATTGCCGAGAAAGTTTCAACGATGACACGTAGTTGGAAATGAATTTTAATCGGCATACACGGTGCGATAATACGGAACGCGGAAGTGTCTGGTGCGGGACCAGTCCACCCAAACAGCCTTCGCTCTAGGGTCAAGGTTCCATCTCTCAGACGTAATATCGCCATCTCACCCACCCCCAAAGGTCAATACACGGCCATTGTCCGTAACGCTGGCTATTAAGGCTCGTGGAAATGTTTGGCGTGCTCCACGTTCCCTTTCCTTGTTGAACTTCCATTTCGTACAGTATATCTTCTGATTCTTTCACTGTTCTTTTGATATACTTGGGAACTTGTTTATGAAAAAACGTTGGCATGATTGCTCCGTGACAATCTGAAAGACAGGTAGGTGAAGTTCGATCGTTGATACCTCTCTTGATGAAGGTGAAATGCTTGTAAAATTAACCTCTTGAAGGATACTGCCATTCTTTTATATATTATTGTGTAGATGATTTTATTAGAACCGTAAGCAAATATTTATAATTAAATTCTCCGATGATATAATATTGTTACGAGATTGATAGGTGTTACAGGTGAACATGAAACTTGAATTTTTTGTATTTCTGACAAAGTAATTCGCTTTCGAAACGGTTAACAATGACGTGGATATCCCTGTGACAACCTCAAGGAATAGGTGAACGAAATTTCACCGCCACACCTCTCCTGTTCTAGTTTGTTTCAATACTAGATTTCCATTGAGACGAGGATGAAGTACACCTAACGGCAACGAAGATAGTGACAACCTGAAAGACAGTGCCATGTACCGTAAAAGAACAATGTACAACTGAAAAATCCTTGCAAGAAAAATGCTTAAGAAGAATCAAGCTTCAGATATCGATATTTTGGCCAATTCTCGCAGAGAACGAGAATCTTCGGTTCGAAGTTGCGCAGCCGAAACGAAATCTGCTTCGGAGCGTAAAAACATCCGCGTGGCGTGGTAGCAATTTTTCAATGGCGTTGCCAGCGATCGAACCAATGAACGAACGAACACAGTTTGTCCAATGTATCCTATACACGCTGAACGATCTCCGTTTCTCTCTCATTCTCTCTCGCTCTCTTTCACAGTTCGTCCGTCCGTCCGTCTGTCTCTCTCCGAAGCGACATTAACTGTCTACTTCCTAACTTAATCCGTAACTTCCGACGCCGCGGCAATCTGACATCCTTTTTATTTTCATTGGCTTGCTCTCGGGCCTCTTGTGCCGAGGGTCTCGTTCCCAGGATTTTTCTATCCACGATCGCAGCCGAGCTGGCTCGAACGAAACTACCGGCCGTGCTCGGTCCACAAGCCTAATCAATTTATATCGTTGCGTTGTATACGCGTCGTCCGTCCTCCTTCCACCCACGAGTTAGGCTAGCGATCTCGTCTCGTTCAGTTCGCGACCAGCTGGAGGAGCGACGAAGATGGCAGAGCTTCGATAAATTGCTCTCGTGAGTGACGGAGAACTATCGAGAGACACTGGAATGCAGTTGGTACCGCCACACTTCCGGTTCTACGTGACGCACGGGGTGTTTACTAGCTGCTGGTAATTATTTTAGGGGCTGATTCCTCGAGATAAGTAGGGGAAAGAAAGCTTTAGGTCCGAGTTATTCAAAGATGAGGATATTGATGATGAAGGTAGCTTTGTGTACGCAATTTGTTTCGGTTCAAGTTTGTTCGCATTGAAGAACGAGGATTAACCACGCCAACACTGCTTGAAGATAGCCCTGTGACAACCCGATAGACAGTGCTGTATATCGTGAATAAACAATGTGGAATTGAAAAGTCTTTAGTAAAAAAATATTTCGGATAAAATACTAGCTGATTTGAGACTAAAAATATGCTTTATCCACAAAACTAAGGCATAGAAATAGTCTTTCATTTTATTTTTTTAAAGAAACCCTTTCCAAATGTTTGAAACCTTAGGCATAGAGAAAAATAAGTGTTCCATCTCAGCCTGGAAAGTGAGATTCGTGAATTGTTTAAAGCCATCAGCGTGTCATCGCGTTATCATTCCTGGAGGGCGATCAAAGTAGCCGCCTTTGATCCTTAACAGGCAGCGAAGGAGGTGTGGCGCCTCGTACCTCGAGAGGATCTGGTTTTGCTTCTTGCGAGCTATTGAGACGTTCGTCGTGTTCGCGCCATCAGCTTGTGAGACGGTTTTCATCGTTTAATTTATCGCCGCCACGCGGCTGATATGGGTTCACCTGCGTTCAGGCTCGAACATGCCCCGGGAAAATAAACGTACACTAAATTCTCGCTCCTAACCAACCTGAACGATAATCTCCATCGTGTTCGACCCAAATTTTCTTGTTTCACAACTATTTCACGATTGTTCCTATTAATATTCCCAACGTTTCGACTTTGTCAACGAGCGTCGTTTAACAAATCTTGTTGCATAATAATTTAAATCTCAGACTTGCCATCAAATTTCTAAATTAATCATGCATCCATGCAACAAGCATTTATGTTTATACGAATTTAAGAAAGAAAACCAACCTCTGCGTGCTATCGCTCGAGCTAAAGTAATTCTTACATATTTAAAAAATATATATGGTGAGATTACCTTGTCAACGGCCGCCGCCTCCATGATTAGTCTCACTATTTATTTTATGTTAAACGATACGTTTTAAATGCATTCTCCCGGCTTCCAATTATACCTTTCTTTTTTCTTTCGCAACAGCTTCTTCGTTCTTTGTGTGAGGAGGGGGAGGGGAAGGTCGCGCAATTACGTTAATTAACACGTTAATACACGCTGAAAGTATAAAGTGGTAATTAATGTATTAATGAGTTCGGGCCTGTAATTTCGCGTCGCAAGGAGACGCCAAGGCGAAGATCATCGGCGGGAAGGCAGATAAATTTAACTGACAAAGTAATTACTGGTCTCGCGAACGCAATTTTATATACAGGGTGTCCCCCACTCTGCACGACCGTCTTAAATATCTCACTTATATGTTTCATGATAGGGGAATTATGCAAAATTTACATTCCTTTTTTAAAAAAACTTGATGCTCTGAACATCGTACTAAAATTTGTTTGGATAGAGGTAATGGCGTTAATCTAGTACGTAACGATTCTGAATTTTATTAAATTCGATCGAATAGGTTTGGAGAAATCCACCTCAAGACGCGACTAAGAGATTCCATTAGCTCTGTACGAAGACGCTCGTACTTTTCACTTAGTTTAACATATTTCAACAAAATTTGCCAGAAACGTGGTACAAAGTATGGCCTTTTAATACATATAAAAGTTATTTATATTAAACATTTAGTACCGCCAGGAAAAATTCCCAAATGTCGCCCTTTTCTTTGCTCTGAAACATGCTCCTCCTTAGGGTGATCGATTTACACGGAACACCGTGTAGACACCCGATGTTGCACGCGTGTACGTGCGTATGCATCTGATAAACCCGACGGAGCACATGTCACGCACACGCGTGACGTTTAACGAGCATTGAAATAAAATGCATTAAGTATGCGCGCATCCCGCGAGAACCGATCGACGAAAAACGCGGACGTGCCTGGCCGAGAATTTTTCCTTCCACTAATATATCATGTTCATTACCCTGATCGTCGCCACGAATCATCGTTACGATACTGGAGCTGGCGTTCACGCACTGCTGGGATTCGGATGCAAAAAGCAAATATTAGTGTCACGGTTCAAAGACAGACGCCAGGTGCATATATTACTCCGATAATAGAATATTAAAACAGTTTTGAACGAGGTTCTTTATGAACGATAATCTTCTACGATTATGGCTACCTGAGGATGGCGAGGAGGAAGATAGGGGTCAACAACGAGCAAAATTATTATTCTAACCCGATGCGGTTGCTTATGAAACGGAAGCACGAGTAATACTGTTGTTCTTAAGTTGAAAAGGAAATAGTCGTTCTCACGTACCGGTTTCAAGTAGGAAAAGAAATAGTGAAGATGTTTTCAAGTGGGAAAGAAAATACTGAACTCGTATCAGAGTGCAGGAGAGCATGCTCGAGTCGCGCTCGAGCAGAAAAGAAAACCCTGAAGCCGTTCCAGAGTGCGTTCTATCGGGGAACGAATTGGTTTCGAATAGGAGATGGAATTAACGATTTTGGAAAAAAAGAGAAGAAGCAATATGGACAAAATTCTTCTGGAGAAATTAAATTAATTGTCTAAGGGACCCATGAGACGAAATAAATTAAGCAACACTGCTTTAAAGTCCTGCGTATACAAAAAATACAATATTCCGGAGAAAGTGGGGGTACGAGTCAGGTCAACCCCCTAAGAAAATATTCTCTGTGCATACAAAACGATCGACACGCGAGACGAATCGTCCTCGAGCAGGGGCCCAATTACACGCAACGGAATCCCGTTTGCGCGGCTCGGCCGGACATTTGCATGGGGTTATGAAGAAATTCTTGAGGCGGCGGGCATCATTCACGGGAATCCTGGCGATTTTAATTAAATCCACCGTCCAGCCGAACAATAGAACGGAACGGAATCGAGCCAACCACCGCTCCAAGAATTCTGGAGAAAACTCTCTGAATTCCCCCCCCCCCCCCTCGATGTTCCTCTTTCTTTCTCATTTCTCAATTGAAAGGATAGAAAGAACAGAAAACAGAAAACAATAATTTAAATCGCGAGGATAGCGATAAAAATAAAAACAATTTTTAAAAAACAATTCCTCTACTTTCTTGAGTTTGGACGTTTCTCTTTGGCGAAAGATTCTCATCGATTTGTTTCTTTCGACGAGTCCAGTGAAATGTTGATTTTCCACGCCTGGAACAGTTTGGCGAGGACTGGACAAACTTAGATACCGCGGCCATGTATCTCGCCACGTCGTGTTTTAGTGGACGCTATCGAAATTTCGACGCTTTATCGCGGCAAATATTGATCCACGGCCTTCTTACCTGACATCGAGACGATCAGCGTCTCTTTTATCGGGAATCACCTTGTCGCGCGCGCGAGAAGGAGGAAACAGTCACAGATAAATTTATGCATGCCAGATAACAAGGGCCACACACGTGCTTAACCATTATCGTTGAGCAAAGCTACAAACTCACCGATCTCTGGCGACGATGGAAGCTTTGACAACGAAAACGATTTCAATTTTTCTTTTTAGGATCATCGTACCCAATTCGACTCCATTATCAGAATGAAAGCAACATAGACCGATACATTATCACCATCCACTTGTTTAAATTTTGCTAAATTCTTAATGAAACACTTCGACCCATAATTAAAATATCAACTTATATTTCTCATTGGAAGTTTTTATCCGGATGAGAATTTGTCCCATCGCCAGCGCCAAAACGTTGGACGGGGGGTTATGTAAGAAGGGAGAAAAACGTCGTCTACTTACGCACGGCTGTTCCGTTTTGTATGGGTTCGGGGAGCCTGTTTCTGAAGGGTGTCAAGTTCTATGGACCGAGGTCAGTTTGGGAATAGAACGAGTCGTGAGGTTCTCGGGGATCCGAATTCCACGTGATCCGCAAAGTGTATGCGACCGTATGCATATGATGGACGTGACGGGGCATATAATGGCGTCGTGGCATTCTTCGATCGCGATCGCCAACGTGATTCGTCATTGAATAATTCGTCGCGGAGACGGAAGTGCCGGCAATTCCCTAAGAGTCCATCGTTTTAACGAGAACGCTCGTAACATCGTTTAGTCCGCTGGTTTTCAGCTTTGATTTGAAATTCTGAACCGAAACGGGCTTGGAAACTATTACAAGCAATCTCATTTTAACGTAATAAACACATAAACACAACTCAATAGCTTTACTTCTATCAATTTATGAATGAAAATTCAAACGCATTTGAAAATTGAATTAGTTGCATTGTTTCCAAAATTATTACACTAAATCACCTTACTCTAAAAGACTGGAACCCTAAGGTTCAATTTTCATTCACGAATTGCTGATCAAAATTAGATCACTGAATTCAATCTACACGCCTGATTATAACACTAACCCCACGACTTTAAAAGTAGATTTCACAGTACGTAGAACTCGTAATCAATTCCTCGCAGTCGATGAATTCGAAAATCTGAGCAAGTCGAATTAAAAGAGTTACGAATTCGGAGAACCGTGACACATAAACGAATCAAACATTTGGAGCGTATAGTTAGTAGACGCCGAGGGCTCCCCTCGAGGATTTAATTGTGCTTCGAGTACATCGGTTCCGAGATCTCGTGAGTCACATTTTAACGCTTCGAGGCTGCGAACGGCGTAAAGCGTAAAAATTTGAAATTGTAATCGTTAACACCCTTTGAGGATAGAAATGGCTTGATCCAGGATGAAAGGAAGAATTACGTGAGAAACAGCTAAATTACTTTCTAGGTGGTTCTCATGAAATTGTTTTACTGTAGACGAGTGGAAGAAGCACTTGGAAACTATTTAAAAAATTATTCGAGCGTTTTATAGTATGTTGCAATTTAGTAGATTATCTACTTATAGATTTTTTAAATCTAGTATTTACTACCTGGTTGGTTGTCTACAATCCCCCCAAAAAATAAAAAGTTAAAATTCACGAAGAATTTGCTGTTGCCTCGTAAAATTCAAATTGCATACATATGTAGAAAGGCATAGGACAAGGTACAATTGTGTGATCGAGGATTCTTCTGGAAAAAACCACTTTTCCCTCCGAAAATAAAAGAAAGTACACGCGCAGTGGATTTAGCCAAGAATTTGTAGCCGAAACCTTGGAATTGGTATCAGCGAACGGAATAAAAAGCGCGATAGGGTACCAGCATGAACTCGTCGGTGGTGTGACGCGCAACAAAGAAACGAAACGATGGCTTTGTCAGCGGGAACGTAAAACAATATGCGCCGTTGAGTTCTCCACGGAAGGGGAAGCGTTTCCCCGAGGCGTGAAATTTATCGCGAACGCGACGAGTCAGCCGCATGGAAAATGCAAAAATGAACGTGAGAGTGTTGGGAACCTGGTTCACCGCCGTTACGGCGTCGTCATCATCGTCATCATCATTATCGTCAATCCTTCTGGGCGCACCGTGCTCGCGCACAGACGCGTAATGTATGTCTGTAGGTTAATGCAATTCACTCAGATCTCATTGGAACGAATTGTACCGACGGAGAATTGATTGATTGGCTGTTTCGTTTCAGCCTCGTACAATCCAAGCGACGACGACCAGCGTCCGTCTGTCGCGAAAACGACGCCTGATACGCCAGAACCGTCCGTGACCGTGACTGGCGTCGCCATTTTGCCCCCGGATTTTCGCGACACGTGCACGACCTTTGCGGTTCAACAATTTTAACGAATTATATGAACGCATTGCAATGGAAAATCGGAATCATTAACCAAACAATTTGGTAATCCCACAAGTGGTATGTATGGATGTGTTACGATAAATACCTGTGATGAGAAATTTCTTTGGAAACTAGCTGAGGATTTTTCTACGTTAAGGTGTCGTGACTTACCTGAAACAGAAAGGAAAAATCGAGTTAGTGAAAAGAAAAATTTTCAGTTAGGATTGGGTGCTTCAAAAGTACATCTCAGAATTAATTGGAATACTATTTTGAGAGCTCTCAAAATTCACAGTTGTTTTCCTGTTAGGTTTTCTAGGTCCACTGTGAATATTTCATATACAGATAAATAGGGGTGTAAGTGCATTTTCATAAAGTGTTCGATAAAAGAAAAAGGCCTTGTTGTCCTCGACTTCCCAAGCACCAAATTTTGGAGAAGTTTCACATATACCATCATCGAATACCCGAATTATCAAACATTCCACACAGAAATCAACGTAAGAAAAACCCCGGAAACTCCCTTTCCCAGGACATTGGAGAAGAGGAAGCTGTCCCTCGATCTTCGAGCCCTGCGAGCCATTGGTCCGCCATCGTTGTGACACCCTGTATACTATGTAGTTCTCAGATCGCAGCAACTCGTAGCCGGATTCACGGGCGCGATCCACTCGTGGACAATAGCTTTTCCCCGATTTCATTATTCGGCCACGTCTCTCGAGACTGCACGGACGAGGACGCGCGTCCAACAGCGTCGCTTCGTGCATTGATGCACGCGCATTCGCGCATGCGTCTCGACGTTCACGCACACACGCGAGGGAAGCGCGCGTGAACCGAGGCGGCAGATGTTCAAACGCCGAGTGGAAAACCGGTCGTGTTGATGTAGCTGCCGTCGCGAATCGCTATAAAAATATCCTGCATTGTCTGGGGATGCCTAAGCCCGTAACGGTCTTATGGTTCAGCCACCGAAACGATTCTTTCCCCGTCGACGTTCGCTTTTTTCTATTTTTTTTTTTAACACTCTTCTTTCACGTTTTCGTCCACCCATGAACTCGACTTGTCGCAGATGCGCCCCTGAAGAAAATCACGGACGTCGACTTGGGAAAAGTTGCTCCATTGCGGATATTTTCTCGCAGAGTTACTTTATTTTTTGGCAAATGCTGTGGCGGAGAAAAATTGAGATAGAATGTTTTCTGAGGAAATAGATAACGTGAATTTTTATTCGAGCGAACATTAATCTCATCTAGCATGGAACAACAATAGCGTCAAATTGACGGCCCCAAAAATTAGGCGATCGACCCACCGAGCTGCGTACCCAGTGAAACAAAGGTGATTCGGCGAGCAAGGTAACGCAGAATGCATCTAATCCGTTTAACATGACAAAGAGGACGAGCACGATGCGCGTCATCAATTCTGGGGCGAAATTCTCTCGCGGGAACAACAAAAGGCCAGGTATATCTCGGGTAATCGACACACTGTGGAGGGAGGGGCCAATAAGGGAGAAAGAGACAGACCCAGGTCAGAAATATAATAATTGTAGACAGCTGCTCTCGCTGGGAGAGAATCGGTTGCGTCTGACACCCGTGTCGAATCGAAAGCTGTTCTATACCGATTCCGATTACTTATTCTCTTTCCCTGATTGCTCTCTTCCCTCGAGTCCCCTCCATCCCATCGATTGGACACTTTCGATTCCATTGATGTTTCTGGAAGGTTAACCTTTGGCTACTTTATAAACAAATATCCATTTTTTATGAAAAAAAAACTCTGGACTCTTGGATCGATCGTGACTCGCTAAACTTTATTAGTAGGGGGTGGGTGTGCTCAAGACAATTGATTTAGTGCAGGATATTCCTCTCTCCAACCCCCGCCCCCCTTTCCGAAGGATTCCAACGCAAATTCTTCGAGCCAATTAAACCCAGCGAATGCAGAAGCTCGTTTGGTACAAAAAGGGAGAAACTCGAGGAGGAAGGGGGTGCGTCAGGATCATTTAGGCTGTCGCCGTTCCGGCCGCCATCTTTCCTAGAAATGACTGGCACATCTGGTCGCACCGTTCCCTCGTTAATCCGTCCTGTAAGACCCACGAATGATTTATCAGCGATCACTGCAGCCGATATTAATTCGCAAACGCGAGCGAGTCGCCACGTACGATCCAGAGGCTTACGACCGAAATCGATTCGTTCACCGTTTTTGGAACGCCTTGTATATAATGGTCTGACGTCGGTCGACAACTGTTCCCCGAGCACAACGCACGGGACAGATGTTCCCCGTTCCGTGAGCTTTCGGAGGCTGCGCGAACCGAAACGAGGACCACGTGTGGAGGAAATCCATTTCCTTTTACGGGCGCCCGTGGAAAACGCCACGCGGGGCCAGGAATCATCGAGGTAGCGCAGATGCGACCGGATGTTTATATCAATTGCCAGAATTTCTCGGCGCCGCGCTGCGTAAACCGTTTCAGCGACGGCCAGGATCCCGTGTCAGGACGTTGCCCGTGAAACATGCAGTCGGTTACAAAAAGATACAGATTTTACGCTACCACCGGTTATTTCTGGGTCAGGAGACAATTTCACCTTTGCTATTTTTATTCTGAGTGAAAAACAAAGATGTTCTGGAGCATCTACGCGTATCCCGCCGTTTCATTAGTCGATGGCTCTGATACCAAAAGAGGTGCTTTTTACTTTGCGAAGTCAGCTGTGAATACGAAGTTAAATTCTGTAGGTAAATCAAGGGGCTGATCTAGTCCAGAAGATTGAAGATTTGATTCAATCAACACTAAACCCACCGACGTCCATGTGTAACTATTTCTACCATGATGAAACAGATAAGTATAAGAACTGTATACAAAAGTTTGAAAACGGTCATTCGACCGGTTGTGGTATGTTTAGTGTCAAATTAATTTATCGTGACCAAGACTGTAGCAAAAATTTCTCATGATGTTTAACATTTCACAATCGCTGGCATATGCCCAAACATCTCGCATAAACCGATTAGGCCCATCGAAGGGAGGTCTCCAAAACCTTGCGCAAGAAAAGGGCTGCAATTCGATGCACGAGGTGGTTTTAACCCGTGGTGGAGAGGCGAGGGGCCCGCGAGTTGTCCCATAAATTCCAGAAATCTAAAACCGACTGCGTCGACGAAGAATCGGTCGGGGATTTTTCTACAATGTGGCGCATTAGGCGCGGGGAAAAACCCCCGTGGAGAAGCACGACAGACGACCAAAGCTGGCACGGCGTCGACGACCTAACCCCGTGCATCCTTACACAGAAAGGATCTCCCATGGTAACCATAGTAACTGTACAAACACGATGTCTGACGAGCTTCCGGTTTCGCCCAAGCGACAGCTGCGAAGATCTAGTTCAGAACTGCGCAACTCGGGCTGGCAAAGTAATAATACTTGCGATATCTCCGACATTCCCATCGCTCACTGGATCCCACCACTCTATATTCTACTATTCTTGGGTTTTCTACATTTATTGCTACTATTTTATAGCGATTGATCCACCATTGCTTTGAGTACAAGTGTGAGGACAGCCTGTATTCCTATTTTGGAGCTGTGGATAGCCATAAACTGCTAATTAAATGTAAAACGTGCCAAGCTATCGAGTAGTAGAGTTCTGATCTAGTTTCTAGGTCTGCGTAGACAACAGAGTGCCTCCTTCGTCATTCTTTTTCCTTTCAGTCCTCGTTCCTTCTTCGATGAAATATATCCAATGAAGAAAGGAATCAATTCTCATGCCAACGGATCCAGCACGCTTTTCTGTTGTTTGCCTTCGTTCTCGTCGCGAACGGTGATTAATGTTTACCGCGAAATCGAATTGCAAGCTTAATGAAACTGCCCCGTCCATCGATCCTCCGGATTGGATGACGGGGGGTAACCTTAGACGCTCGCTACTGCAGCTTGGTCGCTTTCTAGGAAGAGGGAAAATAC
This sequence comes from Hylaeus volcanicus, assembly GCF_026283585.1. Lineage (NCBI taxonomy): Eukaryota > Metazoa > Arthropoda > Insecta > Hymenoptera > Colletidae > Hylaeus > Hylaeus volcanicus. The sequence continues at coordinate 7,985,936 of NC_071977.1, forward strand.
GATTCGGTGGAATATATTAATTGAAGTTGCTTCAAATTAAATAAAGGTAGAAAGATCAACCCTTAATAAAAAAAATCTCACCCGAATTTGACCAAGGTAGAAGTCACAGAAAAATCAGAGGTTTCGCATAATTTCATAAACCACTCCTCAGCCGAAGATCATTTCAGTCTACCAGGATCGCGGCAAGCCGATCCTGGAGTTGCGCGCGCCAGATCGGCACGGGTGGGTCTAATTGGAGCGAGCTTGATCTATCCTCATGTAAATGAGCGTAATGAGCGTGCAACATAGATCAAGGTAGCGGCGGGGCACGATCGATTAGGGGGCACGAGGGAGGAACGCAAGGCCGGTGCAGCCTCTGACCCGATTTTCGTCCCGAACGGAACTAATGGCCATTCGTAATTGGAATTAGCCGCGGCTTACTTCGCTCCTGACGGCTCGTGTCGCGTCGGGGGCGACTTGGGCGAAATTAAAATCGCAATCGTCGGATCCCGTGGGGGACCGCCGCTCCAGAGATCACGCTGGACCGTCTCAGGATCCCTTTGACGAGGCCCGAGCTATTAAACCGGGATTTAACTGTCAAATTCTCTGGCTAGATTGATAGACTGGCCAAGTAGCGAGGGATGCTCCTGGAATTTGATCTACGATCTTCGAGACCGGTCATGACAACCGGGGGTAGCAACTTGGCCGATGGTAGTATGTGGGAAAGTGTTGGATCTTTGGATTGAGATGTGGATTGAACAATTAAGTATCTTTCTGATTTTTTCGTTTGGGACCTGGGAGGCTTATCTTAAGAATTTTTTAAAGATCCTAACTCAACTGGCCCCAATTAAAATTGAGACGAATTCCTGTCTATTAAAATATAAATATATAAGGGTTTGAAGACAATCTGAAGACAGGGTTTCCACCATCGTTAATGGTGGGAAAACAGTGACTGTGTTCGGTGTACACAGGGTGGAGAGTCTAATCATGGAGGTGACGGTGCGATTGGACCAATTAAGAGGATTCGATAGCCCTTCCATTTTCGCCCGAGCAATCGCAAGTCGAGCGCGTCAGCCGTCGCGGTCTCCGGTCTCCCTCCGTGGGTCGGGCCCGGTGCCATGGTGTCCCATGGCGCGAATAAATCATACGTAAGTGTGCTTACGTGTCGCCGCGCAGCCGGCGTTCCACGCCGCCAGGAAAGATGAAAATTAATCGCTCGCCAGGCCTGTCGCTGAATTCGAACCTCGAGCGCCTGGTTTGTTTTTGAATTCCAAAATAAAATTCTAGAATTGTAGCGTAACATGTCCTGTTGTGCCCCAAATACATTCCCAATGAATAATAAAAATTCTAGAATTATAGTTCGATCCGAAGTAGGCATGTCAACAAAATCTACGGAAAAATACTCGATGATAAGCAATTTTTTATTACATTTTGTGCAACGCCAAAAATCATTCTTGACTGATTACAAAAAATAAGGTGGCTTGTTTTCAGGGAAGATTGTGACAGGTATAAATTAATATATACTGCAAAGAATTCAAGATTCGGTGAAAACTGACTCGTCGCCTTCAGCGTCTAAGAAACAGGAATCATCCGCCCCTTCTTCATTACCGTTTCGTCAAAACCGTTCCGAGGTAAGTCATATTGTAGCGAATACGAGGAGGGTGTGTGACGAATGAGACCACGAGCGTAAGGAGACATCGCGTGACAGGCGATAGAATGAAAAGTTCCGTCAACTTGAGAGGACGCGACGAAAAGAAATAGGAATCGCGGAGCGTCGCTGGGAGAAACGACGGATGAAGACGTGCGACGAGAATACTAATGTACACCCTAAATTTAGATTCTACAAACCGTAACAAATTTGAAACGAAGAAAGTACGATAAAATGACTGTCAAATCGGTTTAATTTGTCTACAAGCAACGAAAATGTGAGCAGAAGGAACGATCATAGAAATTAATCTCTCCTAGACAGGGTGCAAAATTGCCTGGAATGAGAACGCGTGCCATTGATTTGTCACTGATCTAAGAGCTCCCGTGTGTGCCGTTGGCAATCGGAGGTTCAGTTGACAATGGGAGTCCACCTGACCCTCCAGCTATGTATAATGGCCATTAAGGAAAGCTGCAGAATGGCCAATCTCTCTTGCTCTGACGGAATCAAACTTGAACTAGGTAGAATTCAGTATTATTAATTCCTGAACTCGTTTCATTCCTACACTTCTCTGATTGCAAGTAAGATTTAATACATATTAATATATTAATACATATCAAGAGTTACCAAGTTGAGATACCAAAAGTTGAGGTGCCAAGAGTTGACCTATCAAGTTCACATTGACACAAAGGTGAACGGAGTATCGAATGAAAGCGAACGGGTTAACTGTTACTAATTAACAGCAGTTGATTAGGAGATCGAGCTCCTGCCTGGGGGCAAACGACGTCCCCTCCGTCGACCCCTTTGACTCTCAATTGTCTGGCGTTCCGACGACAAGGTACTCGAGACGCGAGGATTTTCGCGCGGCACAGCCACGCGGATCCAGAGTTTCGCGCGGGCCTGTACTCCTCCAGAGCGATTATCCTTCATCGTCGACCGTGCGTACACACCGTACCAACCAGATTCGCTTTTATGACGTCATAATGAACCGACAATCAGCAGCATTGTCGACATAATTCCCGTGCCGTTGTCTCACTCGGCCACCGCGGCACACCATTGTTCGCGTCGTTCCTTTTCGACTTTCCGCGTCCTCCAGCGTCGGCGCACCTACGACCGTGACAGAGGGAACAGCTGGCGAGGAAACGATCGGCCAGACTGTTCCCTGCGATGGGTCAGTCATCCTTTGAGGTTGAGTTGAGGTATTAAGGAGGGAGGTACCAAGAGTTGGGGTAATAAAAGGTAAGGTATCAAGAATTAAAGTACCAAGAGTTGGAGTACCAAGAGTTGAGGTACCAAGAGTTGAGGTACCAAGAGTTGAGGTATCAGGAATTGAGATTCTAAGAGTTGAGGTACAAAGCTTTGAGGTACCAAGAGTTGAGGTACCAAGGGTTGAGGTACCAAGAGTTGAGGTATCAGGAATTGAGATTCTAAGAGTTGAGGTACAAAGCTTTGAGGTACCAAGAGTTGAGGTACCAAGAGTTGAGGTATCAGGAATTGAGATTCTAAGAGTTGAGGTACAAAGCTTTGAGGTACCAAGAGTTGAGGTATCAAGGGTTGAGATTCCAAGTGTTGAGGTATCAGAAACTAAGATTCTAAGAGTTGAGGTACAAAGCTTTCAAGTACCAAGAGTTGAAGTTTTAAGAGTTGAGGTACCAAGGGTTGAGATACCAAAAGTTGAATAGTGGAGGTGCCAAAAGTTGACCTATCAAAAGTTGAAGCCTACTTCAAATCTAAGATCGGACCTTTGGATTTCGACACAAACACATAATTCAACTAACAGCCATTGTTATTACTTGAACTCCGGCTCCCTATATCAGTGCAATAAAAATATTCAAGTCATAAAAACGTCGCTACGTTTACCCAGATACCTAGATATAGACTCGCCTAGAATAGTCTTCTACAGGCATATTACTGTACTTTCTCGCGCAAATACATAAGTAAGTAGCAAAGTTTGCGTTCGAAAGCAGCATTTTGCATCGACTCGCGCGCAGAAGTCTCGAGCAAACAATGCTACACCATTCTTAAACACTGAACATATGGTCACCGATGAAATAAAGATAGGTAAAGAGGACATCCGCTGCGAGTTGGTGGACACTCAACCGTTGCACATGGAATTGTCCAGAACTTTAGAAAACTGCGTTCAGGCCGGAATAATTCCTCGACCAATGAGAATAGGCGTATTCCTAATTGATTAAAAATTGATACAATTGATTAAAACAGTTGAGAGTTGTGATCTATTTGGTACCTTCAATCCTCTCGACAAAAGTGCTTCAACCTGAAATAGCGATTTTCTTCACCAAATAACTTCAATTCAAAACTTGTGTACAACATTTCACCCATCCCTGATCCCCAGGCACCCATATCCCATCCCCCATCCAACAATGCACGATCAAAGCGCTCCCCCCGATTCGCAAACTTCTCCCAAAACACGAAGCCACCAATTTTCAGAATCTCCACGGGAATCTTTCCTCCTCGTTCCCCGGATTCGACCTCGAATCGAGCGTCCCAGGCATCCCAGAAGAAGCGAACGACGCCCGGCAAGATCCCCGTACTCCCGAACGAAATCTCAGCCGAAACATCGGCCCACAAATCTTCAGCATCTCAACGAGAATCTCTCTTGCCCTTCCTCCTTTTTCGATTCCCTCGACTTCGACTTCAAGCGCACGGATCTCGAGAGCCTTCGAGCAGAAACCAGTTTCAACGCCCGGACGTTTCGACGAGCACGGGACAATCGAATATTTATGCGCGCGAGTTTCTCGAGAATCGATCCGAGACTCGGACAGTCGATGCCAGGGGACGAATGGTCGATCGATCGAACGAATATAAGTGGTCCAGCCACGGGGACGACGTAACGAGATTCGCTGCGCATTCGTCGTGGATGTGCATGTATGCGTGCTTATGGGGTGACGGAGTCGTAGAAAAGGGATGAAACGATGCGCCGCTAATTCCGTTATGGCTGTGATCGGCCCTTCGCGTTCGTCATGGCATTGTGAGCCGAAATAGACACGGTGCACGTGCATCAGACTTGTACAGAATTTTATTACTGGCCTTCACTAATTGTTTGTTCATAAGATTGTTGAATTTCTAAAGGGAAACGGGGTTTTATTATTTTCTTTCGCGGGCATCATTTGCGTAGCAGGATATGAATCGTACGATTGACGTAACTGTTAATTAAATACCTTCCGGAGCAATTTTATCTAAAGAAGCCTGTATGGAGATTTATTTATATTCTTTACGGAACTGAACGGTTGATAAGCTTCTGGTCGGTCAATATGAAATTTGAAACTATATTATTGGAATATAATTTCATCTCATAATTGGGCAATGTAACTTGTATCGAACACAGATTAAAAGTCAATTAAGCTCGTTAATTGGGTAATAAAAGCACATTACGCATTGGAAGGAATGTAATTGTACTTCCAGAAGGGCGATAAGGATTAAAAAACGTTCCTAATAAATTTCGCACACGGTAGGGCCACGAATGACCTCGGTTCCCTTGTCCTTCCCTCCTTTTCTCTTTTTAAGATTAATGGAACAAATTCCCCATTTCGCCCATGAGCGATATGCTTCTTATTACACGGTATTCTTCGGATCGTATCTACCGTGTAAAAAGAAAATCGAGTGTATCTACGTACACAATGGCGCGTATGTGTGAGTACACGCGCGCGCGCATAAGAGCGGTTCATCACGTATGTATATAGGACAGAGGCGGCAGCTGTCTGACAGCTGTAAGGGTCTTTTTACCTGCTTCATCCAGCGTGTGTACGAGTCCGGTAGCGAAGCGCATCGAGAAAAAAGGATCTAAAGTGGCCAAACGCCGCTCAGGAATCGTCTGTCGACGGGGAAATGCCGGCTCGTGCGACCACGAACACGAGGGATGGACAAACGAAAATAATAAACGCGCCCTTTCGCGACCACCGCGATGGGGGTTGCCTTTTTCCTGGTCGATTCCCGTTTGTCCGATCAATTCGTCGATCACCACCCCAGATGCATTCGATCAGGAATGATTTGGAGAAAGTAAGGATTTCCTGGTGAGAGAATTGGAGACTCCATTTTGGGTGACGTTTCGACTAACACAACTCTAATTCTAATAGTACCTCGTTCATCGACAGTTTCAATTTATTGAGTTGGATCATTTTGAGTTGATTATATACAGTTTATAAATTAAATTTAAATACAAAATTTACTAAACCGAATGAATACTGCTATTCATTTTTAAGAATAATTACCTTTCGCGGCATGAAATAGATTGAAAATAAAACTCGAATATTTTTCAAGCTCATAATGAATATTACGTTTTGTGTGAAAAATTGTTATCCCTCGCGAGGTTACATGCTTCGTGGGCAATATCAAGGTCACAAATGGTTGCACACCTAGGAGAATGAAAACGGAAAAGCGTGTCCAGATTCGCGACAGCTGCGCGACGCTCCAAGATACGATCGAAAACGTCAGCGAACGGAAAACATCATCGCAAACAATGTGCACATGCTCTGTTTAAGGGGAGGACAGATACGCAAGCCAGACGCATTCGTGGTATAATACAGTTCTACAATAAAAAAAAAACTTTTTCCATGCGCCCATCGCGAATTGAAACTCTTTGTTCGCCGGCCATATCGCATTGTTTCCGCAACGGGACGAAACGTCTGCGATTGAAGTATGTTGAAAAGTGTAATTAACGTCTGGAATAGTTTAAAACAAAGACAAACACAACGAAGTAGAATATCGAAGCTTGTCAGGCGAATCTAATTAACGCCGAACGTAATTCGTTGCGAGATCGTTATAGATTAGGTTACTCTCTAATTGGAAACCACGGTTTGTTGGGACAGTTGATTACTTTCTAGGCTACTCGATATGAATTTGTGAAAGCGTTTACTATCGTTTGGACAGCAGATCTAAAATTGATTTGAGGTATACTAAAATATAAATCGGGCGATTAGAGCAGTTGATGATTGATTTGATAGGGGTAGTTTGGCTCTCGACACTTTTACAAGATTTTGACTTCTCGTAGGAGTGAACGGAGGATAGATAGTTCATAGGACAAGAAAGATGAAAGAAAAAATAGTTAAGTTTTGAACGATTGAGGTCTGTCGAAAATTCTATCGTTGGAGTGAGCGGCGCCGGGGTTCACATCGGTCCGCGTGTCTAATTTCGCGTTTGCATTCACCTTTTCGCTCGGTTTTGCGTTTGCGTCGAAGATACTACATCCGGCAGCCAGTCGGATCGATACAAGCGCGCGAGAGAGCAAGGAGAGCCCTTTTCTCTCTCTGGCCCCCCTTCCTCTTTTCACTCATTCTCTCTCTCTCCCCGTTAGGCCGTGGCACCGACCCTGAAGCCAAGGCAAGACCTTGAGTTCGCGCGTCAATCCCTTGAAAGGGAAACTCAAGACACCCCGTGCGACCAAATTCCTCGCGAATTCGGTCCCTCCAAAAATCGAAAACCCTTCCAGGAGGGTTTTTTCTCGGTCAGAAAATTCGGAAAAATTCTTTCCCAGAGATCAATAGCTTCAACCCTTAAGTGGCGAGGGAAACAGTCACTTAATTAGCGAGCTAATAATGTGCGAAATGGATGCGAAATCTATGGAAGTGTTGGTTCTACTACTACATTGACGTATTAGTCGTCGATGACTAGCTCGAAAAATGGCTTACGATTTCCCTTGTTGTGCCAGCAGACATTCTGGTTACAAGGGGTAGTTATGGATGGATAATACGTTAAGTGAGGAACGAAATACCTGATGATATTTAGAACATTGTATAAGACGAATTTGTCATCCTTCTTACAAGGCAAAGCCACTAACTGTGCGTCAAGCTGCTTACTCATTCTCTCTTGATGTAATAAAGGAGGTCGCGCAGAACAACCCCCAAAAGTAAGAAGAGCCTTCTCTTTTTCAAGGAAGTTTCCTTATTTTGGAGTTTAAACAAGGGTAAAACACCATTCACATGGTGGCCTAGGACTTGCACAGTACTATATATCTAAAAAAATACTTGAAAACGGTGAAATTCGAAAATGTCCGCCATGCGCGCGGCGTCGTCGCAGAGCGTTGTTCGCAGCACCGTGGGAGCATGTAAGCACGCATATAATACGTGCGCAAGGTCGCACGATTCGTACGCACGATGCACACCCGTTTCGTGTGTGTTTCGTGTGTGACGCCCCATGTCTGTGCGCGTCTTTACACGCGCGTGCGCACGGGCGGAATGAGTCACGCTCGCGGTTTGAAATGCGCGCGCGTTCTGTGTGTATGTGTGCACGCAACGGCAACCAGGAGACGGGAGAGACGCGTGCCTGACGCATTTAGACTCTGCGCACTGCTCAAAATCGATATGGCCGAAACTGGTCCTCTAAATGACGAAAATGACTCGTACAGTCGGAAAAAATGATTTTACATGAACTTTTAGATGTGTGTCATAGTTACGGAGAAGGAGGGGGGGTGGGGGGCAAGGGAGGTTTGTGGATAGTGGTATGCAAATGACCATTTATTGGGAGTCTCCTGCGCATCTTCTTTACGCACCATACGGCGTCTCTCAGCTGGCGCTGGTATTTCCATGATGTAAAATGTCACAAGCGCATGGAGAGATGATTGATAGGAAGGTATATGACAAGGTTGCATTTGGTTTAATTAATGAAGATATATAGCCTCTGCTACCAGGCTGTTTGAACTGTACGATGGTGAAACGAAAGTCTTCACTCAATTACTCCATGACATACAATGAATAAAATTGACTCCAGCTCGTCCGAGGTTTGCATAGTTCGTTAATTGGGTTTGATAATTATTTTCAGATTTGATTTCTCGTCAGACGCGCGTACGTGCCCGCGTGCACGCCGAAAGCGAGCCAGGAGCCGGGAGAGACGCGTGCCTGACGCGTTTAGAGCTCTGCGCGCTGCTCAAAATCGATATGGCGAATCTAGCCGGATTATATCCTTTACGGGGCTTCGCGCAATGCTGGTAATCCCTGGTAAAACCGCGACCGCAGTTTAGGCCACGAGATGATATTTAGCACCGTGCGTCGCCTTCAGGGAAACATCGATTCCAGATTTATCCGATAACGCTTCACTGCCCGCGATCGCAAGCGCCAACTGCGTGTTAACGAATTGGTGAACCGATTAACAGCGAACTTTTGTTTGGAAATGCCCTGATACGTGCAGTTGATAAAAGGTTGAGTAAGTCAATGGTATACTATTGTTATTTCAAAAATTAATTTTCCTTTGTACAAATTTTAAAAGTTTAATAAATCTCAATGCCACGGTTTGGTTTCTAAAAATTCCCAAAAAATGTTGGGGTGCTGGTATTTAAATATCTCCCTTCGAGGGGTTGGATCCTCCGCGAATTTCCAGGTTCATTTCTAAGAATCGAAACGGGAAATGGGGGGAGTATCCGCGAGGGGGAAAGAGAACAGAGGGGGGTCAATAGTTTGCGAGGTCGGAACCGTTGTCGCGAACAGGACACGCCAGCGATACACGTACGTGCACGTGCACCCGTTCACGTGCACCTAATGACAAGGTGGGGCACCCCAATGCGTCGTGCAATTACAGCTGAAAAATGCAAAACACTCCCGCCGTTGCGTAGCCTGACGTCGGTGCCTTGCCACGGCCGCCTGATAGATTCCAGGGGCCGATCAAAAGGGGAGGCAAGTTTCTGCTTTTTTTTAGGACTGTTGACAGGTAGACCAAGCTTTGTCACCGACCTATTAATCCCTGCTTTGACTGTAGGGCTCATGGAACTCAAAACAAGCGAGATTCTCACAAAAAAAAAAAAATTACTCTATCAATTCACCCCGATTTCTATGAAACTTGACGCATAGTTAGAGATGGAGTGGATTTTAATTGCAACCAATGAGTGACACACTCTGGGATACAGCATCCAATATATAAAAACGTTATCAATAGCACCACATATGACTTGTCGAAATTAGTTACGGAAAGAGGCTGGTACCGTTCTCCAAAATTCCGTCTTGAAACACGGAATGACTTTAGCCTTCAGTTTCGTGGATTCCAGCCGAAAGAGCAGTGAATTCGGGTGCATCCCTGAAAGGAAAGGGTGGCCCGAGGTTTTTCCGATAAGCGTCCCAGCGGGGTTGGGCGAAATCGAGCGGGAAAAGAAAAGGGATGCGGCGAAAGTGAGGCGCGGGTGGGACAGGTGGGGAGACGACGAGGTGCGAAGGAGGAGCGGCAAAGCGGAACGAGGTGGAAAGTGGAGGAGACGATGGGAAGGAAAGCGGAGGTGGCAAGGTGTTACGAGGCGGGCGGCCGTAACCTTAACCTTGCTGCTTCCTTCAGTTACAGTACAATTTGTACTCCCTCCGGGTGTTCCTTTAACCCTCCCATCTAATAACAATAATACATCTTTATCGCTACATATGGATGCAAATTAATATTTACGTCTCCCTAGTAAGTTAATTTGTATTTGACACGGTGTCTCTGTAAAAGGAGCCAATTTTATGGAAATTTTCCTCGAGGACCTGGGACTTTGGTTCTTCAACCCTCCGTGGTCCATCATCTGTATATCGTGTAAAATTTCCTCAGCTCGCCGAGAAAGCTGAAGATACATACTTGGGAACTCAATGAAGGGGCATTACCATTACTGGAAATGACGGAATTAAACAAATAAATAATTCTAATCAAACTTGCCCTTAGGTACTAAGAAAAAGTATTCATTTACTCTCAAACCCCTGAACCCATCGAGGCATAAGAGCACGTCGTTTCAAACGGGAACGCCATTTTGAGTAAAAATAAAATAAAAATGTCCGGCAAACAACGCATTGCAATTAATTTCCGAAGAATGGCTACTATTTTGCGTTTCCAAGGCGGCGCAACCCCTTAAGTCCTGTTAGGGGTCTCGGGTCGTGGTAAAGTTCGACGCGTCGGACGGGTCGATCGAATGCGTGCACAATTTTCCGCGTATGTACGTTTCGTTACGCGACTCTCGCAGGGAGAGGAGAGGCTTCGAAACGAGAGGAGGGGGAGAGAGAGCGTTGGGAACAGCCAACAGGAGAGAAAGGGATGGCGAGAGTAAACGGAGGGGAGGGTGAGCTGGTGAAAAAAGGAGCCAGAGAGTCTTTCTTTTGCTCTCTCTCTCGCCCCCCCACCATCTTCCCCTCGCTCTTTCTCTCTTGCTCCCTTCAATGCGCGATTGTACGTGCGTGCGCGCGCGTACGCTCTTGTTTAATGGTGGCTGTGTCGGTGTGTTACGGGGAGGCTGTGACTCATCCTGCGGGAGAGGGAGAAAGAGCTGCTGACGGGGGAGAGGATGGGGGAGGGAGCGAGTCCTGTTCCCGTGGCAGGAAGCAGCGAGTGGAGGCGGGGATCGATATATCGACTCGAGAAACGTTCCTGCCGCTAGCAGGACTGCGTAGATTCAAGGTCCTCTTTTTCTCTGCCCTTTCTCTCTCTCTCTCTCTCTCTCTCTCTTTCTCTCTCCACGCGTAAAACTGTAAATTCCGTTCGCTTGGGAGTCTTCGTTCTTCTCGACGCTGGAATCTCGTCGCTCGGGAGATATTTTATTTTTTTCGAATTAGTCCCCTCCCCTTCATCCGACCAAGGGTTACCATCCCTGGTTCGGGGTGAGAGAGTACTGGGGACACCTCGCAACCCTCCGTTGCGTGATTTTCAAAACAGAAACGATTTTGGAGTTATTTCTACGAGCAGAAGTGAATTAATAGAGGTGCTAGGAATAATAGATGCCCGTTTTGTTTACCATGTCTACAAAGTTGCAAAACCGTCGCAGGAAAATCAAGCGGGAAACTGTGAAGAATTTCATGTGTAACTATCCCTAAAAATGAACGAATGGAATCGTCTAATTTTGATGTTTTTTCAAAAAGAGCCAAAGTCTCATAAAGCAAACTGACTCCGAAAGCCTCTCAAAGAAAACCTTCCAAATTGTCTGTAGAGCTTTGTATCTGCATTAAACCAATCATTTCGGTTCGAGCGACTTTGTTGCGCCGACGTTGCAACAATTCGCCCGATGCGTCGTGGTCCACGTGACGTCCACTGGATGTCATCAGTTCAGCGAGCGCATCGGGCGAATCTACTGCGAGATGACGTCAGAAGGGACACGTTGAGAACATCCGGTAGCGTTAGACGGGACGCTCTTTCGCATTTTTTTTCCTCCCTCTGGCCTCCTATCGATTCGCGGTACGTCGCGGGAGACGCTTTCCGTCGAATTTCATGCGCCGACCAAATTTTTTTTTTCAGGGGGTGAAAAACGACGCGAATTGAATCTGATTCGAACGAGAAACGCGGCGCAATGACTGCGTCCTTTAAAATTGGATTCCTGAATAGCATTACGTCGGGAACTTATTGTGTTCTTCAGGGGTTCTCAACCTGAGAAAAATGGGGACCAATTCGATCGTAGTACGGGAGAAAATTTGATTTTTCTTGAGATACTCGAGGGAAGTGGTCTTTTTTTTGCGATTTGAAGATTATTGACTTCGTCAGGGATGTCAGATTAGATCGAATCATCAGTCTGAGGTGATTTCACGATTTCGTCCTTTAACATGTGAAAAATTGACTTTTCTTTTGACATGCAAGATTTTTCTTTCTTTTCTAGCGTAGGTAGGTTTTATTGAGTTGGTCAGGGATTTTCATCCCTGTGCATGAACGACTAATCTGAAATCTTATCGACGTCGTCCAAAGAATAATCGATTTTCACTTCCCCCTCTGGAGGATTATTCCTTTTTATCGATGGCGACTGTATTGACTCCGTCAGAGGTTCTCAAACCAGTCTCAATCTGAACTTCTTTAATCTTCTTCCACGGTTCTGTATTCTTCCATGAAAGAAATCTACTTTTCTTCCTATGTTCAAGAAGATTACTCTTTTTGATCGATGTAAAGTTTGTAGAAATCATCAGGGGTTCTCTATCTCACGCTTCAACTACATTTTTATTCCACGATATCTTCTACTTCTAGAAAGAATCGATACTTCCCTTCGCGTGTTCGCGAAGATTATACTTCCTTATCAATATGGACTTTGTTGAGTTCACGAGGGGTTCTCAATCTTAAGCATCGACATTAAATCCGATTACGTTCTACGATCACGTCCAGTTGGAGAAAAATTAATTATTCGTTCCATGGTTAAGAAGATTACTGTTTTTTAGAGGATTCTTCGAGCAAAATTCCTAGAAGAATCTTTATTTCTGGAAACGAATGTTCCTTTTTGAAAACATCGTTGTCACTGTTACGATTTAACAGTGTGACTCAAGTGCTAATGCCTAATTGTGTAACTTGCCATCCGAATGAGAAGAGAAATATCGTTATCGATAGTGGTAATTAAGATTCGTTCCAAGAAGAATACCGCGGAGAACGATATCTCCCTAGTGAATAATGGTAATTGAGATTTATTCGAATAACAGTGTCGAACATAACGATAGTCACGAGGAACGATATTTTTCATGTTAGAACTTTAGACTTTATTTTTCATAATAGACGTGTAAATAAAATCGAAATACTTGTGGGTCGTTAAGGGTTAATTTCTCCAATGAATAACAATGTGCAAAATTTGTTGACTACTAAACTTCGTATAATATTTAAACACATTGCAATGACCATCAGATTGAGACTTGTATGAATACAGATTCATTGTAATAGTGATCACTTTGAGAACTTCGAGGGTTGGTAATTCAATGTAACAAAATGATGAATAAGTATTTCTAATCAAAGTACAGTTATAATCGATTGCATGTAAAAAATAATAATTTTTTTTTATTATTGATTGCATCTAAAAAATAATAATTTTTTCTGAAACTCTCCTTTGAAAGTCGGCAGAGAAGCCAAGAGATTCGCGCCTCCTATCGGCTCGAATCTATCTCGCGTTACAGAAATCTAATTAGCGGGTAAAAGCAGATGGCAGCTCGTGTTTCGAAGGGTATTTCGCGGACCTCGAATATCTGAGCTCGATGAAAATCTCGCAACGAGATCTGCTCTCCTTTGATTCGCCATCTGCCGACTCGTGGCCACGCCAAGTACCTCCTCTATTTGCGAAACTGGTTAACGTCAATAGTTCCTTGGTCGCTGGTTCGGCCCAACGAGGTTTAATTTTAGTTAATCCTGATTTATGCGTGTGTGCATACGCGTGCATACAGTTTCACGTGTCACAAAGACGCAGTGTATCGATCGTGACCAACCAACTCCGTTTTACGATTCACTCGGCTGGGGCTACAGGGTTGCGAACGTATAATTCAACCTTGTGCCGGCTCATACATTTATGTATGTAGCTGTGAAACAGTGATAAGGAATACTTACATTATCTTACCTAACACATCTATACCTGAACTACGAAATGTCTAACAAGTACAACCAATAAATCTGTATACAACTACGTCTTTGGTCCTCTCGTTAGTCTCATTTTCTCCTTATTAATTTCTTTTTTTTTCTTCATTCTATTATTCTTTCATCTGCTCTCTCTTCGACTATTTTTTCTTCTTTTTGAATAGCTATAAAATACTAGAATATCAAGATATTGGAAGCCCAAGCCCCGAGCACGAATCGCAGGGACGCATGCGACAGCAGAACGAATCGGTGGCGTGGCACAGACCGTTTCTCGCATTGGTTTGAGAGCATCTGTCGCCGTAAGTGCATCTGCTCGCATTTAAATGGAGCGTTTCCCGATAATCTTTATGCGCCGTGTCGAACGAAGGAGGTCGACTTTGGCGCGAATTTAAGGACGCTTTGGCGCGCCGCTACGAGAGCTCGGCTCTTCGCAGCCCTGACCACCGGAAGAACATCTGTTATCCTGATACGTGTATCGAGCCTCGTTTATGCGTGCTTTACACCGTGTACCGAGACGGAAATGTTCGCCAAAATACGATTCCACGCGTCGAGGATAACTGTAATTTAACGGGTTAACTGGGGAAGTCGAGTTACCTCGACCGCTCGTGACCGGCCATATCTTTTCTCTATTTGTTCGCTTCTTTATCTCCCAGCTTGAGGATTCATGCAGGGTGAGCTCAGAAACTGGGACTAGTTTCGCCTATTTTCTAGGTAGGAGAAATCCTGCAGTGGTGATCTTATAAAATAATTTTTGCATAGGGAGTCTTATAGTTTCGTGATAATATTATTATTGATTATTATTGAGTATACTGTAGCAGGTAAGAAATCAACTAAGAGTAATATCGAGGGAGTTTTATAGAAAAGAGGGAGAATCGAGGAGAAATAATCACCAGGAAACAACAGTTGGCACGACCGCCAGAAGACAAGCGTAAAATCGTCTCAGGACCCTCGGCCCAGTTTTGTCCGGGATTAGGAGACACGATTTCCGCGTGTCGAGGTGAAGTCGCGCGGAATGCTTCAATTTTCGATTGGATGGCTCGGCGAACCGCATCTGCGAGGGGCTAACGACCGCGAAAAGAAGATTTTACCCTCCATTGGCCGTTCTCGAGCAGAAATACGTGAAATCATTGTCTAAATAATGATTTCGAATAACGAAGATCCACAGTTACAATAAAAAGTTGTTACTTCTGTCATTGGACAAATTTTGGAAGACAAGCGTGATTGCCTTCAATTCCATAACCGACAGTTCATCTTGATGGTCTAGTTAATTTAAGTTTAAATTAAATTTAAATTAATCTCATCGAGAACGTTCCATCATCTAATTACAAAAGAGTTCTAGAAGGTAGAGGTCACGTTCTTCGGGGTAGGGGGGGGGGGGGGAGGAATATTTTCGTCGTTTTAGTGGATATTTTGGGCACAAAAGGGAGCATCGCGGTGCGCCCGCGCGTCTCCTTCGCCCTAATAAGGGATATTAAGAGACTGTTGGAGCACCAGGAATCGATCGAGCCGAGGAAGTCGAAATATTCGTTCTATTTCCTGGCCGAGTCCCTAAAACGTCCTCGCGACCGTAAATTCACTTTCAAGACACTCCAATGCCGATTCCTTGAAGCTCCAATATCATTTTATCGATTCTGGCGAAAAAAGGGTTGATCAATCGACTCGATTAAGACGCCGGCTGAGAATTTGGATAAATTGGTCTTTCTCCCTCGACGGTACTTCCCCTCCTTCTCGCTCCGTCCTCCGGCTCCTTCCAGCCAGTCCGGTAAAAGGTTTCGCCCAGAGGGAAAGTGGAAAACCTGATTTCCCGAGGAGCGAGGCGAGGAAACGAGGCGGCGCGCGCGAAGACGTCGGCGACAACGAAATCGCGCGAGTAACGATCGGCCCTGCTACCTTGCCCTGGGTGTTGCTCGACCTTGGTCCTGGGAACACGCTCCTAAACGAACACATCTTGTGCTAGCATGATTACAATTTTTGCAACAGTCTTTGCAAGCAATTTATTTTAAGAATTTTAATAGTGCGCGACGCGTGAAGACTTATTCGCTACCTCTTACGAAACTAATGATAAAACATTTCTAACGAAATTAAGTAAGTTAAACATAAACAAACGACACCCACATTGGTTTAGAATTCCGTTGAGTATTCAACGAGTAAAATTGTCTTTTGCGAGGAGGGACGTCGCCTCGCAGGGAATTCGAGCGATCGATTCGCGAAAGGGGCGAAACGAATAATCGGCATCGGGCGGGCTTTTCGGTTCCGGTTTCTCGATAAATCGAAACTGTGCGAAGAAGCCCGTCAACGTTGAAGTCGAGAGAAAGAGGATCCGATTGCGTCAACGAGTGTTCGGTTACGCAGCGGCGACGAACTTGATGTTGCGCTCCCTGTGAACGCACGTCCAGAGACCAGAAATGGACAAAATTTTCATCTAGATCGAAATCTCGAGTGACAAGATAAAACATCGAGTTGGAGACTGTAAAGAATATTTGTTCTTATTCGTGAAAGTCACGGATTTATTTTCAAGCTCGTTCGAAGACTTCTTCAGGGGACAATAGTTATTGCACTGAATTATATATAAATATTGTTGTCACAATGACACGAGTTATTAACTGATAAAGCTATTTTTTGTACCTTTTGAGCAGTACGTTGTAATTTGTTATGATACTCTTCGACTCGAGCTACGAAGACACTCTTCAGGAGGCAATGATTAATACAACATATGATTAGTTATTAATAGACATGTGGATTTGATACATTTATAGCGTATGCGAGTATGAAAAACAGACGATAAACATATCTAGAACACGTGCACTTACGCAAAATGAAATATTAATATTGCTATGTTTACTTATGAATCACAATCCTGCGTATATGTTGCATATTAACATACATTTTTCTATTTTTTCATTTCATTAATGCATAAAACCCGCAGCCTATTTATTAATATAGGTTCGCGTTGCCAAATTATCGATCCTATAAATCGTATCTCACGTGGAACGGAGAGAAACTCGTCGATAACGCTCGCGAAACGAACACACGCGTCACGCGTTGTTTTTATCCGTTATCAATTATTCTAATAAAATTTCGCCCATCTCTGTCGAAGACGTCGAGTCGATCCGCGGCGTTATTCGCGAAACCGATAACCGCACGATGACCGGACACAATTGCCTGACTGCTCAGGGTTATCGTCCATCAGGCCAATCAACTCTGTCGCTCCTCGCGGCCGCGGGAAATAGCGTATCGCGATGAAAGGCTCATTCACATTTTTCCACGCCCTTGGAAAGTGAAACGAACGAACAATGACGAACTGCACGTGGAAACAAGCGAACCGCGATGCTGGACGCACGTGGTACCTCCCATTGTTCGCGTAACCGCGATAGTTATTAACCCTTTCGCTGCGCAGGGAGTATATACTCGTCTTCGAAAATTAGGCGAAAATAAGTCCATTTTCCCAACGTTCAATTAAATTTTAACACGTTGACTGCCGGATTAATATGTGAAACTTCCTACGGGGCTCAAACTTTGTTTCTATACAATTAGATATTATGTACCCCAACACTCGTGGTTGTGCTTATTTTTGCAACTTCTTTAAAATTTACCAATCCTATCCAGATTTACGTGAGGATCCACCGACCCATCAAAAAACCGAAATTTCGGGAACGCAAGACTGTTAAGTTTCTACTTTCTATTTTTGGAACTAAACATGTAAAACGTACAATGTGCAATTTTGATATTGCAAGTATTTGTGGGTTTCGAAATAAAAAAAAAAGTGAACCGTGATGTTCTTTATCGCATCGCTCAGCTGCGCTGGTACCGCGTAGGTCACGCAGGATCTAGTAGTTTTCCCTCTGCCCTTGGCCTCGACACGATCAATCGGGAAACACTCGTGTCCTGGATGCGAGCGTACGCGTCGCATCGCTGGGACCCAATTGCGCGGCAAATTGCGTACTTCGAATTGAATCCCGATACGCCAACAGCCCTGGAGAGAATTTCGATTCGGTTGCAAATGACGGGAACGTCCCTATTATGGCGTCGCTCGAGCGTCGAAAACAAACCTACATTTCCCGATACTTGCTTTCCACCGAACAGGAGCACATGAACATTCATTCATTTGTCTCTTATCAGTAATGCATTTGTCGCGATGAGGGAGACAAGTTCTTGTCTAAAAGGGGGGAAAATGTCGGGTGTAACAATAAAAACAGAAAGATTTCTGATCGCCTCTCCATTGAAGTTACAAACTCTCCGGAAAAGGGGACTATAACAACCCCAATAAAATACAAACAAAAGAAAATGAATTCCAAATTAAAATCCCTTTATCATTGTCACCATCAACGCCATGATCATTCCAAAGAGATGGAGATTGCATCACATTAAGGACAACTAAGATACGAAGAGGATCGTATAAAAAACGACGACTTTATCCGTCACCTCCCCCTTTCCCCGTGTAATTGGCGACAAGCACGTGTGAATGGCCACCGTCCCGCGGCAACGTAACGCGTACGTAACACCCGCGTAAGCGGTCGCGTGGGCGTCGACGCGTCTTTCGGTGCGGCATGGGCGAGCATTCGCCGCCCCGACGATAACTCAGCGCGTCGTCATAACCTTGGCACGAAGAACCGACGACGCGGCCAATTAACCGGTTCGCGCAGACCCACGATTCCCCAGGGGAGTTGTGCCCGCGTATCGATCCAATTGCAACGAAGCCCGCCAACCGTCAAACGTTTTGAAGGGTCGACTCGATGTCGGAGGGCGAGGGCAATGATGCCAATCGCGGATCGCGATTCCTCCTCTCGAATCGCGGAGTTACACCCTTCGAGAACACTTCTACGCTCGGAATACCGAACAACGAATGTTTTTCGTTTAGCATGATTGCTTTGTATGCGTAAGAAGCAGGTGTAGGAGTGCTGGAGGTAGTTTACTGCTGGGGATGGATCTTGTTCTCAAACAGTGGCATATTCATATTTATTTTAAGTTCTGCTTCTATCTTATATTTTTCTTTTTTAATTATCAAAAGGGTAGAAAATTGAATTTCGACTCATAAATGAACTTTTCTGAACTGCAAAGACTCGCACAAAATATCTCGATTGGATTACCCTACTTGGTACTCAAGAGGAATGCTTCCACCCACCACCATTTGCTAAATGAATATTCAGAATTCCCCCAAAAATAAGAGAGAATGCTCCCATTGATCCGGAAAAGCGCGCAAGGATGAAGGAAGTCTCCCTCGCGTCGGGGAATCGGGTCAAAACAGCCAGAAAAACGATAAAAATTGGGGCATCGTCGGACGGGCTCTCGACGGCAGGTGTACGATGAACTCGAAGGGTGGCCGCTTGTTTCGCGAGCAGAAAGACAGGGGGGAGGCTTTCCCTCGGGATAAAGAGGGTGTTAAGATCTGGAAGGGTGCGGGTTGTTGTGACGGCGGGCCTCTGCATGGTCTTCGGCTCGTGCCGGTGTTTCGCATCTATCACTCGCGTTTCTCTTCCAGTTTTTCCTTTGTAGGCTCCCGTGCACCCCGATTTCCATTGGGGAGGACGTTGAGAACGTTTCGAGCGGACTGTGAATTGGGTGAATCGAATTCCTGAGCGAAGAAACCGAGACCAACTATTCTTGTCAATTTTTTCAATAATTTAATGTAATCGGTGCTTTTAGTGTCACTAGTGTACACACACGTAGTGTATTGGACAGTGATCCTTTGATGAGTAATGCAAACGGTCTTTGTTAAGCACAGTCTTTAAATTGTATTAACGTTCTGATTTTTAATTTTTGGAATTTTCATTCAAGAAAACTCAATTTTTTGGAGCTATTCATAAATCTACCCTTGGCATTTCGAGATATTGTTCATCTACGCTCTGAAACAGTCTGCATTCCAATGAAATGTCTACAGTTTCAACCTGCAACGAAAATTCTGGTTTCCTCGACGATTACTAAATTAAATGGAAAAAATAATTTGCTCCAAGAGCATTTAATAAGAAACATTTCACGCTCGATGGGAAGGAAACGTCGCCGCTCGACGGCATTGCTCGGCAATTCCGTTGTAATTATGATCACCTCGAGGCCAGACGCCGCGTCTCCGTTTTAATAAGGCGTAAAAAGGAGAGGTTTTTATCATAATCGTCCGTCAGGATTATAATGGTGGCGGCGGTTAAGGTGAGTCTCCGATATCGTGACAGGGTCGCCAGCCAGCGATCGACTTCGAGAGAGAATCGCATGTTATTTTCAGTCGACAGGCTATCATCGAGCGGAACAACAATTTTCTCGTTTAATCGCGGCTCATCACGAGATGCGGTCTGCCTACGCACAACTGTCCGTGAAAGTCACGACAATAGCTGTCAGTGACTCACTTAAGGTCAGCTTGGAAAGTGGCACGATAAAGCCCAAGAGCGAGAGAACTACGTGGGATCAAAATCTTCCAGGTCCATTGGTTGATAAAATTTTCCAGATCCGAAAAGGAAGGCCAGAAGCTACTCCATTTGTTGCAACAAACATCGAAATACAAGAAGCAGTATCGCGTCTTTAAGAAGAAGCATCTAAAAGCCTCGAACTCGATATTCATCCTAAATGTATTTGCCACGGTAGGCACGAGTTTAGAAATGTTTTACACTAACAGAAGGAAACGTAAACTACAAAAAAAAAAACTCGAAATCCAGTGCTTCAACCTCAAAACTTGCTGAATATCAACAAATCATCGAGGCATTTATATTTGCAAAAGTATACCAAGAAAAACAATCTACCCGTGAAAAATGTAGAAACTCCACTGCTCTTAAATAACAGGAAAAGAACAATGAGTGGAATCGATTCGTTTCTAATTGTCAGACGCGCGAGCGTTTATCGCGTAGACGGGGCGAGGTGTTGGGTTGTATCGACAGCAAACAACACGTTTGTTTCCGAACGAGCCGCAGTTCGATACGCGATTATTATGACCCGCGACGAGCCTTGAACTTGCCCTACGATAAGCAGAGCTGCTTACGAGCCGCCGCCAACCGCGGCTGTTTGTTGCATAGCAATGCACGTACCACACATGCTCGTACACTCACGCAGAGAGCTGCCTCGCGACTTTGCCATTAAATTGACTCGCGTCAGGGTACAACGACCTCGTGCTCCAAGTTTTCAAAACGAGCTCGAACTATCGCAGCCGCTAACTTTACGATCCTTTGATATTAGAGTAGTTTTCTTGATTGGGTGGCGAGGCATTTTTTTATTTATTGCACCGCTCGAGGAGTGCAAAATATTTCACTGGGATGTACACAAATATTTCCTATTTTGATTGCAAAAGAAATTTATATGTTATGTACAATAAATATTTTTTGAATGTTTCCAGCGCACCGAATATCATAAGTAATAATTTGTTAACACATTTGAATAAAGATCTTAATCAACCAATTCGATTTTGACCGAATTACAATCAAAACAATACAAATTTTTTCTTTCGTTTTTTCCAGAGGGGACCCTTTTTAAAATAAATTTGGACATCGATGACTCAAATTGTTTGTCGGAGCATTCGCATATGGGGTTCGTATCCGTCGCTGGGAAAAGCGAGAGAGCAGCCGAACAGCCAGCCGCCAGCGCCAGCCAACGAGGCAGTCAACCCACCAACCCCCTATTCAATGTCGCTACAATAATAAACCACCTCGGTTATCTGTATTTCTGTATTTCCCTCTGGGATTCTCAGCACATTCAGGCATCGGGGCCAAGTTCAGACTATATATACACACGCCATTCTATAACGCGGTTGTGTCAGCGTTTATCCTCCACCCCTGCCGGTCTCCGCGATTCACACCCTTTCCCTAGTGCGCGCGTGCACCAGCATTTTCCCGAATTTGGACCAAGCCAACGACGTCGATCCACGGAGAAGACGAAATTAATTTTGTCTAGCTTGTGATGTAAACATAAGGCGCAAGCATCTTACTCTATGGTACGGTAGAACCTTGATTATTTCCTAGGGCATGTTGCCGTTGCTATCTGATAATTATAGAGAAGACGTAAGCGATAATATTTAAATTGAGCGATAGTAGTTAAATCTTGGGTACTGCAAGAACTTCAGCCCCATTGCCTTGCAACACCCGAGGTCCTACCGTACCAAAGGACGAAACTTTCTAATAGCAACCTGTAGAGCTAGTCCAATCGACAAGACACATGACCTAAAGGACCTCGTTCACCATCTATCCTGTCTACCCTAAAAGGACCCCCGAAACAGAAGCTGAAACAAAGGCTCCACTGACCTTCTTCTCGGTGAGTTTCTCGCACCGCCTCATCTTGCAGATCTGGTGGCTCTTGTCGTTTCTGCAGGGCGCGCAGTCCCCGCAGTTGTCCTTGCGTTGGCAACCGATGCACTCCCCGCACCTTTTGCGCTTCTTCTTGGCCGGTTTGTCGCTGAGTCCGCCGTCCCCGTCGGGATCCGTCATCCCTCCGCCCATGTGATGCGGTCCTCTGTTCGCCGTCGAGGAAACGGCGGCCACTTGCCCCGAGCTCTCCACGTTCCCTGCTCCAGCGCTGTCCTCCGACTCCATGGAGCCGGCGCGTATTTTTCTACGTTCCTTCTTGCGGCCGTCGATCCCGATCGGCCTGGACGTGGGCGTGGAGTCGAGTACCGTGGACATCGGGTTCTGGAAGTTGGCGTGATGCAACTGCGGGTACTCAGGCTTGACCACCGTCAGCACGGTGTGATGGGGATGTCCCGGGGGCGGTGGCGGGAACGCCTGGACGGGGCTCGAGCCTAGCAATTGTATGTGCCTCTCATCTAGTAGCTGCTGCTGAAGGGCGGGCACCTCTCTGGCCTGGACGGGCGCGGGCACCAGGGGATACCCAACGCTACCTCTGTGCGGATGAGGCGCCGGTAGCGGTGTTCCGAGCGTGTGGAAGCTGGGCAACCCGACGGCCGACGTGACAGGTGGCGAGTGCGATATCGAGGCTGGCGACAATGGAGTGAGCGCCGTCAATTGGGGTTCGGCTTCGCTGGGAGCTGTGAATTGGCTGGCGAAGCTTGGCAGACCCTCGCCAGGTCCACCGCCGGCGTTTTTCGACTCCCAGGGCCTGTACTGGCTGGCCAGCACTACCTCGCCGCGAGAGTCGATCAGTCGGCCGGTCAGGCCCTCGTAGTAGTCCCAGGAGGACGTCAGACCCAGCCCCACGTCCTGTGGGTGAAGAGTGGTCAGTGTCGTCGAGCTGTCCATCGCGTTGTCCCCGGCGAAGCTGCTGAACGGCGGCAGGTGCCGCGCCGGATCACCCGGACCAACCGAGCTCGGCGAGGTCGCTACCGCCGCCGGAGGGCTGCCTGCTACCCTCTCGGTGGCGCCGACCTCCTTCGTTACCTCTGTGCTCATCTTCCCCGTCGCGTCATCGCGACTCGAGCCCCCTGCTCGCAGGAGGTTCGCGTTACCGTTCCACTAGGTTGCTTCGTTGTCTCCTCTGGCTGGATGGAACACCTCGCTCGCGGAACACGACCCCTCGATCCCTCTAGGATCGTGACTGGACGCTCGTTAGCCGAATCGACCGCTCGCAGCACCTTGACATCTGGCTTGGATCGGGATCGCAATTCGCCAAGTTACTTTTACTGGAAGAATTCCTCTAGGAGGAACGTTCGAATGGCTACGCTGATTTATTTGCCTCGCCTGATTGGCTCCTCGGTATTATCACATGTACTCTGATATCTTCTTGGTACGCGTCAAATTTTCTGCTTCTCTAGGTAGAATTCTTCCTGACTCTATCACTTGTACCCGTCTTCCCTCGATTAATCCTCCCTTCTATAGTTTGCCCTCTTAGCTTTATCTCTATCTCTCGCGCGCACGCTCGTATCCTCACTTGCTCGCTTGCTCCTCTACCTCTACCACTCTCTATCTCTATAACTCTATTTCTGTCGTTTGTACTCAACAGGTTTAGGCTACGAACTGAAGTAGATCGGTTTCTCTGGGAGTAATTATGCGCGAGTCCCCCCGTGTCTCTGGATATATAGGGCGACCTGCGTTTCCTCCGTCTGCACTCGCTTTGGATGGGACTTCCCGATAGACACTCGCTCGGTGGGTGCGTTCTTTTCGCTTTTCTCTTTCTTTTCTTTTCTTTTTCTTCAAATTGTTAACCCTTACTTAGTGCTTAATTAAAACTTCTATATAGCTTAGAAAAAACTTTGTCGGTCGGTTTGCTCTTAATTTATATCTGCTCGCGAAGAGATCGACGATGCGTCCCCCTCGCTGGTTAGTGAGTATCGTTACTTGCTGAGTGATTAGTAGAAAAATGAAATGGTAGATTCTTTGGTTTACGGTTTTTCCCCCCTTTATCGCGCAGTTTTTATACTATCTTTCGTATCGTTTCAGCGTTTTCCGTTTTCTTTCCTTCTCTTTTTCTTCTTTAGCTCGTTTGTCTTTCCTCTTCCTTTTTGTTTGCTCGCTTAACGATCGTTACTTGTTTCCCTTTCGTCTATTTGATTTGGCACTGGCGGACTTTTTATTTTTGTTCACTTTTTGTTATTTACTTCAGATATAATTTGTACACTAATTAGATACTATAGCTCTTAATCCTTTGTCGTCTTCCTCTTCTTCTCGAACCTAAGCTCTTGGAATATTTTTTTTTTCTTTTCTCGTTTTGTTTATCCTTCCCCTTTACGTCGATATAAACACACTAATTACTTCTTTCGCGCTTCGTAAGAAAATAGAAATCACTTGAGGTTAATGTGGCTTGTTAGAAGGCGGTTGATTTGTACGATCTGAAACAGAAAACGGTACGTTCATGTTAGAAACCGAGGAACACACGATTTCGTTTGCAGTAAAATATCGCGCTACGCGTCTCATACTCTCTACTATCGTTCACGCTATCCTCTCTCACACGTCAAGATTCTGTAGAATATTCTGTATCTTAGGCAGAAATTTATTTTTTTATTGAATAGTGACCAGTAAATTTTTGTTATTTTTATAGCGATAATGTTGAGATAAAAAATGGGAGCACAAACGCGACGATGAGGGATATTTATCGAGTCCTCTCGGTTCGCCGTGGTCACGTGAGGCGATCGTGAGCGAGAACGTGACACGCGAATACGTGGGAACGTGTCATAGACGTTACCATAACGTGACCATCGCTAAGCCAAGGTTACTATTACGTTCGGCGTGTCTGCACACCTACTCGTTCGCTTTGATACCCGCGAATGTTGTGCCCTAGTCCCTGGACGGTTCATTCACGTTGCTTAGAGCCAGTGACGATGGCTACGAGCTCTTCGCGTCTCTCCTTTCCCTTTCCCCTAAACGTTCACGCCTTTTAGATCCTGGTATTCGACGCTCGCGCGAATCGAGCAACGCTTGTTAAGAAAAGCTTGAAAGTGAGTTGATGAATCAAATAAACGAGGTAGATAGTTGGTGCAAGGTTTAGGCCTTTTGTAGCGTATAAAAATATGATCTACATCAGTGTTCTTTAACTTTGATTTCATGCTTTAGCTGGCAGTCGACGTTCTACATCAAGCAATTATGAGAATTTGGAGTATCCGGAATTTAAAGTGAGTTGCTAGAGATTTAAACAAAATGATTAATTCTCGAAGAACGTAATTACTAAACAGACTGAACACGACACGTTTTGATCTCGTACATCGCGGCTCGTTTAATTCCGAGGCAAATTATTACAAAACTCATTGGGCTAGATAGTAATGAATCATCGACGCTCGACTGACCCTTGAAGGGCTTCGGTGAGTTTTAGTAGACAACTATACTACGGAGAAGCTTTGCGAGTGACACCTGTGGAGTCATCGGGAAAACGTTGATGAAAATCAGCGTGGTTCCAGAGGCTGCTGCTGGACAGATAGAAAAATGTGGTTGGTCCTGTTGCGTTGGATTCTCTAATTTTATTTCGTTGGTGTTGCTAATTAGTTTCGAAATTTGTACGAGTATTCTAGACAGTTTTATTATTTTAATTATTTTTCATTATTTCATTACTGTTTCCAGATCACTTGACTGCATAAATGTAACCAAGAAATTCTCCCTCAAAATCATTCCTAGATTCCTCGTTAACTTTCCAAGATTCCGAAGAGGATCTAAAGCTACGATTAAAAGAGATTAATTTAGTAATAAAACCAACTATTCAGTATCTCTAATATAGTTCATCTGAATTCCACCCAGCCACTGCTATCACGTCCCTCCAATCTATCCACAATCCCAAAGAACTATCCCGCCCTTTAACGAGCGTGTATCTCTTCCCGGTGATCAACGATTGACCTTCTCACGCCCTCGACGTTTAATCACCCCCGAAATCCCCATTCAATTGCTCGATTCGACGAGAGCGTTGTTCGGAAGAGGTTCCTAGCCATCGTCGAAAACGGAGGCCTCGATGTTGGTCCTCCGTGAGATATCGACCGCCATTTAGCCCCCTTCATCCCTCTGTCCTTCTCCATCCCGTTCGTGGCGCACGTAGCACGCGCTACTCGCGCAACCTGAACTCTGTAACACGTACATCTGCACACGCGTGGGCCGTGTCACTCCAATGCATCCACGTCCGCACGGAAACACACGCAAACACGGGCTGGTCGCTTTTGCAAAGCGGTGGATGTACATAATACCTGGTACATAGAGTGCAACAGCTCTCGCTATCTCACGGGCGCTTTTCCAACCCCCATTTGCACCCACCCCCGCGCCCTGCGTCTCCCGCCGCAAAACTCTCTCTAATAGCTTTACTACAGCTGTGGCCGCCCGGAGCTTTCGCTATCGTTGGAAACTTGTACTGTCGTTTCACGTGCACTTTCCCTTCCCGCCGGAGCAGCGCGCGAATTAAACCGCGAAAATCCCGCTAGACGCGCGTGCCGTTTCCCGCCCACGCTTCGACGCGCTCGACGCCGCGCGTTGCCTCGCGAGAGGGTGTCGAGGGACGATTAGGACGAGATGCTCGGCAAGACTGAAGGGATCCTTTGGTGGCTTAGGAGTGAACGCTTGGGGCGAAGGTTCGTTGACCTCCGAGGTTCGGGTTCCACGATTATAAGCGGTGACTTTGAAACTGCTTCGCCGAGGAGTGGGAATTTTTGGGTACTTCGCCGCGTAATTCCGAGAGTTTAGATCGATCAAGTAAGGCGTTTAGAGATCGAAACATGGAGATTTGACGGAGGTATTTAGAAAATGCAAGGGGTATGAGTATAATGAAATTTATCCGAAGAGGAAGGGCTTCAGCCTTTTTGGTTCTGAATTGAAAACTCCGTTGCTTATTTTTCGTTGTGCGATAGAAAACGAGAATTTATAGTGGAAGCTCCAGAAATGAATCGATTACAAGGAAGAAATGTAATTACATACAAATGCACTTCTTTTAAAATACTAAGTGAGTGTTTGATAAGAAGAGTTTTTAGTAAGGATTTTAATACTCGAATTTTTGACATATCTGCGCTTCTCTACGAAGCGTAAAAATCGAGGAAACCGCTATCGACGTTAACGAGCGTTACGCGAGTCATTCAACGAGAAAACAGACCGATCGTTTGTTCCAAACGCCACGCCTATTGAAAAAGCCAATGATCGCGAATTGTACGCAGTCAGAATAATAAGATAATACTGTACCTCTTAATTTAAAAAATTAACCCGTTTGATAAATTAAGAATATACTAACGAGATGAATGAAATATTTATTCCGCAGAAGCAAAACGTTGCTTCGATCTGATGGAGAGACTAATTGCCTGTTAGAAATCGAAGACACGAGACGAGGCTGCTAGGTTTGATGTCGAAACACCTGCACAAGAGATCAGCGCGCAGCCCACAGGCGATTGAACTTTCCTAGAGGTCCATAAATCTAGTCTAGACTGAATACCGCGAACTTTAGTCTTTAAAGGTCGCGAAACTCGCTGCGCTGATAGCGCACGAGCGCCGGCTTTGGCGTTCGGCTGCGTTCCCTTCGATAAAAAGTCATCGCGCACGGAAAGAAATTCGAAGAAGTCGGTAATCCGTGTCCCGGTGGCACATGCCCGAGCAGATATAAATTGCTATGGCTAGTTGGAATCGCGGCTGAAATCGATCCGGCGTGTGTCTTGCCGAGCTGGCGCGAAACTTTCCAACTTCTGCGAGATATTTTATCGTTTCGAGCGATCCTGCCAGCGCGAGATATAAATTAAAGCTATCTTCTGAGTGCTTCTCCGTTTTCTTGCAAAAGGAAACCGTTGGCGTCGAAAAAATAAGCGGGGCAGACTTTCTCAGGGGGGTGCAGGGGGTTGGATATTTCAGAAAATTGGAAAAGTATAGATTAAGCGGAGGCTTTAGAATAAGTATAAAGAAGGTTGAGAATTTTGGTTTTTAGTAACAAGAGGAGACTGTCGTGGTGGAAACTTAAAAGAGACTATTTCAAGTTTAATTGCAATTATGCTATTGTAGAATTTCATCTAAAATTTCACCCCAACAAATTCATCAAATTCTTATTTTATTTTCCGTTCTGGTGGAGCATTCCATGGAATTGAATGTGCACGGATAACGCGACGAAATTTCTGCAAAAACAGCTGGCGCCTCTCGTCGTTGCACTTTCGTCGAATCGACCATACGCTTTGTAAGCGCTACAAAAATTACGAGTCTTGTATTTCTGAATAATTCTGACGAAAGAAATCATATATTTATCAGTAACGTTCAAACTACGTTCTTTACTCCGTTTACTATTCATTGTTTACTCTACTTACTCATCATTGTTTCTTCCCAATTATTTTCCGTATCTTTTTATATCTACTACATGTTTAAGCATAGCCAATTACTACAAGATACAATGGTTCGAGGTAAATTTGAAATTTTGCTGCGAGAAGTGTCTGATTTCGCGTGGAATGGCTCCGCAAGCGTCGAGACAGACGCCGAAGGAACGATATATCCCGTCGTCGGATTCTTTCGTCGGTTGGAACGCAGGACGCCGTTTCCCAGAAGCGCGTGTACAAACCCAGCTGGCCGACAGAAAGAGATCGGAGATTCCGCACGCTTGGAATTAATATTAGACGGCGACGAGTTGCGCGCCATCGAAAAAACCGAGCCAACCGAGACTGCGCGCGAGCTGCCCGAGCCCTTTATGCGCGCGGAATATTCTCCAACCGCGTGGAATATATGCAACATAGTGGCTAGGAAGAGAATCATTCCCTATAAAATTTAATGTCGGTGATGCCTCGCGTGTAGAAATCATCAAACTAAAGAACAGGGTCGAAGAATGACAATTTTGGGAATAAAACTTCTTCGTATGTATCTGATCTATGGTTCTAAGAAATTAAACAATTTTTTCCTAAATTATTGTCCCCCTTCCTACGTTTTTTTGTAACGAGTATTTAAAGTAAATATAAGCATTTATACTATTAACAACCATTACAGCATTAAGAGGCTCGTTAATACACTAAGCTGGGAGAACAAGTCGGTGATACCTATCTGATTATGCAAAGTGTGACTCCGACTTGAGATCGTCGAAGGTAATCGATACAAATTCTCTTAATCGCTCCCTATTAATAACCTCTTTGAAAATGTCAGCTATTCTTGTCAATGCAAGGTTGACTTTGTTAAGAAATTGTACTTCTTCCTGTTGCAACTTTCTAATAACGTCCTATGCTCGCTTAACAATTTCTTTTTATTTCCGCTGCGTAGATATCTCCTGAAGTGTGGATTATCGGTGGGATATTTCTATTATCACCCACCTGTGATATGTAGTACAAATAGGATTCTCAGAATGTGCAGAATTGTATTATTAAATTGTTTTCATGATTACGCATTCAGATTCCTCATTATTATCAGCCTGTATCGAGCAGTTACGGCTGACTCGAACTTCTTTGTTTCACTCAAGTTCAGCGTCGCGTCGCATTATCATGGTGTGGAGAGAGGTTCATGTGAGTAACTTAACACGTGGCGCAAGTGATCTTTGATTCAATCGGTCCATGTTTCAAATTTCCCTTTCTAGCCCTTCCTCGTAAGATTTCTCCAGGATTATTTCAATAAACGATGCTGGATTTTTAGTCTCGTGTACTCCAAAACCGTATGTGCTCCAAAAATCCATTTCGTTACTTAATCTGTGAGACATGGCACACGTACCTTTTCGAAAAACACAACAAAATCTACCCAGCGCGGAATTAGTGTTCCATGCACTCTTTTCACACGACCTAAAGCCAAGAAAAGTTGGGAGCCACTGAGTTGGACTACACCATCTATCAGTAGGAAGGAGGAAGAGTGGATTCGGGCCGATTTCGTCGTCGAGGAAGCCACGACACCGGGGGGGATGCCAACCAGCAAAAAGAATCGGCTCGAGTCAGCGGGTGGACGATTATTATTCGGGCCCCGTTCCCCCTTATCTTCGTTTCCGCAGGCGTAAATCCGCGATAAGGCCTGTTTTTCGCGACCGTTTCGCGTCGCGCTAATTTCAGCGTTTACGGACGAGGGGCAAAAATGGCGCCGGTGCCCGTTTCGCTACCTCGAAAAAAGAAAACGCAAAGAGCGGAGAGAGAGAAAGAGAGAGAATAAAAAAGAGAAGCCTCTCCTCTCGCGGCGGTTCGGAGCAAAAAAGCTCCGGGTACACTTTCGCCGACCTCGTGGTGGCTAGCGCCCGCGCACCCGCGCTCTCGCTCGACTCTCGCGACAAAGGCTGCTTGATTCAAGGTCCCACGCACACGCGCGAGCGAATCGCGTACACGCGCGAGCACGAATGCACGCGCTAGTACCAGCGCATGCCGCCATCGGCGTCGTCGAACGTCCTGGCGCCCTGCACCACCATCATCGACATCCAAAATGGACCTTGGGTGCTCCAAAAATGGACTCTATCGCGAATAGGAAGACTGAGGGGTTGAAGTTTGAGTGATTGACCTAACGATAAGGTTATTTTGTCTTAAGGAAGCAGGAAGTTGGAGTTGGAGTCAACGTCACCAAACGCCTTAGAGCACCGACCCCACTACCATCCAAAATGGCCCTTTATTGCGATTTGGAAGACTGAGAAAAAATTCTTCTGTTTTAAAGACAAACAAGGCCTATGTTAGGGTGTGTGGCTTCAATTGAGATTTTGGCTCCAAACGGTGATGCAACCCTTAAAAAGGTAGAAATAACAACCAAGCAATTCGAACTACAAATAGTACTCCTCTCAAATTGCAAAACAAGGACTGCAAAAGTATTATATCGGAATTGAAAAGATTCGAGGAGAGGCGAAAATCGGCGAATGATCGACCGGTTTGTAAGAAAAGTCGGAGTGGAGCATCGGAAAGCGGCATTAAAACCCGCGTTGAGTATCAATAAATAGCGAAGAAAGAGACCGTGATAAGTGACGTCACCCACTTACTCGAGTCATAACAATACTGTTTTTGTAGCAGCCGATTACTATAGCATCCTCGGGACTATAACTTATTCATCCGCTGAAAGCTACGGCCTCGCATACTACGCCATTGATAACCTCTCTTTGACGCGAGCGCGTTTGCTGTCGGTACACCGTTACAAGCCACCGTTCCGCCGATTATCGATACATGCAATTCGTCAACAAACGTTCGCCAGCCGCTGGAACCGGTTCGACGATCTGTTCACCCCCAAACCAGACACGGGGCAAACGTAAATACCATGGGTAACCATTAAAAAACACATCTGCCTATGCGTTACGGGTCACATAAAAATGAAAATTTCGACAACGGAATTAACTTTCTCTGGGTTCGTGTAACTTTCAAGCCACACGCTAATATATCGACATTTCACCAAAGGGTTAATAACGATTAAAATTATTGCCTGGTGTAAACTCAACCCTTTGTATTTAATTAAAAATTGAGGAAATTAGAACTAATAGAAGTCGATGAGTCGCGATCTAAGTTCAAGCTTGTACTGATAAAGATATTTCTATTCCTCAATTTTCATTTCCCCTGCCTCAACCCTTCCTCTATCCAATTTCTAATCGCTCGAAGAAGACACCAGACTTCTTTCACTTTAATTCTTTCCCCTAGCATCTTCCTCCACCATCAGTTTCATCCTACGCGTTACAAACTCACTCAGAAGGTTCACATCTTTTAATAATAATAATAATTCTGCTCTATCACGTTCCCAGGAGCGCCCAGATCTCACTTGTTGCTGCGAGTATCGGCGTCGAAATCGCTTGGACGGAACACGGCCCATATCGGTTGTGCGACGCGATGCATTTACGGCACTGCGTGCACCGGGTGTTCCTCGACAACAGACAAACGCACTCGAGTGCGCACTGATTCGCGCACTCGCTCTCGCGCACGGATACGCTAGCGTGTACATATGCACGCGTTGTTCGCGAAGCCTCGCGAAGCGGACCACAGCTGGTGTACCGGCGCGAACACCGTCGGCCATGTACAGGCCGTTCGTCGTAGTTATTGGACAGCATTTTTCTCGCTACAAAGGAACAAGTAAAAAACTTCTTTGGAAAATGTTCAAGATAGGAAACTTCAGGTCAGTCGAAGCCGAAGATTTTGCCCAACTCTGGTACATATCAATGATATCATGTTATAGATTTCATTCGTGTTAATCATTTCTTTATATGTTCCAGAGAACCCAAAACCTGGAGTGGGGAACGTTCTAATAAACCTTGTTTAAACTGTAGTACGATGATCGTGAACTGCAATTATAATCAACCCGTGAATCCAACCTTCAATTCCAGAGATTGTTCAAGAAATAAGGCTACCTATACAAAATCCAGTCGAGTGATCATCATCTCGTTTTTTGGAATCAAATCGTCCCTAATCGTGCCATGATCACCGTCCCACCCTGTGCGCGACCGGCACTGTATATGCACACGCACGTGCGCGGGCACGAAGGCGCTCTGTGATGCACAATTGCACATGCGCGATCGCAACATCATGGGATGTACCGCAAGTACGTCGTAACGACGCGTATCGGGCGATCATCGCACGCGACATCGCCAAACGGGGTCCACGACGTCGCTGACGATGCACGCCGTCAGGGGGGGAGAGGAGGATCGATCGTAAACGTTCACGAAAGGGGGATGTTCGGTTTCGAATTGATATTAGATAAAATTTTGTTAGAATAATGGAAACATACTAGTTATTCGTGATAAAGGTTTCTTTAACTTTAAGGATTTCGATAAATAATGAGAATTCTCTCGATCAGAATTGTCGTCGTGGATTAGGTTTTACTTAACATGGTTGTGTCTGTATATATGTATTGATATTATCTAGTAATCCCAGCAGAGGGATAATAACGTCATACGATAAATTATTGGACTCCTAAATAAGTGAATTTTTCTGGTACCTACACACACCCGAAATCGAACATGTGAGACCGGAGGATAAGATACTTGGTAATGTTTGAACTTGGACGGAATAAACTATGAATATTCAGTGTATTATTTATACAACAATGAATCAATCTTTCGCAAGAATTTATAATCCCTACCAGGAGGAGAGACGCGCGTCGAAAGCCCAGCAGCGTGGTATCCGCGTGTCGAGGTGCGTAACGGTTCGTCTCGGTGGGGGAAAAGAGGGGCGGGCGTACTGTTAAACACACCCACACAGGGACATGATATCGGAAATGATATAAAATTGCGTCGAGCGCGCCGCTGATATTTAAATTGGTTCGCTAAACCACGGATTAATGCGCGCAACGACGTCCGACAGCCCACGCAGCGGGCTTCGAAAAAGGGCGCACCAGAAAGGAAGAAAAAAAAAGAAAAAATACGCTCCGCTGGCCGATCGGAGCGGATCGTTGGAAACGTTTCGCGTCGATACCTGTTCGAACGTTGGACAGGTGTTCCGCAAGGCTTGCACGGGTATATTTCGTTTCTTTATCGGCGTCAGATGGAACTCTGACCAACTATGCTAAAGTATGCGTTTCGTTCTTTGATATATGTGGAATTCAAATTCAAATGTAGTTTTCATTGGTTACTTGTGGTATAATAATGCTGTAAAAATGTTCTCATCTCTTGTTGTTGCAGAATTTGAAAGTGATACCAAGAATATAAAATATCCTTATATACACGCTGTATGGAAATGATACGTAGGATAAATCTTGTATTAAAGTTTGCAATTCATATTTTGTTTTTCAAAGGTATTCATCGATTTTATGTTAGACGAGTGGAAACGAAACCAGCCGAATTTTGAGCGCGAATCGCAGCACACGTACATCCTATACGACCGAGGTCTATTTTCTTCCGAGACGTAGATCGGAGTAAACGTCAGAGAAACGAAATAGATTAGTCGGTCTAATAGAGATTTCGTGCCACGGGACGGCTAATAATACATTTATCAATGACCGCCAGAGAGAAAAATACTGGATAACAAGGTGCTCTCAGTTTTTCACGCGTGCAAAACAAACCACTGGTTTCTCGAACGTTCCGTCGACGTTGCTCGTTTTACCACCCTTCTGAATGGACTGAGAAAATGCTCCGCTACCAATTTCATTGACAACCCTTAACTTTCAAATGCAAACCGAACCACCTCTATACATATAAATATGTATTATTCTAGACGTTAATTTCATATACGTTGCATCATTTCATATACATTCATTTATGCAACGAAGACATTAGCCTCTTAAGGGATGAATTTTAAATGGATGTTTTTGTTGCCCTAATCGAATACACACAAATCAAATTAACATACAAATATGACGTCTCACTTTAATATAGTATATGTCTCGATTACAAAAGGTAGCGTGATAGTAAATAGTGATAATTTTAATATAAAAGCGACTATATGTATTGTACACGTGTACCAATATCCCTGAAGAGGTTAAACAAAAGCTTAGGATTTTCGATTTTTTTAACCACTATGCGGCGTACCATCGACAGCTAGGACCGATTGAGGCCAGACCTGGAGGGAAAAAGAAGGAACGAATCCGAGGAACGGGTAAAAGGGATACTGTGCGTGCCCGTAAATCTCTTGGCGTCCGTTGTTCTCGCGGTCCACGACGTTGGTTCCTCGTCCATTCCGATCCGTTCCGCCGTTCCTTGGAGCGAGTAGGTCGAAATTCGCCCTCTCCCCCACCTCCCCTAACGCGGCTCGCCGACGCAAAAAAGGAGAAACACCCACGGGAAAGGGAACCGAGGAAAAAAGGAAGGAGACGGGGATAGAGCGAAAGAGAAAGGAGAATTGATCGCGTTCGCGACGGCGAAACGGAGGGCAAGATTTTGCATTCGGTCGTTAGAATCGCCCGTTAATTACTTTCCAGACTGTTATCGAACATAACAGGAGGGAAATATTGCTATAGATCAAAATTGTACACCCTCTGTCACGGTTCTTTTGCGCTGAATTAATAGCTGTCGCGTCGATGCGCGCGCGCGGCACCGGTTTGATGTTCGCTGCTCAAAAAAATTAAACGAAGGGGGTGGTAAATTACTTATTTGAAATATAAGCGATTAGAAGCAAATGTTAAGCTTGATATGTTTCAAAGAATAGTATTAAAAAACAGTCGTCGTATATGTATATGTTGGCCTTTGTTTTGATATTTAAGAGTCCGCCACTTTGTTTCACAACGTAAAGCTGCGTTGAGAACCCAAGTGTTGGTTAAAAATTCTATATATCACAGGCGAGAAAATTCGATACGTTTTAGAACTCCAAACTAAACTAAACTAATACCGAAAATGTCGTGTACCGTTGCTAATTCCACAGATGATCCTGCCCACGTTTGCCCCCGAGGAAAACCCCGACGTCGCGATTCCGTTAAACGGCTGTATCGTCGAACGACTAGCTCGTGGAAATTGATCGTTTCGTCCAAGCACGGACTAATTCGGCGTTGAAGGCGAGCCCTAACGATCCCGAAGCCGATCGCGTGTGTACGCGTCGATTATTATCGCGTAAACTGCAAATTGCACGTCGTTAACGGGCCGCGTTTTTCTCTTTGTACCCATGCACTCGCACATACACACAAATGTATATATACATCACGGTGGAATTGCTCGTGCTTTATCCTCGCGGTGTACTCAAGCAGTGGCCACACAATATCCCACTTCCGATGGCACTTGGAGTGTGCGGTGAATTTCGACGGGGAAATTTTGGCGAAGCGTGCCACACCACGCGGTTACAACGATGCACCTCGAGAAACACGCGCACGGTATCACCCAAGGGTGGAAGGGAAGCTCTGAGCGTTTTTCTTTTCTTTCTTTTCTTTTTCCTAAAGGAAAACTGTTTCGTTCACCACTAGCCGCGTACGGCACCGAACTCTCCTCTGCACGTTCGACGAACGGCACACTCCGTAGTCGATAATGGTGTTTACCAAAGCGTCGTTTGTTCTACCCGGCCAGGCCAGGCCAGGCTAGGCTAGGCTAGGCTAGGCTTCACGCGCAATCGAGGAGAAAAACAAAATAAAAGGATCTACACGTTTACGTACAGTGAGTCCTGGAACTATTCATACCTTCACCCACTGCAACATGTAGGTGAATAACTAATCGCTCCGACGGGGATGGGGGCAACATTCTAATCGCGATGCAGACCTCCAGTAAGAAGAGATCCGCAATAAAAGATAAACAATTAGTTGTGGATTAAATGAAAATTGGAGTTTGATTTATAAAGTGGAGTGTTTCGTAATCGGACGAATACGATATCACGAATAGATTGGTTCGTGTTTCATTATCTATTATTCGGGGGAAATTTTGCCCATCTCTATCATGCGATTAAGATAACGTAATATGCTCGAGCAAATATGTGTGCAAGTATGCAAGGATTAACGATGAAAAACTCAAGCTAAATAAAACGATGCTTTATATGGCTGTGCCTTAAAAACAGGATACAGGAAATTTGAACTACAATTGGTATCGATCTAACTACAAGTTTGACTCCAACAAGTTAGCCTCCAAAACTGAAGACTTAGATTTTGGAGTACTATAAAATCGGAGCACGAGTACCTGGGGTTAAATATTCAATATTTTTCAACGCATTCTTTCGCTTAACTTGAAACATATAATTATGTACATGAGGTTATCTCGAACGTACGATGAATTATTCTCTTGTACGGAGTGATTCTGGAAACTGGGGCAAGCTATAACATTTCCAGGCGAAGAACAAATAATTAATACTGGGACAAAGTGAATTCTACAATGAGGATCATCTTGATAATTTTTGTTTATGTTGCAGAGGGTACAAGTGCAATATGGATTTGGTTTCTATTAATCTGATTTATAACGATAATCGTTATACTACTATGTTGTATATACACAGGAAAAATAGCTTGATATTCCACAATAACGAAAATAAATTTGTTTTTTAAAATTGTCTGTGACCTCCAAAGAGTTTTAACATGACCCTCCGACGGGTCGCGACCCACAGTTTAACACTGGAATACTTGAACGTTCAATGTGTAAGTAATTCTACCACAATAAGTATATAACACCCTGTATGAACAATAACTATCTACTAATTTTGCTTACAGAAGAAAAGAATAGATTTACGCAACAAAAACGTATAACTCCATTTGAATATTGCACTTGGTATCGCTGCTCCGTAATAAACAAATGCATTGTCGAAAGATAGTCAACCCCTCGCCGATGCTTCCCCGTACCAATTTTTCCCTCAACCGTGAAAAGAGATTCGCAGCAGAGAATGTAAACAATTAGTAACGAATGCCTAACTTCGCACAAGTAATCAGTGAATGCGGCTCGCAGCTATTCGTCGCTCACGCTTAACTTTGAAGACACAACGTTCACAAACCACCCTTGAAAACAAAAGCAAACCCAGCCAATACTAGGTTTTCGATAATCAACCCTAAAAAATAAAACGGAGCGACGAATAATTGCCAATGCTCGTATTCATCCGCAACATTCACTAACCACGAGCGATTGGAGTACACTTTCACTGACAAATGTGAAGAGACAACATTGGCGACACGTTCACTGATTACTAGGGGTATGCGATGCTATATTATGCATTCACTGTTAAATAATTTACGTTCACTTTGCAGTTCACTTTCACGGGTAACGTAAGCGTTGGAAACGAGCCGCGGTACGTTCCAGTTTCCAGAACCACCCTGTACATCTCGCAACGGGGCAAGGGTACAAAATACTTTCGGGGCTCACTGTGTATAACGTATACGTTTTATCGGAGCACGGGTATAGAAGAGAATGAACGTTAAGAACCTGTTTCCCATACACTACGCGTGGCATCGACGAAGCGTCTGAGCCCCGAGAGCCTCGAAAACACCGGGGAACTCTCGAAGGGATGCACTTTGGCCCGTCACTCGTCTCACGAGACGACACAACGCGTTTTTGTCTGACGCACCGGCGCGAGACTCGTGAAACATTCGCAGCACGATGCGTGCACGCCGTGCTCGAGGACACTACCGTGCATCGCCGCCGGCTAGCAGGAGGCGTTGACGGCAATGGTAGTGGTGGCGGTTGCGACGGTGGTGGTGGTGGTGGCGGTGACGATGGTGGTGGTGGTGGTGGTGGTGGTGGTGGTGGTGGTGGTGGTGGTGGTGAGATTGTGGTAGAGGTGGTGCCGATGGCGATGGCGGTGGTGATGATCGGACGTAGCAAGGAGGCCAGGACGACGGAAACGTGCCGCGGGTAGGAACTTCCGCATGGTCGTTTTCAGGGGGAGGGGGATTACACATCGGACACGCGCCTCTCCGTGTCGTTTGGGTGCTTTTGCTCGACACCGTGCATGTTTCGCTCGGGATATCCCCGAACGGTGTCAACAACAACGACGACGACAATAAAGCATCTCGTGTTCCTGATTTAAAAAACTCTCTTCTTCTTAACACGATAAACTTAGTAAATATTCATTAATTCGGAGCATTTTGTAATTCGTCGACTCATTTCTCATGGTTCAGTCCCGTTATTTAAACTTTCGCTGGCCACCTCCATGCGTGATTTATTACTTTTTAATCTTTGTGTACCCCTCGGCGTTCTTTCGTATACTTGCTCCGCTTTTCTCTCGTTTTCCGTTGTTCGTATTAGTTTTCGGTATCGAGGGGGAGGTTCGTTCCCCGGTGTAAATAAATCAAATTAAATCAAACGAAATCTCGTCGAAGCAATTGGAACGCATCGTTTTACCCAACGGATTCGTATCGTCCGCATCGAACATCCACGGAAACGTTTACTGGCTCACGCACTTACCCTTCTCCTTCCCGGTTTCTTCGGTTGGTCGAGCTGTTTTCTCTCTTTGTTGCGCAGGCTGCGCGCGCTCCGGCTCTGTTTCCGCGCGACGCTACTCTCGCGTCTCTCTCGCTCTCCTTCTTCGTCTCCCTTTCTCTTTCCGTCGGCGAACAGCGTCAGAGAGCAGCGTCAGAGAGGCGAAGAGAGTGGGTTTGAGAGAGGGACAGGGTAGAGAAAGAGAGACGGAGAGCCCGAACGAAAGCGAGAGTGATCCTCCGCGCGCGCTCCCTCCCTCTTGCTGCACACTCCACCCGTCCGGTCGCCCCGTCGCCGTCGCCGTCGTCGCTGTCGCTGTCGTTGCAGCCGCGCAGCCACTGCCGTTGCCGTTGTTCCGCCGCTTACATTCCAAATTTTCCTTTCGAAAAAAGCGAACGTTCATCCACGATCACCGGTATCGACGCGCGACGAACGAACAACTCGCGTCGTGGGAACCGAACGACACTGTCCCCGGTCTACCTT
Organism: Hylaeus volcanicus; assembly: GCF_026283585.1. Taxonomy (NCBI): domain Eukaryota; kingdom Metazoa; phylum Arthropoda; class Insecta; order Hymenoptera; family Colletidae; genus Hylaeus; species Hylaeus volcanicus. The sequence continues at coordinate 8,025,255 of NC_071977.1, forward strand.
CCCCCCGTATTCTGTCCCTTCGATTCGCTTTCACCGCGAGCTTTCGCTCTTTTTCCCCACTGTTTTCCCGTTTCGTGTCACCGTGCATATGCATATACAACCAGTCACCCCGCGGTCCGTCTTCTCTGACACCCTGAGTGTACCACGCCGGACAAACACGTGTGCCCGGGGCTATCGGTAAACGCAGGCTCGGATTAAGGCATAACCTATCGATGGCTATAGCCAAACGGAGCAAGTCCGAGTACCCGCGATTTAAGAATACTTTTGGAGTAATTTATTTTGGAGCAACGGGCTCCAATTTGAATTTAAGTTAGGTTGGCGGAAACAAATTGAAATCTTTCGTTCACTTGTTTGCTCCTTTTGAAAATATGTGGGCCTCACAGTACCTGTAGCCCGAGGGGGTCAAGAATACTCCTAATCCGGCGCCAAGTAAAACGTCTTCCTTTTTCCACCGCACGATCGAGCAATCGCCTAGGAGTTGAGCGTCGACGTCCCACCGGTATATTCGTGTTTCTACTCCACTCACGCACCCACGCACACAAGCGCCACCCGTTCCGTTCCCCTTTCTCTCTCCTTTTTTTCTCTCCCACCGATTCACTCGCTCGCACGCGCTTTCTTTCGTTTATCCACTCGCTCCCCGGGTTGCAACGTTCGAGCTTCACCGTGCACACACACCGTTATCCTTGGTGTAGAGACCGAGTAAAACGTGACGCGAGCAGACGTCGGCCGGCACCGACGACGCACATCAAAACACTATACCTTTGGTTCGGCGGACTGGCCCGTGGTGAGTGTGCTCGCCGCGCGGTGACTGTATGCTCCAAGAGTATTCTTTGTCCGTCCGGAGTCGCAGCTGCCCGCGTTTCGGCCGTCGTCACGATTCGGGATCGTTCGGCAATTCTCGGATGTCATCCCGTTCGTCTATGGCGGGAACCCAGGATATAACCCAGGACCATCGGGCCGGAAAGGGAAAGGGAAAGGGAAAGGGGAACCCGAGCGTACGCCTCGTGCACGGTCTCCCTCTCTTTCTCTCACCCTATCTCTCTCCCGCCCTTCTGTCTGCGCCGAGAACAAACGAGCGAGACGCCAAACGGCGGGAGAAAAAGAGAGAAAACCAGAGGGAGAGGTAAGCGAGTTAGTTGACCGAGTACAAGACGGAGTACGAAAGATTTCGATGCGTTTCGTGTGACGGCCGAGAGGGGGACGATCGCGGGGATGGACGGATGGCGGAGGCTGCGCAGGCGCATTCGCGGACGGCCTGTGCAACCCCTCGCGCGATGCCTAAGCAACAAGGGGATGCTGCGAACCTGCTTCGACCGAAAGCGAACCTCTCGCCTTCTTCGGTTTCTTCTTTTTCGCTACGCACTCCGCTCGCAACATTCTTCGTTTCCTCGCGTTGCTCGCGATTGCGCAATCCTCCTCGTATGAGAATCCTGTTATATTTCGACGGAATTCTGATTAATCCCTTTGCGTCCCAAGTTTCGCTGAACATTTCTTCTATGTTTGTCATGGTTAAGATTCTATCCATATTATGTACATAAGAATTTTCTAACACAATTTTTATTTAAACCAAAAGTTCCACATAATACAAAATGTACTATTTTCATGGCACATCAAGTACCTATTTCAATCGTGCCAGGGGAAAGAAGTTCCATTGGCCGTCGCCGCGTCGATTGCTTACGGTCGAGCAGGTCGCCTTCACGATCGTCGTGCAAAGGGGTTAATCGGGTTCGGTAACCCAAATTTCGGGTACGAACGCCCAGCCACAAAGCGGGCAGAGAGGACCACCGTTTGCCGCGCGTGTCACCCGTAACGCTTCCTTACCTCCGTGATCTCGGCGGCGAGTGACAGACAGGCAACTCCTGGGGAAGGGTTAGAGCTCGCCTCCGGGCCCGAAAAGTCGTTGATATCGAATCCGAGAGGCTCGTCGAAATAAATCGTTAGCGACAACGAAGGGGAAACCGAGAAAGAGCGTCGTATCTCGGGACGCGGATTGGTTGGCAAGAGGTCGGTGGATCTGGGGGAAGCAAAGCCACGTTTTACGAGTTTTTTTTACGAGTCCCGGAAAAGAAACTCGGTGGCTCACAAATTGAACTCTAATTCCACGGGAAACGCGTGGATCGCGCTCGCGCAAAACGGCCCGAGGCGAATTTGGGACACCGGAGACATTTTTCGGCTATCCGAGTCATTCACAACTCTTTTTAAAGGGAACCAACATATCCATACATCTTGAATCTCATGACCATTTTCTTCCGAGTGATTTCAGTCACATTTAGCATGGGAACTCAATTAATAATTATAGTATAATTTTCCGTATCCTAACTCTTTAGGATTCATTTAAAAAACGCCAACATTTTGCCTCTCCACGGCCTACTATTTCCAATAATTAACGTTCCACTGTATGTTGATTACCTATTCCTTCGTGTGAATTCCCAAGTTCGCATGGAACGATGCATACAAGAATCGATCGTCGATCGCTATGAAAAAAATTCATCGAAGGATCGGAAGACACTGCTCCTAAGTGGCCCATGAGGGTATCCTCTATCACCTACCGAGCAGTTTGATGTTTACCCAAGGTGACGACACGGAACAGACCGCGGATACGGGTTGATTTTTTTTTTTAACAAATACCCCTGTGACTGGCAATGTGGGTATATTCAGAGAATTTTAAACTCGCCTGTTAAGACAGATGTCGTTTAACTCGGACGCATAGTGCGCGCTGGTTAAGCATCACTCTTTATACTCCAACCACGTCCATCGAGTTCGAATAGAGGTTGAAAATAACATATGCACCCTGAAATTCTTAAACGATTATTTCTACGAGAAAAGATTGCTGAGAATTTTCTGCTATTAAAAAATGGTTCGATAATGACACGAATTATTCAAACTACTTAGAGTAGTCGTTTAATCTTCATCTGACTCATAAATCCGTCGCGTGACAGTGATTATAGCGCGAGTTACACGCTTAATTAATCGGGCTCGTCCCTTCGAGAGAAGATAACGTGAAACTCCGCGTCGCTCGAAAGTCAAAGGGTTGGAACTTGCGGCTCCGCGTAAACTTCCCTGTTGACTGGGCTCTTTGAAAAAAAAAAGAAAAAAACAGAGAAGGAAAAACACCAGCGGAACACCAGTGCGGTAAAACGATGCTGAGACTCGTCCCGGTGGAAAGTTCTCGCAGTTGATTTTCCCATGCGACGTCAGGGACGCGTTTAATCGAGAACACCGCGGAGACGGATCGCGAAACATTCAGTGGATGATGGTAGGCACCCCGTCGCGATTAACATAACAATAGTTGGCCCATGCAGATAGAAATTAATGCGGTTTCTTCTAGGAAGGGACACGGAACCGGTACAAATGATGATTAAAGTGGTGCATGATTTTATCAGAGTGACGAAGAAAATCTCAATCTGATACGAGTAGATATTAGTTGTTATAATTATTTTCAAATTACAGTTGAAGAGTGACAAGAAGTTTAGCCTGGACAAAAAAGAAGGTGACGAAGGTGCCATTATCCCGATATAATTTTGCCCATATCTTCCTCAGAAAACGCTCATCAATGTCAGCGCCATCCGAGTCCTATTGTGTCCCGACAAGTGTTCGATATATTTGATTACAGGGATAAGAGCCTTGATGTCCCGCAGTGACCAAGTTAAAGAATCTGACTATATTTCTCTGTAAAAGGATCGTTCACTCATCTTTTACTACAACTTCGTTACTTTTAAAATCAGTTGTCGTTAATTGTTTCAGTGTTCTGGGTAACTCAAGTGGGTTCCACGTGTTAGGGTACACCTCATACAATTCGCAGTGTCGAGATTTCGCCGACAACCATCAGGAATCACGGACTTTTTCCTTACTCTCGGAGCACGAAATTCGTCGGAACAGATGCGACTTTGGCCGTACAATAATGTCGAAATAAATCAGTTTATCGAGACCAGGTAGGTGGGAACCTCCTCGGCTGTACCTACAGCGGCCATAGGAGCATTATGTGTTGCGTTCGATCAGTGATTCTCAATCCACGGGGGCACACGGTTGAGGACCCCCGAACGAAAACGAGGGACGTGTTCCTCGACGTGTGACAAATGCACCCGCGACTCAAAAGCGTTCGTTCGTGACGTGCACGCGTGTGCTTCTGTTTCAGATGGTAGATGTTCGAGAGTAAATGCTTCAGTAGAAAATATTTTAGTTTACTTTGCACCGAAAAGATGATCGATGGTGATTTTTTGAAGTACAGTGCTATCCAAACTAAAATTAAGCAAAATATATTAGTCTTCAGTCATTGGGAGAAACTTATAATTTAGCGACTTGGTCAATTGAAAACCTTTGGAATGAATCGTTCGGATTAGGTTAATCCACCGCGAAAGAATTCAGCAGAGAAACCCTGACGCAAGGCTCGTTCTTGATCTTCCTTTGCTACCTGACATTTCGAGCTTCGACTGGCCCGATATTTGCCATAGGACAAAATCCGCCAGAGATTTTATCTGTCCCTTGGATTCCTTCCAATATCGATCCAAACGGGTCGCGAAGTGGCAGCTGCCTCGCTGGTCGCAAACTTCATTAAGATCGAGTATCATTTAATAAGTTCGAAAGGAGCGTAATAACCGCCGCGTCGCGACGCTGTATTTCCTTCGTACTCGAAGGACGCTTCGTTGACCGATATTAATTTCCCGTAAACCATGACCCAGACCGAATCGATAGCATAAATTTTAGAGGGAAAGCATCTTTTTTGGAATGGGTTGCTCGTCACCCGATTTAAATATTAATCGATGTATGAATCTTTCTGTACTTAAAATCAGAGATGGTCCTTGTTTCGGTAAATTGGGACGAGAACATCTTTGCTTTGACCCACTTTGAGTATCTTCGAGTATGGTACCTTCTACGGAACAAAAAATTCAAGAGTTATATAAATCAAAGTTAAAATTTCTATCCAATATCCTCCGATGAAAAGGCTTCACCAAATATGAGCATGTAATTCTTGTGCATGCATTGCGTGCTCCCAAGCGTGTCTCACGGAACGAAGTCTCCGGAGTTGGAAGGCATCGAAGTCCCCGGGTCCCGCGTCCACGAAACACCGTGGCTCCCTGTGAAAATCTGGCCAATCTTCTCTTGCTTAATTCGACGCAGGAAAAGCTGCCTCATCGATTCGTGTGAGGCTGGAACACGCACGGCTACGGTCCGTGTGCCATGTGCGCGGGACAAATACAGTGGCCAAAGGCAGCTGCAACATCGTGACACGCGTCTATTGTCGGCGAGCCGTGGCATCGAGAAATGAAAAATCGCCCTCCACACACATGCACACACACACACAGCCCTGCACACCGTGTCTTTGCCCTTTTCTCTCGGATGTTCACCTGGACCGCGAAAGATTCTTTTTTGGGGAAACACGAACGACGAGCTCTGTAAAATCCTGAAACGTTCCTCTAGGTATTGTGCGCGACAGTCTATTCCCGTGTGAACCTGAGCTGAATTTCTTCCACATTTTTTTTCCATTTACCTGATCGTTAGGGTCGTCATTATCGAGGAATTAAAAAGATGGAAGTTATGAAATTGAACTTGGACGAATTTAAAAAATGAAGATATTCTATGCATTCAATTGTTCGCTATAGGTTGTTCTTAGGTGGATACGAAGTATTCCCCTTTCGGTGTCCATAAAAAAATGTTTCGTATAGCGAGGGTTAATACTTAGTGGCTACAAACGTTGCTTTGCCTTCGGTAGAAAGTTTGTAATATTTATCAGAATATTCTCCGTGTATTTCTGAAATAATTGTTTGAGTTTCCGAGTCGGCAGGAGTTGGCATGTGGGTAAATAATTTGGAATCAATGCGTCGCGATGACAGCAGAGCGACGGTGCGACGACACGGTCGACGGTCACGCGCGTTTCACCTAACCCTCGGTTGATTTTCCACCGCAGAGGGTGGTCAACGCCTCGACGGTGGAAGAAAAGAGCATTTAACCCCTTTCCGATAGGGCACCGCGGTAATTCAGAGGCAGGCTACTCCACTGAAGAGGGCACGCGCTAGCTATCCGGAACACCAGGACCCCCGATTCGGTCCTACACCTAAACCAACCCCTGCACCCTCGCATCGGGGCCACTCCGTCGACGAATTCACTGACTTTTCAGCGACTGCGACACCCTTTTTCACCCCTTGGCGCAAGGTGCCTCCACTCGACGTCGTGACGGCGGATTGCTCGCCACCATTGTGTCGGCTGTCTTGTGATTGCGTATACCAGCCAAAACTGTTGTTCTACTGGTCATTAGTGGCCCCCAAAAAATTATAATTATCGAAAAAGTGAATTCACTGTTCAAAATTTGTATTCGTAGCTTATATCACTTTCGCGTTATTATTATCTTCGAATATCCATTGCTTATTTAATGGCAATTTGCCTAAGCCAGAAGTTTCATTTTGCTAATGCTTTCACCGAGGACGCGGACGTATCGCAACGACTCTATTTTTAGGTTCTGTGAGTAATCTTTCGAATCTGTCGACGTTGCATTCCAGGTTGCAATTAATGCCAACGGTCCCGGAGTAGCAGGATCAATATTTTCTCCTACTTAGGCCGGCTCATCGTTCATCGGAAACATCTGTCGTGGCGTAGGTATAAAGCACACGTACCTTCTCGGCTCTCCAGCCACTCGAGCTGCTTCTGTGTATTGTCCTACATACCTTTGCTCGATATTCGTCTTCGCTCCTTTATCAAGATTTAAATCAGTGTCTTCGACGTTGGAGCTTCGCTGCGTTTTTTACTTGTCGTAATAGAAATCCCACTGGATGATCTTTCTTTAGATTAAAATAATAGCTAAAATTACTCCTAAAAAATCACTTCTTGAAATTTGGAGAGGGATTTAGTAATCTTGTACATGGTTATATTTCACTCCCTTCGGGTTGATGCAAGGTACATTTGGTAATTTCAGTACCTTTGCTCTTAGCTTCCCAACATACCTCGGATAATTGGTCGATGGCTGCCATAGTATGGCACGGTTCAATTATTCCAGTGTCGTGATCACGATGGGTGCTCGCCACAGTTTCGTGCACGTTTCTCGCGTCATTGGGCAAGTATCCTCCAAAATTAGCCGTCTAGTCAGGGTCGATGATTTTTCCAGGGTTCCCTGGCCACGGTGTGTCAACAGCTGTCCCAAATTTCCGTCCTGCTCTGGCTTTTTGCCCGCTGTTTGATTTTTCTCGACTGACGCGTCTCCCCCACCACCAAGGATCAAGCACGCGCCTCTTCCTGTAAGGACTGACCGACAGAGAATGTGTAATCCCCGTTCCACCCCAGGATCTTCGTCTTTCTCTATGCCTCCAAACCACCTTTTCTTTTTCCTTCTCGGATCTTAGTCTCGCGTTCGACTGAGGATCGCGGCTGCGTTTCCAACTCGGAAGCCGTGCCATCTGGGGCCTATTGGATCGCAGGATCACTGGATCATGGGATACAGAGTCTTGTTTCGATAGGAGAGAGCGCAGATGCGAGGAAGTTGCCACGGTGAGTTATTGCCACGGTAGAGCCTCCATTATCCGTACTAATAGGGAGACAACACGGCTGAGGGAATTTTTGGGTACCAGGACTCTCAGGTTTCGTGATCAGCAATCGTAATCGATAAACGAACTGCGTCTCGTGGTACTTTATTCTGATTGTAAATGGCATTAAATGGTTCCCAAAAATTAAAGTATAAGTAATCTAAATTGTGTTTCTTTAAAAGAGTGACTCTTCTTGTTTTTGAGATAATGAATTTTGAAAATTCATAACTGTGGCATAGTTTGTCTAATGACACTTTAAATAATGTATATGTATATCGTCACATTTGATTATGTGCATACGGCACTGTAATTAGTGAGGTGCAATAAAATATGAGATACACCTGAGGACGAATTAATTTGCTAAATGAGATATTGCCGAAAGCAGCCCCTCCACATTGTGTACACAGCTGGGCTCATCGCGTTATTGATGCACGATGATACTCTTGGTAATATGCATGGAATTTTTAACTCTTGAACAGCCTCCGCGTTGATTAATTGCACAATATTTTTGACAGTAACTTCTGCTGTGTTGACGAATGTCAAGATCTAAATAATAATAGCGGAATCGCGTAGTTCGTTCGGAATGCTATAAATTCTTTTCGATTCCGTGCCAAACTCTGTTGTTGAATTTAACGGTACACCGTGGCCCAGTAAATCCCGTATGGGGTTGAAATCGACACAAGACTTTCCACCTCTGTTCACTCCCTTGGCTATTTCCGTGAAATATAGATATTAACCTTTCGCGGTCCAATGAACGTTTCCCATTTCGGGAAATCGGAATGAATTAAACGGCAAAAAAGTTGGCCGTCTCATACACGCGCGCCATTCGACCGGAGATGGGCGAAACTCTTATCTAGACAAACATTTTAATGAAAAGCTGACGGATGAATAATTGTTCATTTGTCTACTGAAACTAAAAAAGAACATAGCAATCGGACATCTACAAGTTTATAGTATACTATAAAGGCTCAGCGCAAGGGGATGATAATAGTACTCCAACTACTTTGATATTCTGAACCTTACATTAATTTGTTCGCAGAACATAATGCTATCATATCGAGTTTCAAAGCCTGATAATTGTCCTGGACATCCTTAGGTTCTCATATGATTCAAGGAATTGTGCACGGTACAACAACTCTAATGACTCGAGACCTAAGTAAATTAGTCCACAGGTTCTAGTAATACCAAAGTGAGTTATCCAGCAACTATGTATCGACATTGCGCCGGAGCGAGTGACCAAAGTGAGAGGTTAATACAAACCTGTGCCACGTAGGCAAACGTAAGTGGTTTATCGTTTCAAATCTCAACCACTAAGAACACCAGAGGAGGTCTAATTAATTCTATATCCCAAATAGCAGAAGCATTAGAAGTCAAGCATTATATTCTTCGGAAGGTGTTTAGGAGTCCTAAAGCATCCCAGACCTCAGCAAATTAATCCACAGCATCCAACGATACCAAACCGAGTCCCAAAGCTTGGCAATTATCCTTGATATCTATATTTTTTAAATGCAATTCTTGCATGCTCTCCAAGATCCAAGGAACCGAATCCTCCAACGTCTAACGATACCAAACCGAGTTCTCGAGTCCAAGGAGCATGTATCGACATGAAGCCCAAGAAAGTGGTCAAAGTGAGAGGCAAAAGTCGCGGGTAGCGCGGCACCCAAGGCAGCTAGGCGAACCAGAATCGCGCACACATCATCCCCAAGAGCGGCGCCTCTTTCCTGTGCGTACGTGCGCCCGCGCGCAGGGTGCCCACGTCCCTTCTTCTCCGTCAGGAGGTTCGTCTCTACGCACTCGACTCGACGCACCGTCGAGCGGGAGTCTGCGATCAATGCGTGGCACTGGCACCCGTCGTCATGACGACGGTGCGCGCCACGCACAGCGAACGAACGATCCGCCTCGATCGTGCGTAAGTGCGTGCTCGGGGAACCCCGCTACCGTGCTCATCTGTGTGGGTAGATTCGTGCAAAGGGCACGGGTCGTGACGCGCTCAACTTTGCGCAACCGAGGATCCGTGCTGTGTTTTCAGAAATGCACTCGAACTCGGTGGTTTTTGGGGCCAAGTAGCTCCGACACACACTCGAATCGGAGCCAATCGAACGTCTGCGATATCTGGTTTTTTGTTGTAGGAAATGAGAGTTAGGATTTGAGTACCGATAGGAAATTTTGGGTATTTTAGGGAGGAATTTTGTTTTGTTGATAGTTTACGTGTGTAATTTAGGTAGAACATGGTCAGGTACTGATTTTCTAGCTGACGAATATTGAATGTTGCAAGTTTAGGAACACCACTGTTCTGGTTTGCTAATATAGAATCTGTGGATGGACTCGCCTCTTTGATTAGAAGGACTCTATCGATAATCTTCGAAAAAGATTGTCAGTTCGAAAATTTGAAAGAAATACTCGGAGCATACCTGAGTACCAAAAAAGTTACCTTTATTTTACCTTTACTTTATGGAGGGTTGAAATCCAGCTCTTCGTCCAGGATCGGTTGTCGCGTTTATTGTTTCTAAAACTGTTGGACTTGCATGCTAACCGCGCTAAAAATAAAAAAAAATCCTCGGTTTTTCACACATCCCTACGCATTGGACACGCAAACGGCGGTGCGACAGGATTGTAGGCGTACACGTGCGTAAGTACGGAGGCTCGGAGGCGCATGCGCGCGGAACACTCACACAGAAGATCCTGCGGGCCACGAGGAGAGCCTCATAGAACCGCGTGTACGGAGGCGAGCGAGCGATCGATGCCCCGCAAACTTCTGGACGGAGCGCGGCAACGAGCACGTGGCACGTGTGTACGTATCTATATATACTGCCGACCGTACACACCTCCACGCGACCGAGGAAAAAACCAGAGGAGAGAGAAAGAGACGCGAGTTCCAGCTTCCGGGTGCCGGTCCCTCGCCTTCAGGATGCGCGAAACCGAATTCTCGGCGACGCTGCTAAATAGTCCACTAGCTTCATGTTTCAGTCGAAAAATATTCTTTACCAGGCTGATATTTTGCACATTTATTTCAATTATGGTACGTGGTGGTAGGCAATTTTCCGTTTGCTCCGAGCCAGTGGCAAACAACCCCATTCGCTGTCGAGAAAAGTAGAATAAAGGGAACTCATTGTAAAATATATGTATATATGAATTTAATTCGACATCCTGTTGGAAATATCCATTTTTTAAAAAGTCACCTATGGAATCGAGTGGTATGAGAAAGACAAGGTTCGTTTAAAATACCCCATTGTTGTTCCAATCCTCACGATAAGCTTTCAAAGTTTAGCCATTTATTTCTGAAACACCTGGTATAAAGAAAATACAGTCTTCGCGTCACGGAAAAACGTCTGTATCGATTGAGATGAAACTTGGAGCGTATCTATAGGGTAGACAGAGAATCTAAGTGACACCGCAGGATTCGTGGCCGAGAGATGGGCGTTGCGTAGAGTGACGACCATAAAACGCACGATATCTTGCACGCCGTTGCTCTTACAACAAAGACGCGCATAACGAGAGCTGCAGCAAATGAAATTTGGAAACTTTTCTTCCCTATACGAATTTTCGATAGAATCGGCAGTAACGGAGATATCGACCCGACCCTTCCCGCCTTTAATACCCCACGAGGGTGAGGAGCCAGCAGAGCCCTGCTTAGTCGTGCTCCAGAAAATAAAACGGGAAACGGGTATCAGGAAGCTGCACTTAATAATTAACCTTGTGTATGGATAATTTTCTAATTAATAATAATAAATCAGACGTAAATATTCTAAGGGCCTCGATTTTCAAAACAATTGTTTGCAATTAATTCTGTAAGTCACGTTGCTATATTCTTTACTTTCATTTTTATCTTACAGGATATTAACCAATCAGACCACAGAGTAGAAAAAAACTCAACTTAAAGAGTCTGGAAAACGTTGATTTTGACAAGCTAGATCGAAAAGTTGGATCGCGGAAAGGCGATCTTCTCTGGCGAATGTTAGGATCAAGGAAGCGGCTCCAGGGGACCAGGATGATCGCATTTACACGTCCACGATGGTTGTCGGAACGTTGGTTGCAGACGGTGTTCGCAGGGTGAGAGCGAAACGGCGCGCAGCCAGCGGAAGGGTCTCGGATGGAAGGGCGTAGGCGTGGAACAAGAGGAAGAGGACCCCAACCAAAAGCAAAACACAAGACCACGGGATGTTTCGGCTAAGCGGAAAGGGTTTATGGAGAATTGGGGTATCTCGTAAACTTGACCTATCTGACCGCGCGCTTAGGACATTGTGCACGGCGCCAGGGAAGCGGAAGTGGGTCAAATTAAATATTAACGGGCTCAGTCGAAACCTGCGTAGTGGCCCGTGTTTCCACGAACCGAGGATTCCGCTGGATCGAATCGATTAAACATTCTGGATGACTTCACTACCAGCGAATTAGTTCGTTTTTTAATCGATGATGGTGGTTGACGCAAGGGGTTGCTTTTAAGATTTTAGGATTCAGGAGGCAATTTCTCGGTTTGAAATTGATGGACACTGTATTTTTGTTACTTGCAAATTAATCCATAACTGAGTTGCTTCGATTGACTTCATTTTGCTTAAGTTTAGTAAAGTATGAAGTGAAAAATTGGGAAAATACAAGCGACTGTACATTTGGGCATCGATGATCGGCGCGAAAATCGATCGCAGACCGAATTCTTTTTCCGGAAAGCTCCGGTTGAAGGTAATAAAACCGCGCGTCGACGCGCCGGCAGAAGCGGCAATGGATGAACGAAAGGGTTAGGTTCGAGATTAAAAGGAAGTCAGCCCCTTCGCCCCGCCCTGCCTCCCTCCGCGTCTCTCCATCAATCACAATTATATCCTCTCTCTCCCCTGCTATCGTTCATAATTACTGCTCGTGACTTTATCCCGGCGCTCGACATTGCTGCTGCCGGACCGGGGCCGCGCATCGTTCCGCTCCGCTCAGTTCCACTCCGCTCAGCTCCACTCCGCTCCGAACCAGAATCGTCGATAAAGACGGGATAGATGTGATAAGAGCGAACGAAAGAAAGCTATACGAGGAACCAGCAAAACGTGAACATTGTTAGGAAGACTTCAGTATTTGCAGAAAAAAGAGATACCTCGCTTAATGATAAAATTCTTGTACCAGAGAGCATTCTGGTTAAAGAATTTAATGTTAAGACTGTACTGCCAAAAATTTCAGCAAGGAATTTTTCAAACCGAATATTCCCTAGCCGTACGAAATAGGAACGAACCGACGCACTCGGGTATGTGCTTCAGAAATTCGATTTCCCGAAGCAGTGCACGTGAAAAGAAAAAACTAATCGACTCCAATCATCGGAGATGAAAAATCCATGGAACGCGGTTGCATCAGCGTCCGACGTTATTGGTTTTCCCGGATTTCGACTACAGAAGTAATGCGATCGATTTTCCGGGCGTATAGAGTTTAATACCGCTGAGATTTTCTCCGTTTGCGGAGGTGCGGGTTTCTGAAAATAACTATACGTCTTACTTTTCTCGCGACGTCGTGGAATAATCAAGGCTGAGGGAAAAAAGGAGCGGAAGGAGCCGGGATTTCTAGAGCGTTTTGTGGAAGAAGGAAGGATAAAAATCGTATTTCAGAGGCGGAGCCGCGTCGCGGGGATTTCTTCCTTCTTTCTCTGATTGCGTGGTAACGGGGAGTCGATGAAAAATAAACGGGGAGGGAATAAATAGGACACGGTAATGAACGATACGTAAAAGTTGTTTTATTCTTGCGCAATCCGTCGATGATTAACGCCTGACAATAGGGGAAAAAACGAAGAGCAGGTGGATGGATAGAGCAAGGAAATTCGTCTACTTCTTTAATCACTGGGCAATTTAATTGATCGGCAAAGAACTGAGCCTAACTCGAGGGAGCATTAACCCCTCACCACACGAGGCATCATGTGTGCTTCTACACCTGGCTATCCATATGTTTTTATTTAAATTCTGTTCATACATCCTATATATATCAATTTGATAATATTTTAGCACTGGTTTCATAAGATCTTTCAACGAGGTCTAAGTATATAAAATATTTATACAAACATACACTTGGAAACATTAAACCTAACATTTAATTTAAACAAATTTCTTCAATAGACATAGGGGATTATGAGAACATTTCCGAGACTGACGAATATTCATGGGACTGACTGTATATTATTAATAAGTTCCGAATGGTTCCAAGCACGTTCAATTCAGAGTTTTATCACGTCATCCTGCAAACTTCGTCCAGAGAAAATCAAGCGATTCCCACCCCCCGGAAGCGAAATGCCACCGAATGGAAAGGAAACGCGTAAGCCCGCGCACGATCCTTCAGGACAAATCGCGGTCCAAGAAACGAGCTCCGGAAACTCGACGTTTTCCGCTCGCGGCCGCTCCTCGAGATGCGAAAACCTCTGCAGCTCGCAGGATAATTGCGCGCGCTGATATACGGTTGGCCTATTACCGCGAGAGAATGTAATCTAGAGGGTGTTCTACTCGAAACAGGCTACACAATTATCCCCTTCATCCGTCACAATAGGAACGAACGTTTCGTAGGTAGTCGTAAGTGTGTTTAAACGGCGAACTTGTCGCGGAAACAGAAAGACTCTTGAGGGAGATCGGGTTTAAAATAAATAACGTTCTGAGTTTGCAGAGGTAGGTGACAGATAAAATTCGATTCACAAGTCTTTAGAACTTTTCGGTGTATAATTAGAATTTTCAATTTACATCTAAATGAATCAGAAACTTTAACACGTATCGGAATATTTACAATGCTTCCATCCGTAGCTCAGATCCACGACAAGTCAGCAGGTCTCAAGGGTCTTCCCTGAGACAAGAATTGATTTTCTCGGTGAACCGCAGATATTTAATAAGACCATCGACTTTGAAAAGGAGGCTCGCGATCGTTGACACATCTCCGTTTGTTTTCGTGTCGCGACGACTGAATGAGATAATTAGGTGGGCCGTTTCGAGTGGGACACCCTGTATACTCTTCTCGAGGAGGCAACTTCACCCCTAACTCTGTCCTTGTCCGCCTCGAGGCTCCAGCTCGCTCCTGCTCCTCGGTTCGGGCATCGGGGGTGCGTGCGCTAGCTAGCGAGCGAGCGAGCGAGCGCCCTTCGACGCGGGGTGCGTGCGCGCATATAAATGGAAACCCTTCAAGTAGCCGCGGTACCCGCGTTGCCATCCACCTCGTGTGCGTGTACCCCCCTCTGTACGCACTCTTGGATTACCATGGAGCAGAACAGAGGGGTGTCGCGGGGGTTGGTCGTCGGGGCGAGGGGTTGGCGACGACGACGATAGTGTACGTTGCCAGCTAGCGATGGGCATTCGATCCTCCTCCTCGCAAGCTTCCGAGCAACTCGAGCCCAAGGCGAACACCCAACGAACGATATACTCAGTTGACAGAGTTTAATGATATTAACAAAGATGTTTAAAAAAAAATTCTTGTGTGATGTAACTAAAAGTTCCTATAAATAGAATGTGGTTTAAACATCTCAAACAGTATTAGTGTACGTTTGTGTACATTAAAAGACTGATGTAATATAATACTTACCTGCATACGTTTTATAAATAAGAAAAGTTATAAATAGATGTAGTAAACATATATATTTTCATACTCATTTTATAAATATAGTTTATAAAACGCAAGTACAATAAGTATAACTAAATAATTTGTCACTTTAAATAAATACTCCGATACTCTCGATGGAGTTGATCAGCTGGCTTTCGAGAAGCTGGCGGAACCTTTCGATAGAAAAATGATAGATTCGAAACCGTGGAGGCAGGAGCACGGGACTTTGGAACCATTTTCGGCGACGATAGTGAACGCCGGGAGCTAGTTGGCCCATTCGATTCTCCCTCCCACAAGTTTTCGAGCAATTTGATCCCGGGACGAAGACCCGGCGAATAATATTTGAAATTACGAGTGTTTGAAAGTCTCGAAAGTTTCGGAACCGAAGTTACCAAGTTCCTTAATGAAAGTAGCCCGGGCCGAGTGTCGCCCGGTTATTGGAATACATTGGAACAGGCAATAGCAGCGAAATCCTTGAACGCGTGCTAAACTTATTGTTTACGGAAAAAGAAATTAAAGAGATGGGGGAGGTGATATTTGTTACTCTTAGCAGTACTTTTATGGTTTCTTTGAAGACCAGCTGCCTTTCACAGGTTCGTCAAACAATTTTCTATATAATTCAGAAACAGATCATCCTCCATTTAACACAAGAACTTGTCCATCGCAACATCTCTATCGCACATCGTTTAAACACGTACGGATCCCTAATACTCGAGGCTGTACAGGTGAATACAACAAATTTTCTTGCGAAGGCAAGGTGTTTTCCACCTCGACACGGTCCTCCCGGGGTCGTAATTACGGGGATGCTTGGGAAGGACTCGAGGCGTCTTGAGGCCATCGCTAGTTGCAGCTAGGACGAGGGTGGGAAGCGCGTAGAGCACAAGTGCACGTAGATAGTCGATGTAGGTGCGTTGCACGAGCGCTTACGTGCCTAGAAATTCACCCCTTTTTTTCTGCTCTCTCGCAGGTGGCGAGGGGATGATGAGGGAGGGCTCGTCGGTGGCGGAGGGGGCGCATGCAAGAGGAAGAGGGAGGGCCTCGAGAGTGAATACGGCACACAGAGCGGCACGCACAAGTACACCGTTTCGCAGAGTGGAACGAAATCTATAGCACGCACTTACGCGGCCGAATATGCGTGTACGCGTGCACGCTCCCGCCGCACCCCGAGGACACCAACAGCGAGAGAGAAGGAGAGCTTTCAATTTTTCCTGCTCCCTTCGTCTGGCAGCCGGAAGCCGAGATTCTCGCCGAGGAATACTCACCCGGTAGGAGCAAATTTTATTTCCAGCGAAAATTAGAAGCGAGTCTTGTGCTTGGTTTTCTGTTTAAAAAATTCATTTGGTTAGCAGTCTTCACGCTTCACCTACTGGTTTATTCGTGGGCTTTTCAATGTCAGTCAATTTCAAGTTGTTGGTTGGTCAGTTTCAGAAAATAGACAAGGATATACCTAGCAGGAGCCCTAGGAAAGGACTCTTCTGCCTCGCGAACTCTTTCTAAATAGAGTAGCCGTCTAAGTGCTGACAAATAAGCGAAAGAAAAATCGTCACCAAGAATCGATAGCGCTCACACAGAGTAACTGATGTGTAAAATTTGAAGCGAATCCATCGAGAGGTGCAGGATCGCTTCGAATTTGAATAGAGTCCTCCTCAGTGACGTCGAGTTCCTCGTTCCGCGAAATCGGCCCGAGCGCGCTCGATTCCGCCCCCGGGACGCCTATGTCGAACGCGCCAAAGGAACCACGGATCGATCGTTACAATCGTCGTCGACTTTCTACATCCTTCCTCTCGCGATCCCGCCTACTTCGATTCCTCTCCTTTGGAATTATATCGGGACGCGTGTACGCGTTTTCCGTAATTAATGGGGGTAGGCGGGGGTTCGCTCGATAACGCGGCCAAGACCCGAACGAACCTAACCGAGGAGCCTTGGCGGAGGGTTGAAAACCCGAACGATCGTAAATGCCGCGTAAAACGAAGGGTGGTGCGTGGCCTCGCGGGCGAGAAAATTCCGCGCATCCTGCGCGTGTCTGACCTCCTGGCAGTTACCCCCCCCCCCCTCTTCCCACTCTCGCTCCCACCCCATCCCTTTTAGCCGGCTCTTCGACCCTCCCCCGCCCCTCCTTTTGGTCCTTTTTACACACCAGTCGACCGAGCGAATCGAGATACTTTTATTTCATGGCTACGAGGCCGTATTCGCGTTTCAACGACACGCGGAGTTAACCTATATCGCTCTGTCCTTGAGAACCAGTTACGATCGCCCCGTAAATCGCTTCCCGTTTTGCGCGATATTCTTAAGCGCGGATCGCTTGTAAATTGGCCCTCGACACCCGTGTCGATTTTACTCCCGCGATGGGAGGAATATTTTAACACGCGCGTGGGGTCATACGCTTGTCGTGACCTTTCTCCTTTTTCGGCCGAGCGTGAATATCTTTCTTTCGGGCGATTCGGAGATTCGGGGGCTCATTGATCAATTTTATTTTTGGAGAAATGAAGATGCAGTTCAACTTTGGGGTCATCGTTCGATGAATCTAACTCGCGAATCGTGAGTCATTGGGTATCATTCTCAATCATCTTCAATCCATATTGCCTGATTCACCCCTGTAGTATTTTTAATCGCAAACGATTGCAATCGTTTCGTTAATGTCACTACTCTCCTCCCACCTGTTTGTTTGATACTAATATCCCCAAACTTTCCCCAAATTTTTCAAGAATATCCGAGCTTTCTTTGTTATAATAATAAACTTGAATAATAATGTGCAATATCTGCGGCATTCGATATTAGCCGAGTTTTTCCACGAAAGCAATTGTCGCACGTGGAACGAAAACGTTGTCAATGTTTAGTTAGGTCTCGTGGGTTATTCGAGGCGATTCGATGCGACGCGTGAAGGCGAATATCGATCCTGGGAGCAGCGATGTCCGCTGTTACTTTGGGAAGAGTTTTCTGGAGTTCGTTTGAGTGGCGATCGATGGACCACGAACTGGAGGACCAGCGTCTCCATTTTATCGAAGAACGCGCGTCCCCGGTATCGATTTCTGCTATCGACAATTATCTAGCGATGGAATATAATATTTGGAGGACACTCGATTTATTTCGAAGCTTGTCCTTCGTGTATGATTTCAAAACGTTCGCAATGTCCTTGGAGCAATCTTTCGCAGGGACTTACAGTTTCGAGGTAGGTAGCGACATCTGATGGACAGAGCGCAAAGTATCATCAATTTCCTTTATAATAATGTATAATTATTATTTTTGCAACATGTTCGTCGAAGATTTATTCATCTACTCGAAGTCTATATCTTTTGTAATGTATTACCATTGTCAGTGAGTCATTTAAATTTACCTGCAGTACCAACTGTAGGAACGGCAGCATTGGTAGCGCTTCGATTGTAACTATAAATTACTCGAAAACTACTGATTTATAAGACACTTAAACTTCACATTAATTATATTTGAATCTAATCTAGAATAAAAGGAATGACTAAACGGGAAGCTTAAAGCACTCGAGATGAGATTAATATCTCAGACTTCTATATTTCTAAAGATCTTTAAATATACCTCGCACAGCGTCCATCTAAATGCTCTCGTTTTGGATCCACTCATTTCCAATCGTCTTCATACTCCATTTATTCGAATTTTCCACGACTTTAAATATCGACTTTCCCTCGTGAACCTTTTCTTTGGATTGCTTCGACGCCTCGCAAAAAAAATCTTCGCTCTTCCGTTCTTCATCACAACACGCGATTCATCCTTGGGATTCGATCACGGGAGTTCCATAATACTGCGTCATCCGTCTCCTTGGACGATCGACCCAAGGTTACCCTCCGGACAGAGAAATCTTTCCACGGCTATGCCAACTTTCGTTAATACCGTACGCTCTCAATAATTAAGCATAATCTGACAGGTGCAGCCGTGTGGGAACCAAAACACGTCGGTGTACAGTTGGTTTCCGGTTCCTCGTAGGGCCACTAACCTCTTTTGAACGTATTGTTGCTGGCATTTGCTCGTGTAACCCGTTGGGAGGGAGCAGATACCGTTGCAGACGCTCGTCCTGGAAAGAAGGAGAGTAAAAGTATTAAATAAATCACCGATATAATTAAATAAACGCATATAATAGAGGAGCTAAAAAATAATTCCTAGCACTAGCCCTGTGTAGCAACCACATAAACAATAACCAACAAAATTTCGAAGCGACTCACGTGCAGATCTCGCTTTTGACTAGTTGCGAGTACTTCTGGTCCTGGTCCTGGAGGTTCACCACGTACATCCAGTTCCCTTCGTTGTTCAGAGCTGCCCTGGGAGCTATGTACTGCGAATTCGTCGGACAAAGCGTGATGGCGTCTAGATTGTTCGACTGCCTCTTGTCGCGCGACTTGGCCAACTTGGCGTACCTCAGCAACGGGTTCTCGTAAATCGAGCGGGGCGCAGGTTTGCTGTTCCGCGTATACCTGTGCAAATAAATGGAAATCGATTCGCCAGCGTTTTATCACATTGTTCGAAGCTGATCGGTCGGAGAAGAAATTCCATTGTGTCGTATGGAAATGAAGGCGTTTAGCGGTGTACGGGCCGCGAGCCGACTGTATAATTCATCGATACGTTTATCTCGATCGATATCTTCCCCTCTGATAAAACGAGCATTAAATTAGCTTCTGTGTAGAGAATTGTGATATTTCTACAGGGAGACGAAGGTAATTAGGGCTGAGAGATTTAGAAAATTAATTTTAAAGGTGTTAAAAAAATAACTGTTAGGACTCGTATGCCACTGTTGCTGTTAGGTCTACTCTCAGCAAGGCTGTACACAGAGAGTATACTTAATCATGTACTAGATTCAACGTATCCACTTTGATTGATAGAGTGATGATCAAGTCCTAATACCTGTGTATGATATTGTTGAAGAAAGCGTGACTCATTGGTATATTCATAGAGTGTCGTGTCCCACTTTACACTACAATATTATGATCTATTAACAGCTCACTGACAACTCCCACCGACTCGTTAAGAGACTCTACAATGTCGTATACCAGGCGTCACTTTTATCACAATAGTCTATGTGGTTTTTGAAGACAAACGTCCGAAGAAAAATTTGCGACAATTCTGTACCAATTGAAGCCATCTTAATTTCCTTTCTCCGTTGAAGTAGAACTACGAGAATAGAATTTAGAGTCAGATCAATTACGAATCCTCCGCGGTACCATTTAATGTACTCGACAACCGAATTCGATGAACTGAAACGGAGAACTCGAGAACCAGCAAGTTCAATGCCACTGGAAAAGCCATTTCCCTTTCTGGAAGGTCTATACATGGAGTTCCTGCGTTCTGTAATTTTTCAATGAAAGACGTGGTCTGCCATCATCCTTGAACCCTAAGGGTTACAGGAGAGAAGGCGGCAGCAGAGCGTGGCAAGTTAAACAGTGTTATCAGAGCGAGCGTTCGGTAAGTCTGAAGTAATCACCTGTTTGCCCACCATGTCTGACTCTGTCCAAACGAGTTCAGCGATTGTGGCTGTGGATAGTAGGAGGCGCCGTCGTTGGCGCGTTGGCTACCAGGATGGTACTTGACGCTGGCCGTCCCGTCGCTCAGAAACGGATTTCTCTGCGATTGATCGGGCGTGGCGTATCTGTAACTGCAATTTATCCTCGCGATACCAAGCCTTTCTTTGTTCCTTGTACTGGCAGGAAAAAGGGAGATGGGGTACTCGACAGAAACGTAAAATTTTAATTAATTAATAATGTCTGTGCATACTGTATCCTCCTGCTTTATTCTCACCAATTAATTATTGAAACGACACTGAAATTTAGAAGTAATAAAATGGGAAGCACAATGGAAGTCGCAGATATTGCATCAGGTCGACTTCGAATAAAGCTTTGCGTGGAATTAGTATTCAAATTACCCATCCTGGCGAGTGCCGTTGGACGGAGTGCCATAAATTAAAGCCGGCTGCACTCTCAGAGGATACTGAGGCGGCAGAAATGGTAACGCTTGCGAGTGTAATTGCTGCTCTCCCCGCGGGGGGTAATCATAACCCTCGGGGTAATCTGGGGCCCACCTTGAACAGAATACGGTTGTTAAAAATTAGTCACATTATTGATCGATACGACGTGCCATTATGTCTACTGTTGGTGCTTGGGACAAATGAATACCAGACCAACCTAATATGATATCAATAATTTGTTCATAGATGTGAAGTCAATTTTTACCCACAACTGTTGACCTTAAATGGCCTTCGAACTTTGTTATCCTACGCATTATTGTTTTGAAATCCTCCATTAGAAGGCCTGAGAAGAAAGACGCGTCATGCTGTGTTTGGTGAACAATTGGTGCACTTTCGTGCGATCATACTCGACTATAAACGTACCTGTAAGTGTTGAAATCGTCTTTGGACTCGTCCCGCAGGGCAGAGCTGAAGTCGAAGCTACATTTCTCCACGAGGAATTTAATCAACTGCCTGCAACAGAAAACGCAGACGTTGGAGACAACGCGAATCGATCCAGACTACGCAACACCCTGACAAAAAAAAAACTAGAACAAACTTCTTTCTACGCATTCCTCGAGAACGATCTCTGACATGCGATGCAAATTTCCAATGGCAATTGTCACGAAAGCGCGCGGAGAATGGAGAGTCGTGTTCTGCGGCACGATTGCTCGACCTAACATTAATGGAATCGTTTCAAAAGCAGCTAAAAAAAGTTACTTATACTCCCATGTGTTATTCATGAGGTCATGGAAGATTCCGTGACCTGTCGTGGATCACTTGGGTCCGTTTTGTAACCGCTTTCGAGCGGAGTAGAGTTCGATGGAACTTTTTGCAAAAGGAAAGCTCTTTCTATCGGCTTAATATTGAAGATTACTAACGTGAAGTAGATACAATTTTTCTTCGTGGGTAGGGGTGAAGCAAGAGTTCTTGGGACAGAGGTTAATTCGCTTTACCCTAAGCTCAGCGTTGGTTATGAGGGGCCTAAAGATGGCCGAAGAAACGATCGTTCTTAACCGCCAAGTAATGGATAGGTATCCTACAAAAATTAGCATACCAAGGAAGAGAAATTCTTTCAGGCGACACTCAATACTAATACAACATTAATCTTTTTACCTGTCTCGTTTCTACGATTTCCAAAGTAGCGACAGAGACCTTAAAACGATGCTCACGACGAGGTTTGTAGCTTTACAGATTCGTCCACTTATCCTCTACTTAATGCAGTATTAGCTAATACATGGAGGTGTAAATCACAAAGAAATTATTTCTCTTTTGAAGGAAAAAATTGATTAGAGTCGTGGTTATGCTTCTGGAATTCCTAGCGTGTTCCCAATACGGATACTGCAGCCATTATTGTCGTAATTTCAAAACTCTGGGAATTGTTTACGAAGGAAAAGTTTTGACGTGTACCGAGGTTGTTATCGGCCAATGAGCAAACGAACCGATCGCGCGTCGACTTACAATTTCTCAGGAAGACGCGCGAAGTATATGCGCAAACACGTCGACGATTTTTAAGCACGCACGAGAAACGTAACAACGTGGATCCTAAAACTTTCTCCGGAGGTGAAAGACACCGGCCAGAGATGTATTTCTATGCATAATTCATGGTCCACGCCTAAAAACGGTTTTCTCGGTGCTCGTCGCACGGTAGGCGAATATGGCATTTTTTAAATTGAAAATCATAGCGCTCGCAGCTCGCTAGAATCGAAAGAAATTCTGCTAAAACCACTAAAAATATGAGAAAGGTTGTCCCTTTCATAGTACATATGTAAACCTGCAGCTTGCAGTTTCAGATTAAAAAAAAAAATAAAACAGAAAACCTTTTCGAGAATCTTCTCTTTGTTGGACTATGTTCGTAGAAGCATCTATAAGCATCACCTTATGGAGCATTACATCAACACATAATAAAGTTACGGTATGAGCCATAATCGAGGAAATGAGTACGAGTAAGTAATGGTTTGAGAAACATTCTTGAAGAAAATTCTTGCGATTGTCAGAAAATTATAAACAATGCGAGGTATCAACGTTTCCTGTTACGCCTCTTACATTGCCACGCGTTTCTGAACCATTGCATGATCGTATATCGGCATACAAATTCTCTGGAATTTTTATTTTCCGAAATTGGCCAAAACTTATTGGCTCGATTTAAATTTAGAATAACCTATGATAAAATGACTAATATAACAATTTTCTAATGCGATCCAATAAAAACTACACCAAGGAGACTTAAAGCGAGCATTAAAACTAAGTATAGCTCTGGTGCAAGCTGTTCAGGAATTTATTGCTATAGCATAAAAGCAATGCAAATAAATGCGAACAATTGGAAATCAGATGGGAGTGTTCGAAACCCGCGCGACAAGCAATGATACGATATCATTCAACAACCGATGATAGCATCGATGTGTGGCTGTCAGACGAATGGAGGCCGCTTCAAATACCTGCTGCGTAGGAGGGCGATGTAACAAATTACCTCTGGTAACTCTCAAGTAATTTCATAAACGTTACCTCGGAGTTTATATCGAGTTTCATTCAGAATTCTCTTCCTTTCGCTCACAGAATTGAGACGAACGTGTGGCTAGAAAATTTCTCATTTTAGATCAACGTTCGTGCAGTCTCGTACGTTAGCATTTCTAACAATTTAAAGTTAGGTGTCATTCACGCGCGTATAACCTGGCTTCCTGTGTAATTTAAAATTCAGATGTCGTAAATCAACTAACGTGGCGCAGTTTACTGTCTACTGTGCGTTTATACTCCACAGTTGTACATTAAGGCATAATAAAACGCACGATTAAATGGTATGCATAGCAAAGGGACTGTAAAATTACGTTCCAAAGCATAATAAAGTACAAGAATCGTTATATCGCATACAAACGCAGGATTAAATGGTATACTTCACAAACCGTCTCTTAAGCAAACAGATAGCGAACGGATGTCGATTAGGATCTCGCTCTGAGTTCTCAGATGCAGAACGTGGCCATTCATTTCGCGTCGTCTGTTTTGAGTCTTCCTGTTTCCAGTTTCTCAGGACTACTAAGAGCTTTGACTTCGCGAGGAACGGAAACGCGGAAATGGGAGTACAATACCGATTCGCATGGGAATCCATGGCGCGGGCTACACGATGAATTTATCGTTACGTTTCACGCGTGGCCTTTCGATCCATCGATGGGGCACCAAATGGGATAGCGAGAGTATCGATCGTAACGGTACCGACAATTATCTAGCAGGGCATGACCGCGAGAAGGCCACGGTCATGGTACGGTGATCAACGAATTCAATTTACATTTACGTCGCCATTCGGCTTTACGTAACCACACTGTGCACTCCCACACATTCTAGATACAGTTTATAGTTACTTGGGTGCGAATGATAGTGCTCATTACACTGAAAAATGACTGTTTTTTTGTTTCTGTTAACACTTTAACATGTGGAAGGACATTGACATATATACATATATATATATATATGTATAGGTTTGCTTCTTTTACAAAAAAAAAAAATATTTGTTGTAAGAAATTCAAAATTTAAAATTCGTACTTCAAGAGATTAGTAGTTTGAATGTCTGTGGAGGGTTATAGATAGAAATCTCGTATACTTTGAAAGGAATAAAAAGTTGCTCTTGTGGTTTTTTGGTACCTCGATTAGTTACAGAGATATCAAGTGCGAGACACATGCCCACAATGGCGCAAGAGCGCGACGATTTCCAGGATATCGAGAACACAATTTCGGGACTTTCCCTTCCTGAAACCCTGATTCGTATGCAGGGACTGGACCAACGACGTGGCCAGGAATATCAATGGCGGAACGATGGATCTCGTTTTGGTGAATTCGTCTGGATGTTTTTGGAAACTCGCGAGAGTTGTAGAGTCCAAGTTTCTAGAGGGTGAGTCATACGACCCGCAGGATTCCTCTTTTTATTAGCTTCCCGTTTGAATGGATCGAGCTTCTTACCTAGGATAGTGATCGAGACTTTCACAGAACGTTTGTCCAGGCTTTGCGCAACTAGGAGTGTGCCCTGGAGGCGCTGGAACGAAGAGTTCGTACCGCGGTCGCCCTGGACATCCGTACTCGAGACAGGGCTCGCCGTGTGCGTTCACCAAACATATCTGAAATCAAACAGATGCCGTTCGCATGATCAAATAGAGCATGAAGATTTAATCAAGCATCTGAACCGCTAACTAAAAGTAATAAAGCGTGCATATAACAATAGTTTGTAATAAATGCAGTAGAAACTTAATTCCTGCATTTAGGTAACCAATTCAATACGTAGTAGCTCTTAGTTGAAGGCCCTAACCTAAAGTATGAATTTTATAAAATTAGTAAAACCTCATTTATTGTATGAAAAATCTCAATCGTTGCTAATGTCGACAAGTGGTGGTGATCACTAAGCAACAAATAAAGTGAGAGCAGTAGCCCTACCGTAGGAACTTCGATAATTGCGCGGCTTCCAGTCCCAATTCCCTGCAATAATCTAGGTTCTGCCATTACAGAGACTTTCCCCTCTGTTTTGAAACAAATCGAATTCGGTATGCTAAATTTACCAAGCCCTCATCGAAGAAAATGGTTCGATGAAATTTCATATTTTCATGGCAGCGTTGCGTTGTTGATCACGTATCTCGATAAGGATCTCGAAACATAAAGGAAACTCATCGAGGCGTTATCGTGACGATCGCGTAATAAAAATAAGTAAGTGCCGCTATTCGTGAATCTGTTCGGTTTATTTTTGGAGCTAGGAATTTTGAAACGATCCACCATTATTATCTGATCCAGGCGGTTAAAACGGACTGGTGTCTGACGTAATATCCTGGTGCAGCGGCGTTTTACTGCTTTCTTAGGCCACTTTCAATTGACTCATCGTATGACACAGCGTATTACCGATCTCTGGATCACGATGGAACTCGTTCGAATACCTCCGCTTTCGTTTCGATAGTAAAAGTATGATTCACGGTACCGAGTGGCGAAATAGCGTTGGTGCTGACGTTGGGAATAATTACGCGACGCATTGTAGTATCTGGGGTGAAATACCAGGTATGGATTAGGTCTTCAGAAACTATATTTTAGGTAGTTCTTTGGTAAGAGGCTCTAGTAAAACTTAAGAAAAATTTGAGGCACAGATTTGAACTACTCGTGCCCCAAGGTAATCTTGTTATGAAGCTCCATTAAAATTAAACGGGAAATTGAATTGGCTACTGAAACAGTGAAATTGAGATTTTGAAATTATTCAAGCATTTAGCTCTATTCACCTATACGAATAACAATTGTTTGTCGAAGAAGACCCACCCCCCGTCTGGTGATGCGAAAAACACTAAAATACCAAGTTGAATTAATTGCATTAAGAAGTTCACAAAGAGAACCTTCTACTTACAAAGATCGATACCCCTAAAAAGTGCCTCATCTTCGTCCCAAGTCTTTGACGTAGCTCGAGCCGCTTGAACCAGTTGAGTTTATCACTTCTTTCACTCTTATCGTCCTCGATGGCGAGGGCAGGTATCACGATACGAACGTAACGGTTAAATCACATAATTAACGTTGTCCGAGTCCCGTAGAACGAATCCACCGTGACGCGATGAGCGATTGCCCGTTTCAGAACACGTGTGTCGGCGGCCGCGAGAAGATGCACCACGCAAGCTGCTCGAATCGCGGAAACGGCGATGCGTGATCATCGAGTCAGGTGTTGACAGGTAGAGCTGGATGCCAGACTATGCAACACACATGGTCGCAGGAAGGATTAACGTTTTACCTAGTTTTTAGCGGGAGCCTATTCATGAACTTCAGATTCAACCCCTAGGTCACCCTGGAGTTCCCCTACACGTTTATGGATTATGGTCGTCGTTTTCTCTATTCCGTTAAGAATGTTCTGTGTTCTTTACTTTATCGTAGGGGTTGGAAGTTCCATAAGGCTTGCTATAAAATCTAGTAAAAATTCAAGTTTTGTTTCTAAAAAAAATCTATTACAAATTATAATTTCTCCAACTTGAAGCCTCCAAGTCAGAAAAATGAAGGGCTTTAAGAGCTTCAAACCTCGAACTTCCCAAAAGCCATCCCAATAGAAATCCTCCCTTGTCTCAAAACTATGCCTTCGATTGTCAACTCACAATACTGAATTCAAAGCACTATACAGGGCTCTCAGCGTACCTTGAAAGCGCACAGGTCTTCATCTCAAATTGATCCTAATACAGAAAGAAGTCTTCAATTTCTACTTCTTCCTGCACGATCCTGCACACTTCTGCCCCCCCTTCGCGCCCTGAATAGGCCGAGTTAGGTAGGTAAAACGTTAATCCTCCGTAGGAGAAGATTCCTGGACGATGCGCAGCGTGCGAGTGAATTGGGAAACGGTAAACAATGGCACACCGTCGCGGAGGAAGAGATTCATGAATATTGAACAACACCGCGGAAAAAACGACGCGTTAAGGCACGATTGGACGTCACTGACAGATCGTGGAGGAGGTGTGTCGCGACTTTGGTCATCCGCTGCACTGTCACTGGTTTATATGTGTCCCAGAGCCGTTGGGTCCAGACGTTAAGGTCCGTCAGGGTTCGACCCGCGCGATTTTACGCGTGACGATCTCACCTGCCTATAGCAGCGCAGGTCACTCGTGTCTGTACCCATACCTGCGTCTGGTACCCCTACCTAGTGCTCGTGTGCACGAGTTCCGATTCACCGTTGGCCAGGGTGGGGTACGTGAGCGATATACTTTCACTGGCGTTCGTGTTCCGCGCGGACCTTATTCGCGTGGTGCCACAGTTGGGACAAACTGGATACCTTTTTTTATACATTCTAATTGCTCCTATTAATATATACAAGTTATAATCCTTCATATAAATACATTTGCAGCTTTAAGTGCGACGTATACCCTTCGTAAACATATTCAAAAGTGTTCTGGCGTAATAACTGTATTTAAAAAAGAAAAACAATGGAACTGCCTTTGATAAACGGTTTTTAATTTTTTTAAAAGAGAACATGTATGTGTAAATATTTTATGCAAGAGGAAGTAAACATATATAGAACTATGTTAAAGGGAATTATCATTGTTGTCATTATCTTTATTTACGTGGCCAATCATTACAAGGATGGTTATTGCACGGCTAGTTAATTTTCTCCGTCTTTAGTAAATGCTACTGAACAATATGGCATAATACAATATCTCTAAACTATGTTTACATCGTTTTTCACTGTGGCTGGCCACTTTAACATTATACTTCATAACTTCTCATCTCTGTGGGGACTCAATGGCCCCTCTATAGCTCGGCTTTTCATCTATTGGGGCCCACTAGCTCCCCTCTAGCTCAGGTACCTCGGGGTTGCTAAGCCCGCACTGTAGCTTCAAAAAACACTTCTACAACCCCTGAGGGCTGAAGGGAATTATTCTCAGTCATAGTAATACTATTCATTTATTGATAATAAGAATCATACGCGATGAAGAGGTCAAACTAAAATCCAGCACATAAGGCCTATATACATATAACGCAAAATAGTTCTTAACGCTCAACGGTAAATGGATTCAAAATTTTAATATAGTGGCGCCATCGGTGGGAAAATGCCCAAGTTTGTCGCTAAAAAAGTTCTAACGCTTAACGATAGATGGAGCCAAAATTTTAATATAGTGGCGCCATCGGTGAGAAAATACCCAAGTTTGTCGCTGAAAAAGTTCTAGCGCTCAATGTTAGATGGCACCACTATTGAAATTTTGGCTCCATCTAGCGTTGAACGTTAGAACTTTTTTACCGACAAACTTGGGCATTTTCCCACTGATGGCGCCACTATTTTAAAATTTTGAATCCACCTACCGTTGAGCGTTAGGCACTATTATAAGAACGAATGCGTGAAATAATTAATGTAATGATAATAACGTAACCTTCGATGTAATCTTCACGTGAATATTCGATTATATAGAAAAACACCTTCGAAAACATGGGATTTTCATAACAAAAACATTTATTTACTATTCTATTACACTTATGATTCCGGTGTGTATTCGAGTGAAGGATCACCGAACACATATACATCATCAGCATACAAATTATCAGGGAGTGATTCTTCGTTTATATTCCCTAAATATGTAGGAAAATGCGGCGATTGTGACTTTTTCAATGGAAGGACCGTATCATACAAGTAGCACATGGTGTTTGTTTCTCCTGGTATATTTGGAGCTAATACCCAAATCACATTAAATTTGGTATTTACTCGTAGTACCTGCAAGCAAAGAATATTTGTTCACGGTAATTTCTTTTCAATATTACACATTTTGTGAACTATTTAACTAATATTATTATGTACCTTTACACCTCGGAGAATACGCCAGTTATTTCCCATATG
Source organism: Hylaeus volcanicus (assembly GCF_026283585.1). Taxonomy (NCBI): domain Eukaryota; kingdom Metazoa; phylum Arthropoda; class Insecta; order Hymenoptera; family Colletidae; genus Hylaeus; species Hylaeus volcanicus. The sequence goes on from NC_071977.1 coordinate 8,054,575, forward strand.
CCCAGGCAGTTTGGTACCAGGCATTACTCTAGCTTTTGCACCTCCGGAACCTATATTACCGGGTCTTCTATGTGTTTTCGTTACACCATGAGTGGCAGGCATTCCATGAAATCCCCACCGCTTCATAACACCCTGAAAGCCGCGGTCTATCCTACATTTATAAAGAATATTGTAATTGACGATTAGATATCCAACACAGAATTAAAGTATCGCTAAAATGTTTACGTTTTTCCTTTAATATCAATATAATCTCCTGGTTTAAAATGAGCTGCACACAAAGGAGTTCCTGGTTGGAGAGCAGCATCTGGCGAAACAATGAACCTCATTAGCGTTTTCTTTGGTGTAACTCCAGCTGCATTAAATATTCCGTAATATTCCTTAGTAATCTGTAAAAATCAATGGTACGAACATTGAATGTCAGTTGTAGGTAGAAACATGAAAAAAATGGCAAAAATCATGCCAACTTACTAGCTGTGGATCAATATTTACTGCACCTACTACAAGACAACCTTTTTTCGTCTTAATTTGTTTACGCCTAGAGATAATTGGATTAAAGTTTTCTGGTGGTATATATTTTACAACTTCATTATCTATAATCTGTAAATAAATGAGATACATAACAATTTGGTGGAATTGTTTAAAATAGAAAAATAATTCTATTTGATCACAATAGCAAGCATCACCTGTATTAATGTACTTAATACTTTCTGTCCATTTTTTAACCACATTGGATATATTCCAATTTTTTTGCCAATTAAGCCAGTACGCTGAGACTTAGGAGTCCATTCCTTAGATATTTCAATTATATCTGAACATAATGGTGATGTAGAATTCAAAAGTCCTCGTTTTGATGTTATAAACTCTGACAAGAACTCTTTGTTTTGCGATGTGAGTGATTCGTTATAATGCTAATAAAGAGAGCAATATTATATACTATCTATAAAACAGCAAAAAAATCAAACTAGTTTTTGATGTTACGAATACATACAGCATGAACTGGTCTTGGAAGCCATTCTGGATGACGCTTCCTTGGTATAGGAGGTCGTCTGTTACGACTAGGTACCCTTGTGTCAACACTAATTAAAAATAATCATACATTTGTTAACTAACAAGAATGTTATAACGAACGATAAATATGTAAATAACAAATTGTTTTCTTCGAACAGTAATATATTTACAAACATTATACGTGTACTAAGAATGTATCAGGAAATTGGGATAATAATTATGTAGTGCTTTCTTTCCATACCTTAGCTTGAGACATTTGTTAAAAAGTTGAAAGCCATTATAAGTTTTTATTATCGATACCATGCTTATCGAGCTAAGAACTTTGTGTAAATGGTATTGCAACAGTACGGTATTAAAGTAACCTTAAAAAAAGATACTGTGCTTGACTGTGAGCACAAGAATTTGCCGATAGTTTGCCTCATTGTCAGTTTGTCCTAACACCAATAGAGGTCTCCCATTCTCGCAAGTCATCGCTTTAATTTATATACAAGGCATTTATCAATTAGTAACATTAAAATCTGTATTTATCGATCATTTAACAATAACTTGGAATACGGTCATTTAAAAGTCAACAAAACGGAATTGGACTTTAACATTTATATTTAATTCATTTTCAGTACTTTCTTATAATCTATTCTGTAAATATAAACAGTATCTAATTCCTACATTTTTTGCCTACTGATAAAGATCAAAGATCATTTAAAGAATTGTATGTTTAATTGTACGCATTATTACATCGAATTTGAGTAACGCTTTCTGTTCTTATCGCAACTTATGTGTATACAATTGTTTTTATTTGGGAAAATTACTCTCTATTAATACGATCCATCTTGAAGTAAGAGTAAACGCTTACATATTTCTCGAAACTTTCTAATAGTTGAATTTATAATTTTAGAAAATGCATTATCAAGACAACAAAATAGTTCAAGTCATTGCCGCGAGGTGCTGTAACAGCGTTCATCATAAAATTCATTTTTGTCCCATTACCGTAAATTAGTATACATATAGAGCACCGTGGAAAGGTGTGAAAGGGGTAAACATATTTCGAACACCATTCACGTGATGTAGTTGTTACGTATATCGTTTGCTGAGTGAGTTTTCTCATGTGAAAGGAATCCGAATCTCTTGTACTAAATCCATACGCCTCTGTTACGGCGCATTGTAATCATAGCCATGGCGACTATTGCTTCATCGCGTACAGACGAACTCGTGCAAACTGTCACGCTTCATAATCCTCGAAAATTATTATTCACGGGGTACATATTGCCATCCGTGCTACTGCACGCACTGTGGATTTATTGTTGGATCTTTGTTTATGGAATTGACGAGTACTATGACGCGGGTTTAGTAGGCATTGCAGCCATAGCCTTGCTACAGATTTTCATATGTTTGTGTTGCCAGTGGTCAGTGCACATACATACTTTTCTAAATTGTAGCTCGGTGAGTTCACGTCTCCTTCATCTCAATATAACACGTCCATTAATTGAATCACTTACGTGTAGAAATTATGTTCGTTCAATATGTTCCGTTAACGTGGCAGCCATTCGAGCCGGCCTTCTGCTAGCTCCGTTACATGAGCAATTGGCGGGAATGTTTAAATGATATAGTTTAAAGCAGAGGTCGGTAAACTTTTTCTATGAAGATAGTGAAGCATTAATTTTGTGATTTTGTCATGAAATTCATTTAAAAATCATTTTTACCTTATGGGTTATTCAATGGTAGATAGTTGGTCAGATCTATCTCTTGAAATGCAGTTTACCAATCTCTGGTTTAAAAAAAATTTTGTTAGTACTTCTGCAAGATATTCAATAAATATTTTAATCATTTCAGGAGAAAAATCCTTATAAAGCAAAAGTAGCAAAAGTAGTACCTACCCCTAACAATGGAAGTTCAGAACTTGTTAAGCTGTTCCATTCTGAACAGCAAGAGCCATGGTTCATATTTCAAAAGACAAAGTATCATTGGAACCAACATAAAAAATGCTTTGAAGGCCTTCAGTTTCCAACTGGACATTCTGTTAAACATTATTGCGAATGGAAAGGATATTTAGATGAAAAAGAGATTACAGCAGCAGAAGAGAAATATGGCAAGAATAAGTAAGCACTCTATTATATAGATGGAAAAATTACAAATTATAATTATAAATTTTACTTTGTCTTTCATAATTTTCTATTGCCTTAGTTTGGACATGGTGGTGCCAGAATTTAAGGAACTGTTCAAAGAAAGAGCAATTGCACCATTTTTTGTTTTTCAAGTGTTCTGTGTAGCACTGTGGTGTTTAGATAAATATTGGTATTACAGTATTTTTACACTCATTATGCTTATTATGTTTGAATGCACACTTGTACAGCAGCAACTTCGAAATATGGCTGAGATCAGAAAAATGGGAAATAAGCCATACATGATAATGGTTAGTATACATAGGAGGCAAAACATAGTTTTTCAAAAATGGTTTGCATGATTTCATTATTTTTATCAAAGGTTTATAGAAATCGGCGATGGCGTTCGATGTTCACCGACCAGTTAGTACCTGGTGATATTGTATCAATAACAAGATCTCAGAATGATAATTTAGTGCCATGTGACATGTTACTTTTAAGAGGACCTTGCGTGATTGACGAGAGTATGCTAACAGGTAATTTATTATAAAGGAAATGGTAAAACGCGGGATTAATTCGTTCTACATAATTTGATTACAAATTTACAGGAGAGTCTGTTCCACAAATGAAAGAGCCGATAGAAGATATCGACGATAGACAGTTGGATATAGAGGGCGATGATAAGCTTCATGTACTATTTGGAGGTACAAAAGTTGTACAACATACTTCACCCAGTAAAAACGTATCCGGCCTTAAAGGTATTTATTTAAATATTGAAAGAACGTTCGCCAGTAATGCATTTTATTCGCGTATGCATTTACATGTGGGAATACTTAAAATTTTAGCTCCTGATAATGGTTGTGTGGCCTATGTATTACGTACGGGATTTTCAACATCACAGGGTAAACTTTTGAGGACAATACTATTTGGGGTTAAGCGCGTTACAGCCAATAATTTGGAAACGTTTGGCTTTATCTTATTTCTATTAATATTTGCGATTGCTGCAGCAACATATGTATGGATCAAAGGTAAGTAACATCGCGATATAAAGGTAAGTACCTAAAATATTAAATGATCAATGTTTTATAGGAAGCGAGGATCCTACAAGAAACAGATATAAATTATTTTTGGAATGTACGCTTATTCTAACATCGGTTGTTCCACCAGAATTGCCTATTGAATTATCGCTAGCTGTTAATACATCTTTACTAGCCCTGTCAAAATTAGGTATTTATGAAATGTATATTGGAGTCTAAACGAAAAAAGAGACACGGAAATCCGAACTCTCGATCGTCGGATCCATAGCCGACCGCATTTCCTACATGACCAATTCTGCACCCTACGTTTCGTGTTTCGTTTTGACTCCTTATCGTTGGATATAGGGGGCGCGAATACTAGAATAGTTTGAATAACAACAAATATTTTCCTCGTGTAGGTGTATTTTGCACCGAACCTTTCAGAATTCCGTTTGCGGGAAAAGTTGAAATCTGTTGCTTTGATAAAACTGGCACTTTAACTAGCGACAACTTGGTCGTCGAGGGTATAGCGGGAATCGAGTAAGAATGAAATAATAATTTTTGAAACATTTATAGATGCTTAGGCTAAAGTAATTATTCATCATTAAAGGGGGAAAGCAGATGTTATGCAAATTTCTGATGCGCCTTTAGAAAGTATTCAAGTACTTGCAACGTGCCATTCTCTTGTACAATTAGATGACGGAATCGTTGGTGATCCGCTTGAAAAAGCTACACTGAAAGCTATTAACTGGACACTCACAAAGAGTATGAATTTACTATAATCTTCAAAATTTAAATAAAAGTTGTGTAATAATCTCAATATTAATTTTATATTAGATGATTCTATGATACCAAGAAAAGGTCAATCCCCTGTATTAAAAATAGTACAGAGACACCACTTTTCTTCCGCGTTAAAACGAATGTCAGTCGTAGCGGGATATACGACACCTGGGTCATCAGAAATTAATTACATGTCCACAGTAAAAGGAGCACCTGAAATTATTAAAAATATGGTGAATAACAAATTACAAATCTGAATTTGTTTTTTCCCCATAATACATCGTAAATATTTTTCTTTTAGTTATCATCCGTACCAGAGAATTATGACTCTACCTATTTGTCGTTATCTCGGCGTGGGGCGAGAGTGCTAGCTTTAGGATATCGAAAACTTTCTGGTCCTTTATCATCGCAAGATCTTAGAGAGCTAACGCGAGAAAATTTAGAAACAAATCTTAATTTTGCTGGATTTGTAATTATAAGCTGTCCGCTTAAACCTGATTCTAAGGCTGTTATTAAAGAGATCGTAAATGCTTCGCATTCGGTTGTTATGATCACTGGCGATAATCCTTTAACCGCTTGCCATGTCAGTCGCGAGTTACACTTTACGAAAAAACCAGTCACATTAATATTGACTGCCTATGACGGAGAGTGGATGTGGGAAAGCGTAGATAGAAAAATTAATTTGCCTATGGGTATGAAAAATGTTGATCGAGGTAATGAAATTTGGCGCGAATACGCTCTTTGTCTAACTGGAGAGGTAAATTAATAAGTCCCGAACTATTACACTAATTCATTAGTCATTTAATTGAAATTTATGTCCCCTTTTTTAACTCATAATTTCCAGGGTTTAACGTATTTAAAAGATAATGACCGGGAACTTCTCCGTAAATTATTACCTCACATTGTAATTTTCGCAAGGTGTGAACCAAAACAAAAGGAATTTATAATTGTTTCCCTACAAAATTTGGGATATACAACTCTAATGTGCGGAGATGGTACTAATGATGTTGGTGCTTTGAAACATGCTCAAGTGGGTTAGTCGATTATTGACATTTATAATTTAGCTGCACGTATACAAAGCTTACATACTGATCAGTTAATTTCGTTAGGGGTTGCAATCCTTTCTAGTCCGCCTGAAAGAGTGCCTGTAGATAAGCAAGATAACAAGAATGAAAACCTAATCTCAAATTCAACAATATCTAATGGTCCCAGAACGAATTCGAGAGTATCCGCTAATACCAGAATGAGGATACAAAAACTATTAAAGGAAATCGAGGAACAAGAACAATCTATTATTGTTAAACTTGGAGATGCTTCAATTGCCGCGCCTTTCACTAGCAAAATGTCGTCAATTCAATGCAGTGAGTTTCATTATTATAGAGTGATTTTAAAGCAATCAGTAATTCTGATCCATGTATTATTGCAGTTTGTCATGTTATCAAGCAAGGACGGTGTACTTTAGTCACGACGTTGCAAATGTTTAAAATTTTGGCAATTAATGCATTGGGACTTGCATATAGCCAATCTGTTCTCTATTTAGATGAGATTAAGTTTAGTGACGCGCAAGCTACATTACAGGGTGTTCTTTTAGCGACCTGCTTTTTGTTTATTTCAAGATCGAAACCGTTGAAAACGTTGTCTAAACAGAGACCTCTTCCAAACATTTTTAATCTGTACACTATAGCCACTGTATTGCTTCAGTTTGGTTTGCATTTTGTATCTCTTGTGTATTTGGTAAGAGAAGCAACTATATTATCTCCAAGGAATGAGAAGTTAGCAGCTATATTAGCTCCAAATAATTCAGCCAGTCAAAATATGTCGTTAAATGGAAATGTCGGCGATGAGGATGAACCTTTCGAAGCAAATTTAATAAACAGTACAGTTTACATTATCGCTATGGCACTTCAAGTTTCTACTTTTGCTATTAATTATCGGGTAAAGTATAAAACTAAGTAATTATATCAACAAAGATTAGGTATATTTAGTTTTAATTCGATGTAATTTTACTTTACAGGGTCAACCATATATGGAGAGTTTATTGCAGAATAAATCTTTATTATACAGTCTTATAGGGAGTGCAGCTGTTATATTAGGATTATGTGGGTTTTCACCTGTGTTAGCAGCACAATTCGAAATTGTAGATTTTCCAAGTGATGTAAGTGACTACAAATATTATAGCATACATCGAATATGTACCGTGGTACCACGTTAAGTTGCCATCGGCAACGTAAGATGTAACAAAATCACAAACATGGGAAACTTAAGTAGTTGATCAATCGCTGTATTATTTCACTGTTACGCCAATGCATTCCAACTGTCATTTGCTCTCATTCGTATCTTTCTCTTTGGTTTTCTTTGTCGCGAGGTAGACTTCTGATGTGAGCCGCGCCGCCAATAATAAAAATACGTGTATCTCGAGGCGGAGCGGCGAATCTGATTCAACTGCAACTTAACGTGTATACAAATCTTGCAATGCACTAATATGGAACATTTACTTCTTACAGTTTCGTACACTCTTAGTGCAAATTCTAATAGCAGACTTTATCCTTGGATATATGGTTGACAGAGCCTGTTTATGGCTGTTTGGAGAAGGAAGACATCAAAAGCTGTGATTAGAACACAATTTCCATATTCCACTTTTAAATTTAAATATATGTGAAATCTTAAATATAACAAATTTTTGTTTGTTTCACAAAGAGTATATTGATTACACATGTAATTATGCTTGTAATTTATGGATTGCGTCAGTACATTTCCATGTGAAACAATATTTTTTGAAAGACTGATTAAATCACTATTGAGAGATCATTACTTAAATAGATATACATTTTGTTATCTACTTTGTATCAGTGATACACTTTCTATCTATTACAGAAACTAATAATACCAATAATTCTTTGTGGAACAATATAATACATGTATATGAGTATGTGGTATGTATGTATTATTGAGTGTAAGTATTACTAGGCAAAGTGAAATAGAAAACTGAATATGCAATGTGAGTATGTACAGATAATAAGTAAATAATTATTACACGATTTCACGGTTATTATGTTAGTGTTCCGCAAGCAACGTGTTCGTATCTTAAAACCTTGATCTGGCAATATTCACAAACGACACAAGTTCCATTATCTCATGAGAATATAAAGAAAATCACTTTAACCATCACACGACAAGAAAAAGCAGTAGCTACTACTATCATTTGCAACATCGTTTAGCAATTTAATATTTCCATAAACACAATAAGTAATGTATTTTTTTTTTATATTTTATATTTGCTTTCACGTAATTTGAGCATAAAGCGGGATAAAATTTATATTGCACGTCTGAGTAGATTAATTAGTAGTTATATTTAATGCTAAAGATATACTGTTACTGTTAATAGTATAATGAAGGTGAACGTTGTACTTGTAAGTTTTCATACAATATTCATTGCACCAAAGTGTGGTGGTAAATACCTATAAACTTTTTATATATGAATGTTATAAATTTTGAATGTGAAATTACGCGATATTACGATTGAAACAAATATAATACTTTCTTTTCGTTGCAAGCTTCTTAAACTACAGAAGGTTGAGAATTATAAAAGTAATTTTGAATGTATTGCGTACAGTGCATTGATTACATACATAATGTAACGTCATCAATTTACGTTAAGATTACGATAGTTCGCGAAAATAAAGCAAAGTTAAGAAAGTAACACATTATTCTCGACTGTTCAAACTATTTAGAATTATTGCATTAATACATTCCAATTTTTGAAAAGTTTCACATTTTGTGATCGAGAAGAAAAGCACACCGATTTAAAATGCAATGTGTTCCGTTCAATTCGACGATGAACAGGTATTGTGTCTTCGGATAACAAAGAATACAATACGTTCACAGTGCAGTACGTTTAAGGAATGCGAGTACTACAATTGCCATTACGATGACTCAATCATAAACGAATAAATCGAATCTTTTACGTTGTAAGCGATGAATATTCAAAGTTTAACAACATTGTATTTACCATACAATGTTACAAATTTTTACTAAATCGGTTTTTAGATCGAATATCCTAAATAAAAGCTAATTGTATATCGTTGTCTTACGAATGTTTGTAATTCTCTATAATTAATGATAATATAATTTGTTGTAAATATTACGTTCAAGTTTTTCAATTAATACTCCTCAAATTACTAGTAACCAAATCTATTCCAGTCCCTAAATCCCTAATAACTCAATCATTGAGAAAAATAACTACTGCCATATTTTACTATGTAATATACGCCATCAAGGCAGAAAAAAAATCAACATGGCGTAACAATGTGTACGCTAAGGGAGAGAGGGAATTATGTTTGCCACTCATGATTGCGTGGATTAGTGAGGTTATTCCAATTTGAAATGTAGATATAAATTTAAGGCATCAATTAAATGATCTCTTGATACCGATTCGCCACATTCGAATCCACGTGGGTAACCGGTAACATGGCTATTACGATTTAATTCCTGATTGTACGATTCAATGAAATATTTTTGGCTACATTATTTTGATTTTAGGTACATAGATCATGAACAGGAAATGAAATTTAATATTTGCTTAGCGATTGATTGCACAAAACCTATTGACTAAATGTGCTGAGTGTTCGGCTCTGGTTGGAGTTTAGCTTAAATCGGAGAAACCGGTTACCACAGTGCGGGGACTCGAACTTCACGACAGTCTGTTGTCGATCACGGTAGACAGCTGTCCGTGACGTTCCTTTCGTTCGACTGTATTTATTCGCGTACATACGTATTTACATTTTTGTAATAATATTCTGATTGTAGAAGGTCACTGCATTACATTAGACGATACTAACGAGTGCGCCGATACTTTAAGTGTGTATTCATTTTCTCGTTACGATTATTCGTGTTTGTCGTCGATGGTCGATGGTCGTCGATGATCGTCGATGATCGTCGGTGTCATCTTTTGCATAAATCAGGATCGCGATCAATAACTTAGTCAATATTTTCCAAATATTAACATCGAATCGTGACTCAAACACCAAAGGTGAAAACACAACGTGCCAATGACGGTTTAACGGTTTTCTACAATAAATGTTTTAAATAAATTTGTATCCGATAAAATGAATACCATTTGACAAGTATTAATTTCCAATTTTTTGTACAGTCATATAATGTAATTATTTAAATTATATTCATATGTTTAACAGTCGTTATGTATGTACATTTCAAATGTCTCTGATGTTTTGTTATCGATGTTTACATCTTTAAGAATGTCTTTTGCTAATTCAGTTCTAACAATGATTTTCAATCATTATTTGGCATTTAATGAGCCGATGTGAATGTGTTTTTATTCAATTTGAAATTATAAATCTACACGAGGTTGGTAATATGAAGAATCAGATAATGATAATAAAGTCTTTAAATAACTAGTAGAGAAATAAGAAACAATGTAAGTACACATGGTACGACAATACATAGGAATGTATCCGGTTAATTTTTATTAAAAACAAACGAGAACACAAGACGAATCACTTTCTAGAGGTGAACTGCTTTCGGGGCAGTATCCGTTGAAACTACGAATTGGTAGGGAGACAGTTAGAGAGGAAATAAAAACAAGTCAAACAAAAGGAATCGTAATGTCGGAGCGTACACGTGAAGAAAATTATCTATTTTGTATTCCCTTACCGATTGTCGATCAAGATTGAGGGGATTTCAACAGAAATACAATTAACATTTCCGGAGATCATGGAGCAATCGTGGTCCTGATATTCTCATGTGGTGATCGTATCAGAGAAGACAAAACTTTGAGTGCAAAAAGTGACAGTGTGCTAGTCATCGTTACTAAATATAAAGAAATCTATTTATAAAACCAAACAGTGAGTATGCGTTTACCAGCGGCCGATATTTAATGTCATCATAATTATCGGTCGGTAATATGTTTAACCGCCCTTCATTTGCATGCTTTGTTTTTTTTACATTTTGTATGCAGAGTGAGATATTTGATAGGGTCAATGTAAATAGTAAATACTGTATATGTTATCATAATTACAGTACATATCAAGAAGTAATGGTACGTTACATGGTTTTGCACATTTCTTTAGTTTCTGTCATATCTTCGTTGATATAATAAAAAACTTCGATTACATCGCGTACATTTGTCTGCATTCTAATCGGAAATTATAAAAGAACCGATACAAAGAATACCTAATTTTTAATTTTGAACTACGAATAATCGTTGATGCATTGTCTAGAATATTTACGAAGAAAACTTCCAAGTAAATTATTTTGTTTAAACTTGAGACAATTCTTTATGTTGCATACTTGTGAATTCAACAAGAACGTTGGCGAATAACAAGAATTCCTTGTTTGGAACAGAGTAAAATACAAAAACTTACGGCCCTAGCGTATCATGTTTACGCGAGAATCTTCTGTTATGGACGCTGTGCAATTATCGTTCGCATTCTTGGAATGGTCTTTCATTAATTCACTCGACATCCTTCACTTTGCTCAACTCGGATGGTCTACTGACCTGTGGCAATTTACATTACTCGTGTATGGCGTTTACTCTACTTTGTCGAGTGGTGATTGTTTTCTGCGTAGTGCTGACACCTGTGACACACGGTCGGTACTAATGAAAATTGCGCCATATTTAATCGTATAATTTTAACTTCTGTGTGTTAACGATTGCGTCTATATTGATTCAGAGTAATAAAACGTAACTTTATAACTTGCAGCTAAATAAATGTTTATGTGAGCTTTGATTTAAGGTGATGTTATTAATGCTGATATTTAAAACAATGTAGATGTAAATGGAGGAATAATAAATTAAATAAATGCAGTCTATATCGAGGGCAATAATTATAAACTAACACTTTTACTAGCATACCGAGTAGCTTTTTCTGTCGCGCTCGGAAAGTTTAACGTTTATCGTGTTAACGAGCTGTATTGGAATACTAACAGCTGCGAACCATATTAAGGTCGTGTGTCAAGTACCAATTAAGAGTATATATGTATTTAGGTGCACAGATATGTACAATGAATCGAAAAGACTCGTGGTTTTCTACTTTTGATCAAGGAACAGTGTAATGAATTCATGTCCTGCATTTAAACATTTTTGAAAACGTTCTGTAATATAGCTTGTGTAGTTTATAATTATATTAAACGTCATTCACCCTTCAAAGAGTAAAAAGAGCAAAGGAGTGCTGTTTACCTTTCTTGGTTTTTCTGTGAATAAATCGTAAGACGCTGTTTCTATTCGTGACTTTATTACTCGAATAAAATTTCGCCCATCTTCGCTTCATCACATTTATTTCGATGGTCAAATATTTCCATTCTCTCGCGGGGAATGATAATAATAGCGAGAGCAATGTGTGCTCGTTGAAGATCCATTATGCGTATCATGGCGAGAACCATTAAGCTTTCATCCGTGTTACTTGACTTCCATTACTGCTATTATCGGTGTTATCAAGCAAATCTGGCTTCGTAAATCAAGTTTTCGCTCGCTTCCAGTTTCTCGGAGCCAGAATGGAGGAAACGTCTGAGAGAGGATACTTTCATTGGGCAGATTGGCTGGTGTTCGGGCTGATGCTCGTCGTGTCTGCCGCCGCGGGATTATGGCATTACAGAAAAGCACAGAAGTCGACCACCGTAGATTATCTCCTTGGAGGAAAGAGCATGACACTTTTTCCCGTCTGCTCTTCCCTCATCGCAAGGTATCTTAATCGAGTTTCGAGTGTTGATATTTCTCGCATATAAAAACAGGAAAAATATAAAATAATATACATTGAGCAAACTAATTAATAATTTGCGCTCAGACATTGTTTCAAGTTAAATATCTAAATTAGTGATTCATATATTTTATGAATAATATTACAGCTTCATATCTGGCGTAACGATTCTTGGAACACCGGCTGAGATATATAATTTTGGGACCCAATATTGGATCACTATTATCTCTATATTTTTCTCGGGTGTAGTAGTGGCCACTATCTACGCCCCCGTCTTCGTCAAGTTGCAACTTAATTCCGTTTATGAGGTATCGTTTATCCAATTTACCATATAAAATGAAACAAGAAAATTCTTTTAGTTTATCTCTTTGGTGTTCGAATCTTTAATATCCCAATTTTTTTGTAGTATTTGGAGATAAGGTTCAATCGCGGAGTAAGGACACTCATATCGCTGATCTTCGTTATTGACTTGGTAAGCACTAAAGGACGTGTCAATGAACTTTGAATACAAAGCTCGCGACGCGACGTACACGTTAAACACATTAAAACTTTGAGGAAAGTAATTCATCATTGACTTTAATTCGTAGGGAGCTCGTTTACAGCAAAGTTGTGTCACGCTACGTTGCGCGACAGAAACGCGAAACTTCAATGAACGTGGCTTATCGAAACGCTTAAACTTAATTTTTCAAAAATATTCTTATTCGATACCGTTACCTCTAACTACATTCAAGACAACAGAAATATATTAAAAATTCACCTCACTTTCTAGCTTATTCTAGTTGTACCTCCGTGAAAATCACTTAATTTTGAATGTATCTAATTAGATAGTTTTCCTTGCGTGCAAATAACATTAGGAACGGTCATGTAACTACTCTCATAATCCCTCGAATGTAATATCAAACCAATTTCAGGTTCTCTACCAATCGATCGTGGTTTACGTTCCAGCGTTAGCGCTAAATCAAGGTATTATGTGGCCATATTATTCATAGTGAGCATTAACCGAGCACTATTAAAATCTCTGCGATTAATTACAGTGAGCGGCTTTGATGTGCATTTGATCGGGGCCGTTATGTGTTACGTGTGCGTGTTCTACACCGTCCTAGTAAGTTTATGCATTGCAAAATACATACAAAACGTAGATAGTCATTTTCGTCTGCTAATACTGCTTAGACGGTGACTTGTTACAAACATCTGGTATGCAAATCTTTCTTACAAAAGTCACTGAAAGTTAAACGATAGGAAACCATTTTGTTTCACTTTGCGTTGGACTCACTTTGGACACCTAAGCCGCTACCAAACTATATCTAATAAGATAGATACACTAAAAAGTTAAGGGATCAACGTGGCATCATAAAAAACAAGACGGATGATCGCTGACATTTGACGAGCAATGTATGGTAATTGCAACGATGATCTGACAACATTGGAGCCGCTAAGCGTTTAACGTGTATCATTATGAACGCTCAGCGATGATGACGAGGCGGATTCATTGTCGGGGCTTAAGAAGTTAACAAGACGTATCAACGATGAAATATATGGGGGGTACGGGGCTGATTGTGAGTCGAGCTACGGGGTTAGGTGTACGCGAGCTAATTTTCCAAGGTCCCTCGTTCGGCGAATTCTCCTGGGGATAACTCGAGTTCCTCGGGCAGGAGGACGCCTGGTAGCTTGTAGGAAACAATTTTCGGTGGACAATGCCGCGAAGAATCTCTCGCGCGGACCCGGCTACTGGAAATGTTTATGGACGGAAACTGAAACCTCGACAATGGCCCGCCGGAAACAATGGCGTGGAGCACGTCGAGTGCTCGTTCCCGTAGCAGCAGATCACAAAGCCAGCGCCGAAGTGATTAATCGCATGCTCGCGCGCCTGTAATTATCCAAGCAATTTGTTGTGCCCCCGAATTAATGAAAATTTATCGCGGTCGAGTGACTCTTTGTAAATTTGTTTATTATCGGTGTCCTCGGCATCTCCGCCTCCAGCCAAGTGATTCCAAAATCTTTGCACTCGCTAAAAATGTATGAAATGTAACGATTAGATTATTTGAAATAAGTAAATATAACTAGAAGGATCTAAATTGATCGGAGAATGATTACCAGGGCGGCATCAAAGCGGTGGTTTGGACGGACATCATGCAGGTTGCAGTTATGATTTTTGGCGTGCTAACTGTTTGCGTTTTGGGCACCTATCAACTTGGCGCTGCAAAAATATGGAAGGAGGCCTCGAATACCAATAGAATCGAGTTTTTGAAGTAAGACATGGTTAGAAGTATCTACAGCTCGCGGTGTTTGATTCTCGAATGTATTAATTATTGTTCTGTTTCTTGTGTAGCTTCGACCCATCTCCTTACACAAGGCACACGGTGTGGACGGTGTTGATTGGTTCCTGGCTGTATACCACTGCTTATGTAGCTGTGAATCAAACCACGGTACAACGGTACAAATCGCTGAAAGATTTGGCAACATCCAAACTGTAAGTGAGTACCAGGTTCACTCAAGGGTGAGTCGATACCTCGAAAATAGGACGTAACGTGCCTCGATAATAGACATAATGACACTATATAATTAACGCATTCGCGACCGGCAGATATTTTACGTTTTTAATACCAAGTACTGGTAAAAATAATAAAAATCTGAAGCTGGACATCGCACAAACTATGTTTTGAAATATCATTGTTGTAAATATGTAGTGTATAACATAAAAAGATTTTCATTATTTTGTCATAACCAGGAATAGAATTTCAAGTGACGTAAATTCACGTAAACTGTCGCGAATGTGTTAAGTAATTACCATGACTGACACGATAAGATCGTGCTTAATCGTCTTTGGATAATTATGTGTGCGCCATTATCTGCATGATTTCAGAGCCATAGCAATATCCACTATCGGCATTATGTTGTTCATTTCACTGTGCTGCTGGTGCGGCCTTATCCTTCTAGCCTGGTGGGCGCCACCAAAATGTGACCCCAGAGCTCTTGGTCAGATCACTGCCGACGATCAATTATTGCCCGCTTATGTTATGGAAATCGCTGGACATTTGCACGGAGTACCAGGCCTTTTTATCGCCGCCATTTTTGGAGCTGCTCTCAGGTAAGCATCACTTTTACCATTTTTCATACCAATTTCCTTTTAACGCGTTACGCATTACTACTAATCGTTTCAGCACGCTTTCCGTCGGCTTCAATTCAACGTCCGTCGTCCTCCAGGAAGATTTCGTGAAGGGTTGCTTCGGTCTGCAGCTGAGCGAACGGTGTTCCTTCATCTTCGTGAAAGTTGTTGTTGTAATTCTCGGTTCAATAGCTCTGGGCTTGTTATTCTTAGTTGAAAAATTGGGAGGAGTCTTAGCCGTGAGTACATCTCCAGATTTTTTTGTTTGGAAAGTAAATACTCAGCAGTTTTTTACTTCGTTTGTTTCGATGCAGATTACCGGAAGTCTAGCAGCCATCGCAGCAGGTACTTCTTTCGGAGTGTTCACGTTAGGTATCCTCTTCCCGTGGACAAACGCCAAAGTAAATTTTTCATAATTTATGAAAAGTTCTTTGCAAAAATAATCTGATTTATATTATTTTTTCTCTGTCGATTAGGGCGCACTTGCGGGTGCTGTTGTAGGATTCGTGGTCGCTGGCTGGGCCAGTTTAGGTGCGCAATGGTCTATCGGTGCCGGGGAATTGGTCCCAAAGAAACTTCCGGTACCCCTTTCTCAGTGTCCAGCGAACATCTCTGAAAGTTTCCTGAAGCAGTTCGAGCATCCAGAGTAAGTCGATCTTAAACTTAATCGTAATTATCACGTCTAAAGATCAATATTTCTGTATTTGATTGTTTCAGCGAAGATAATGTATTTCCTCTGTATCGATTATCGTATCATTGGTTCACTGGATTGGGCACGATAATTGTAATCGTCGTAGGTAATTTCGTTAGTTGGTGGACTGGTCCATTGGATCCTTCTTCCGTCGACAAAAAATTACTCTCACCGATAATTTACCCGTAAGTTAATAACGTAACTGCAACATAAGGATCCAGTGTAAGCATTTGTATATTTTAGATTATTACCGAAGCCAAAGTACCAGACTTGCGACAGTACTGCAACAGTAGCTGGACCTAGTGATCTGCATGCAACAGCGAGTCTCTTACTAGCTGATTTGAAAAAGAAACGAGTGGGTATTTTGTCTACTGTCGTTCCAGAAGAATCATATATTAATGTGAATAACATTTAAGTACTTCTTTCTCTGTTACAGAGAAGCGAAAATTTCCCCAATGGCGTTACAATGCAGTCCACGTTCCGAAGTTGAGTATTCGCTGAACGTGTAAACAAACTGTCAAATCATTTCCGCGCGTTGCTGAAGACGCTACCATGGTTGAAATGACGTTTTCATCCACGATTCCGCTCGGGGTTTCAAACCGCCTGAAGCGATCGCGAAGTCATCTTTCGGTTCGGCCCCTTTTGCAGTATTCATACATAGGTAGATACAATGTAGACAATAGTATACACGTTTTGTTCAGCAGGAATCTCGTAGAGCGAGTGATATGTCGTTATTCAATTTAGGTAAATGCACAAACAAAGGCAAGTTTCTCCTTGTGTACTCGCGCATTGAGACAGTTACTAGAATAGAAACACTTGTGTAATGTTTTATAATTTGTAGAAGAAATAAATTTTTGTATCAAACTACACGAGCCACTTCTGTTATTGTACACCGTGCATTTAATACCACAGATTTTTCATTGAATTTGCATGAGTAGCTTTCAAAGTATTAGTACTGTTGTTTAAGTGTATTCGTAAATATTCTAAACTTCTTCTTAGAAGGACAAATGGTTTCTGATTTAAATAATTGACCCTTTAGTTATTTCAGGAGCGCAGTTGACTCAAGTGAACTGTGACTCATTTTGGTATGATTACACGCAACCCGGTCGTTAATGATCATACAAGATGAGACAGCGCTACATCGAGCATAGCAAGGCGTACAAGAGAATCGGGAAACGACAAGGATGGGTTTTGGCGTTTCTATCACCCGGCCGGTCCTCGGTTGGTTCTCACACCGAGTTCTCTAACTGAGTTTGTTCGGTTTTCAAGCTTTGGTGATTCTCGACGGTGTCCGTCGCGCGGAAGGTGAGCGACTCGAGAGAGAAAGAGAGAGTACATCGAGGAGCCAAGGCCCCGGGATATTAGCCGGCTTGTTAAGGGAAAGCCAACGCCGTCAAACGTCCTTATTAAGGCCACGCAAATAGCTGGTACGCTTCTCCTCGCTTACCTCTTGACTTGCCTCCCTGGAAATTCAATTTTCGCCTGCCTGAAATGCGGTTGGTCAAAAGCACCGCCCTCAGGTTCGATATTGTTCACGCCGCCGATCGTTAGATCGATCCATATGCTTCGATAGTTATTGCGCTGACGCTTCAACGTGCGCAGATGCGATTGAACGGCACGCAGATTTCCTGGATGAAGGGACGCTGAAGGAACTAGGAGCGGTTCAATCGTTAGTACAAACAATTCGGATGTGTAAACATTAGGTGATCAAACGCTTGGTAGAAAATAAACATGACTTAAATCGCTTAAATGGTCAATGCCTATGTAATAAACGTATTCTTTTACCTGTGTTTAAAAATATTTTCATTACTAACATTTTAACATACCACGTCCCCCCCAAAAAATGCAAGAAAGTCTAGATTTTTCTAAAGTGCTAGAACACTCCCTTAAATCATTTTCCTAACTGGAACCCCTTTCACTCGTCTCGCAAGCGGATCCCCTTCCGCGAGGGAATTAAAATCGCCTCTCTCTCCTCCCGTCGACGCTTAACGATCCCGACTAAGACACGCGGGTGTTTTCTTTTTTGCCGTTTCGAGGGAACGCAGTGCGTTCAATGCGGGTGCAGCCGCGAATTGCACGAGGTGCATGCGAAGGTTTCATTAAGAGGAGCGCGCGACACGTAGCTTCGGAAAGAAAATTGCGAGTTGCGGGCCGTGTGCGGGGCTTTATTAAGCGCGCTTCATGCGCGATTTGCATTCGTCTGGGTCGGTGATAGATTTGAAATTCCCACGTAGAACGTGCAGCGGTTATATAGGGTCGAGAATTCGAATCGGGACGAATACCGGGCGACGCCTAGTGGAACGTACCTATGTAACCGCGCGTGATTGTGTCGAAGCGAGGATCGAACGGAGAGGGTGAACAGGGATAAGGGATACCGACGGAGATGACTGCTGAAAGAGATGAATTCATGCCCGTGCGAGAGAAGAGACGAAGAGGAGAATACCAAGAGGCGAGAGGGAGAAAGTAGATTCAAGAAGCGCTTAAAATGAAGCAGGGCCATGAAGGGTAGAGGAGGATGGAGAAAATCAAACGGGTGAAGAGCGTTAACGATGGGAAAAGAGGCGACGACCCAGGGAAGGGTGGCATCGAAACGAAAATAGTGGGAGCACCGCGGAAATGTATGAATTTACAAATCGAAGAACGATGGGAAACCGGGTTGAAGCAGGCTCCTGGTTGGATGAAAAATCGTCTGTTTTATTAAGTGTATTTTCTGAAACATTTAAGATCTTAAAATTACATCCCTAACGCCCTATAAAAGAGAGGTTCACTCTCCCACGAACAGATCTTACTCTCCCACAGTTCTGTCTTAACCATCTACTACGTGAATTTTACTCTACTTTTACAACCTTATAAAAAGAATATACAGGGGGATTCTTATACGGTGACCGACGCAATTGTCTACAAAATTCGAAGTCGCATTGAAAAATAGTTCTGACACAAAGTAATCAATTTCAAGAGGGGAAAAAAGGTGACAGTAATTATTCTTTTCTGGGTGGAAGCGATTTCGAGATATCAATGTCCCCTTCATTTTTTAAAATGGGACGCAATATGTTTTCTATATTTTTATGGAAGACATGTACTCAACAACGGATGCGATATCAACATGATCATAGTCAAATCACATATAACTTTTTCAACAAACTCTACAGAGATTTGTTTCATCAGGTTCCCAATCGGGCACACTCGTTCCTAGGAGGGCGAAAGGAAAGAAATCGCAAAAACCTCAGAACGCAGGTGAATAGACTCAGCGAGATAAAGGGATGGTAAATGGAAAGCAAAACACTCGCCGGTACCCCGGAGAAAAAATAACCGGGCTCGTGGGGCGAGGAATCACGCGTTAGAAAGGATGAAGCGAATAAAATGGAAGATTACGTGTGCCGCGAAAGAGCTGGTCGAAAATTAGAGCAGGATACGAGGCGCGGAAGAAACGTGCGGCAAGAAATACATGGAGCCAGAAAGGACGAGGAGGTAGAGCTTACCGTGCTGGAGGGGAAAATCGCTGCGAAGTCGGAGCAAACGAGACGAGAGTCGGGGTGCAAGGGAGAGAAAGGTTAGGGATGAGCGAGAGGTATGGGCTTTGGGGGTGGTGGGTGGCGGTGAACGAGGTGCGGAGGGTTGGAACGAGCGAGACACAGAGGTATGGTGGCGGATAGAGATGGATAGAGAGAGGTCGTGGCAGCTTGAATGGGGCTAGTTTGAGATAGTTAGCGGGCCTTCAGAGGCACAATCGGCCGCGATTGGCGGGCCTACAATCACACGTCGCATTATATGTCCATCAGCGTAGCGGATCTTGCAAATACGTTAGCGCGTGAGCCAACGAGTTACCATCCGCAAAAGTCTTCAATTCAAACCGTCGTCGCTGCGGATACAGGCCTGCGGTCAGAACAGATCCTTAGATGCATTGCGTTCACGCCTGTTTCAACATAGTCCTTGAGAGTGCAGCTCATACCGAACGAGGATCACGAAGGAGACAAACCTAGTATCGAAAAATAACGAAGTTTAATCCTCCTCTAGGTCTAGACGGTATTTTATCGTCTAATAAAATTCCTCCATCGAACGTGCGATATCCCAGAAGCGACCGAACCGAGTCTTAAGGAACCTTCGGGATTTCTGTAACTCCCGTATTCAATTTCGAGGGAGGACAAACAGTAACCGACATTAAGTGAAGGCACATCTGCGAGGCAATATACGCGATTAGACTCAGAAGCACCGAGGCAAATATTGTCTTTTCTAATCTGGCGTCGGAGTCGCACTATCTTGGTATTACCATGGGATAGGATCGAATTCTTAGGGAGTTAATTGGGTCCTGGCGAGGGATTTCGTGCGAAGATTCCGGATGCAAAGACAAACGGGAATGGTCATAACCCTTAGTTCTGTTTACCCATGGGTAGAGTTACATTCAAAGGATGTACTCCGGAACTGTTATCCGATGATAAATGAGCCAGGTACGCCTTCCATTAAAGGTTTCCGGAGTTAATGCGCGCAATTTACAACGTATGGCGATCCCTAACAAGCGATAAATAACGGATGATGTTTAAAATATATTTTTCTCTCGACGATGTCATACAAAATTGCCGTAAAACGTTGGGTAATACCGTCCCTCAGTTTTCAAATTTCAACCTGTAACAATTTTTCATGTCTGATACACGAATATAAAAACACGGTAACAGTTTAACGTTTTTTTATGAATATCATGAACATTATAGGGGACGATCATGGAAAGTGGATTTTGTACATACACGTAGACGGACGATGGGGTAAGCTCCAAAGGTAGCCAATATAAATAAGCATGATTATTCGAAACCTCAGATCAAACGTACCTAGAGAAACAGCGGCAGGCGACTGACGGAATAACTAATTTATCAATTCTTCGCTTCGGTTGGCTCCGATACCTATGGCTATATTTGCGAACTCGTGTAAACAGACCTCCGAACTCCCACGGCATGTTGTCGAATCGTCGTCGTTGTATTTGGATACGGAAGACCTCTGGAAAGCTTGAGTTCTGACAGTAAAATTCTGCAAAATTACGTATTCTTGCACTTATTCGTCAGAATTATTTATAACGCGCTACTTTTAACTGCGACAGTACTGACACTGACGAAGTAAATTAGCAACGCTTCGAAAAGTTTAAATGTTGAAATACGAATGTACAGGGTTATTCGTAGGATCGAATATTTTATTTATTTATATAGATTGGGTTTCAACAATTCTTTTGGTTGTAGTTAAAATAAAATTGTGAGTTTCAGAAGCAAATAAACGTAGGTAGTCAGTACAAGCATTACTATTTAGAAGAATATTATTCCTTTTAATACGGCTATAAAAGTACTTTCAAGGATTGCTTTTTGAAACAAAAAGAAAAAATAATAAACGTCATGCAGAGATTAATATACAACGAGCGACGGAAAAGCAGTTTATCTCCAAAAAAACTGAACAGTGCAGTAATGACGCCAATCAGTGTACATTGAGTAGAACCTTCACCGGTTATAACGGATCGCATTCAGAAATATTGTACGCAATATACGAGATCGTTAGGATAAAAATTTCGCGTACAAACGTGACGTAATAGCCGCACGTACGAGCCATAAAAACGTGTAATTACTAATAAAGTGTCCAATACATTGCAACGAGTACAACGTAACGTGTCAGTTAAGAAACATTTTAAAACGAATTTTTTTACTAAAGATAATCCCGTGCATATAATCTTTAATAACTATTTTCGAAAAATGTAATTGCCTAGGGCTCTGTTGATAGTTATCCCATTACTGATTTTAAACAACGATAATACATTTTCAATTTGAAATTAAGTCGAATGAAACAAAGACGTTTCGTGCGCGGTTTAAAAAAAATTCTTTTTCAAGTTTTAGCGCCAACTACTTGATATTCAATTTGCAAATAAAAAATTTTTGTAGCAATCGTTAAAATTGATTAACGCGATTTTTCGTGGACGCAGCCGAAGGTGTGCAAACATTTGTGACACGTTGAAAATTATAATTCACGCGCGTACGCGTGCACGCCATGCTTCTGACCGTTGCCCACATGAATTTCCAAACATTTCACGGTTCAGTTTCAAATTTTTCAGCACGTAAACACGATCAGTCCTGTACGTGACTATTACACTACTCGACAGCGAAATCCTCTCTTGGACAAAACCTGGTGCACTTTATAGATTTTTATATCATTTATAGTTTATTTTACACATTATGATACGTTGCAAGTGTTGTCACGCTTTTGAAAAATAGCATACGTACGTATGGTTTCGAAAGTGTTTACGTGACGTTGTTAGTGCAGCATTGCCACAGGATTTAATAGAGATGTATTTACCTGCCTTTCTGTATTTTATTCCCGATCGAGAACACCGCGTATCCACCGTTTCGTTTTACTAACGATGATTGATGCCACCGGTTTATTAGCGAACAATATCCTGTAATGACAAGGGACGCTGTCAGTGTTGCACGTGAATTCATCTATTAATCGCTAATGACGTGAATTTATCTACTGACCACAGGCGCGAAGTCGGTGATGCAACTCATCTAGATTTCCATGTGCCTATGCTGTGACGTAAGTCGCCTCATGAGTATGCAGCGCCCTAGTTATTACTGATTGGTGGCGCTTTAGCTGTCACGGTTGGCGGTGCAACTACAATTATCATTTATTTATTGGGAAATTACAATACATAGATTAACTCGCATCTCACTTGCGTATTTTTATGGCTTTGAAATATGTTGTTTATCGTAACTACGAAAATATAAACCATAAAATAAAGAAATTAATTTTGATGAAAATCTTTCTAAGGAAAAATCGATGTATTGGAAATCAATCATGGATTACTTTAGGGCGCTGGGAAAAGGGGCCATTTCCTTCTTTCTCGCCGAGGATTCTACTGGAGTGGACGCGTTTTTCGATTGCTCTTTTACTTTAATAATAAAATAATTTTTTGGAAAAAAAATTTAACCGAATTCAAAAAAGGTACAGTGAAAAGTACGAAATAATTTCTAGTTAATTTATATGAATACGCACTAGCTCCAGATATAATTGTTTAAAAGTATGGGAAAATGCAATGAAAAGCATGAAATAATTTCTAGTTAACGTATATGAATCTGCATTATCGACCGAGCACTCCACATTATCGACCGAGCACTCTACATTACCGACAGAGTAACCTGCATTATCGACATTACCGACATAATTTTTGTGAAACAATCCGCCAGATGCTTTGGTTGGTCTGAGTTAGGTCTGATAGGTTATCGGCCGATGATGGATATTGCTCTGTCGGTAATGTAGAATGCTCGGTCGGTAATGCAGATTACTCTGTCGAGAATGCAGACTACTCTGTCGTTAATGCAGATTACTCTGTCGATAATGCAGATTACTCTGTCGGTAATGTAGATTACACTGTCGGTAATGCAGAGTGCTCTGCCGATAATGTAGATCGCTCAGTCGATAATGCAGGGTACTCTGTCGGTAATGCAGAGTGCTCGGCCGATAATGCAGATTACTCTGTCGGTAATGTAGATCGCTCAGTCGATAATGCAGGGTACTCTGTCGGTAATGCAGAGGGCTCGGTCGATAATGCAGATTACTCTGTTGGTAATGCAGATTGCTCTGTCGGTAATGTAGAATGCTCGGTCGGTAATGCAGATTACTCGGCCGATAATGCAGATTACTCTGTCGATAATGCAGATTACTCTGTCGGTAATGCCGATTACTCTGTCGATAATGCAGAGTGCTCGTTCGATAATGCAGATTACTCTGTCGGTAATGCGGGATACTCTGTCGGTAATGCAGATCACTCTGTCTATAATGTGGAGTGCTCGGTCGATAATGCAGATTCATATACGTTGACTAGAAATTATTTCATACTTTTCACTGTACCTTTTTTGGAGTCGATTAAATTTTTTTTCAAAAAAATTATTTTATTTCACTCTTTTTAGTGGCAATCTATAACCAATAGGTTTCATGCAATAACAACAGTTATGAGCAATATAGAGGATGACCCAAAAACGTTGGAGGTCCTTG
Organism: Hylaeus volcanicus; assembly: GCF_026283585.1. Lineage (NCBI taxonomy): Eukaryota > Metazoa > Arthropoda > Insecta > Hymenoptera > Colletidae > Hylaeus > Hylaeus volcanicus. The sequence goes on from NC_071977.1 coordinate 8,079,003, forward strand.
AAAAGGCTTGTTCCGCGGGGGAGGGGTGGCTGAAACAATTTTTCCTTAGCGAAAATGTTGCTCGAGGCTTTGTTAAGGAGATATTCCAGAAACAGAAACTCCCGACCAATCAGAGCGCGAGTATACCGAACAACATTTTCGTTAAGAAAAAATTGTTTCAAATC